>NW_026571541.1:1767718-1772718 GCF_026225935.1 Boleophthalmus pectinirostris | reverse complement strand
CAACAATTAGCATGATAGCAGTGCACCTCCTGATTCTTGGACAATAAAATGCTTCATAGTTAAATGCAGACAGTACACAGTGGACTTATTTTGACCTCAACAGCTGCTTATAGAATATCTCTGTGCTGGAACCAGACACATTCTGCTCAAATCGTAGAGAAAAGAACAGGTCCAGGCCCTTTCCCCTCGTTTGAACCATGACCTTTCCTCCAGAAGTGCTGTATTTACACAGGCACAATATCTCTGAGGCGCCTCCAGTCCCACCGTCCATCTACACGCTGACAGACGGAGCTATTATTTTCCCATCAGCCCCTGCGGCAGTGTTGAGGGAGGGGGCGGGACCTGTAGATGGTGGGAGGGGTCTCTGGGGGGCGCTCTGACAGCTTTGTAAACACCCACAGCCCAGAGGAGGAGCGCAGAGGTGACGCCTGTCCACCCACCTGTCCACCGGGGGCAGTGTGGGGCACAGATCACCTGCTGGAAGGGCATCGCGTGGGAGAGAGGTTACGCGGAACATGCCTGATGAGACCTAATTGTTTTTAGAGCAAGAATGAAGAAGAAATGTTAATGACACAGGAAGATGGAACCATAGATCAGACAAAAATGAGCCTTTCCTGAATAGATTTAGAATGATGTTGAGTTGGATCAGAACAAGTGTCAGAGCACATAGACTAGTGTACACACATGGACCAACATGAACTACTGCACCACTGACCATTACACACATACAAGACACATGGAATATACAAGGAAAACATTGTGAGCCTCGGTTTGGTTTGATGGGGGAAACTAAACTAAGAGCCTTGAGGAAATCCACACAGACACACATAGAACTTTTTTTCAATAGGGAGGAGAAAATTCAGTTTGTCGACTGGACAAAAGTTAGTTTGGTTGAAGACGTTTCACGGCTCATCCAAGCTGCTTCTTCAGTTCTGGTCAGACGCTGGTGGACACTTCCTTATATCTGAAGGGAGGAGCTAACTACACTGAAACTAACACACACACTTGTTTACAGTTTCTGTTTGTTAGTTAGCCCTGTTGACCTGTTCAGGGTGCGGGGTCTAATTAACAGAACAATTCATGGTCATAATGGAGCTTCCACACCTCTGGACCTGACCTGCCTACACCTGTTGTTCTCTTGTTTGTTTTGTTTTAGGTTTGAGGATGTAGTTGTAAATAGGAGATAGAGTAGACCACATTGTTACTCCATTCAGTGCAGTGAAGGCTGCAGTGAACGCTACACTGGAGAAACTATACAGCTACTTCACAAGAGGATGAACCAACATAGACAAGAGAGCAGCAGTGGACCTCAGTCTGCTGTACATTTCCACTTAAAAGCCTCGGGCCTCTCATTTGAGGACAGAGAGGTTCAGATTTTAGCCAGACAAAAGAATTGGTTTGAGAGGAGAGTGAAAGAAGCCATTTTTGTTAAGAAAGAGAATCCTTTTCTAAACAGAAATGGACTCAGACACCATCGATCTCCTATTTACAACTCCATCCTCAAACCTAAAACAAAACAAACAAGAGAACAACAGGTGTAGGCAGGTCAGGTCCAGAGGTGTGGAAGCTCCATTATGACCATGAATTGTTCTGTTAATTAGACCCCACACCCTGCACAGGTCAACAGGGCTAACTAACAAACAGAAACTGTAAACAAGTGTGTGTGTTAGTTTCAGTGTAGTTAGCTCCTCCCTGCAGACAGACATAAGGAAGTGTCCACTAGCGACTGACCAGAACTGAAGAAGCAGCTTGGATGAGCTGCAGAACTTCTTCAACCAAACTAACCACGTAGTTACTGGACTTTGTCCAGTCGACAAAATTTATTTTCTCCTCATCGTGAATTCTACCTGGACGACTGAGGGATTCTTCACACATCTTTTTTTTTCAATACATAGTCAACAAGACAGGGGGCAAAAGATACACAGACAACACAAAAGCACAAAAGCAACACATACGATGCATGAGGCGATATGCAACAGTCAATTACACTCATAGAAAAAAAACAAAAAACAAAACTAAAATGTACACAGCAAAAAGTGGAGTGTTAAACTGACTCACAGAATCAGTTTCAACATTTTTTCAGGGTTTACATGAGTCCAATCCGTTCTAGAGTTAATTTAACATTTTTTGATATCTAACTCCCAGCTTAATTTATTGAAGATCAAAATACTCTCTGTAATCTCAGTATCTAAAATGTAAATACATATGTTTGTAATAATAAAAATATAAAAGTTATTTTATGTATTAAATAATAACAACAAAAAGTGTAGTGTAAAAATTCGCTCACAGAATCAGTTTCAACATTTTCTCAGAGTTTCAATCTGTTCTAGAGTTAATTTAACATTTTGTTAACATTTTAATGAAGTAACACTGGAGCAAAGTTCCTGTTTAACTCCAAAATCAAGAGTTATATTCATGCTTTGAGAGTAAACAGATTAAGCTAAAAACACACAGAGGTGTTTGATTTTTACACTTTATTTGAGTTAATTTAAGATGAAATTATGAACAAAACTGGTTCAGACTGGTTTTCTCACTTAGGAGTTTGAAGTGGTGGTGGGAGGTGCCAAATTAACACTAAGGGAAGTTGAATTTATGTCATACACATCAGCTCTGGCAAATACCCCAACTCCAACCCCTATGTAACTTTTACATAAAATTAAATTAAAATATATTATTTTGTTTGTTTGTTTGTTTGTTTTAAAATATTTTACCCTGAAATTCTAAGCCTCTAGTTTTTGCTGTGTACTTAAAAAAAATAAAATAAATAATTTGCAATATAAAATATAGGAGGATATAGTGATACATTTATAGGCATTTTCTGTAGATATTGTATGTTTTGTAGGTTTAGGTTTTTTTGTTTTTTGTTTTGGATCTGTTTTATTGTCTGGAAATATTGTTGTTTTTCATTATCATAGTGGTGATCTTTTGGTTTATTTTGAGTCCATTTTGTTTTGTGTATAATATTTGGCAGCATGATGGGAGTCTGAATAAGGAAGCAGAGATCTTTGGGATTGGAGAGACTGTTGAAAAAGAACAGGACGCCACTTTCCTGGAGCCTGATCACAGGTCTGGTTTTGGTCTGGTTTTGGTCTGGTTTTGGTCTGGTTTTGGTCTGGTTTTGGTCTGGTTTTGGTCTGGTTTTGGTCTGGTCTGGTTTTAGTCTGGTTTTAGTCTGGTTTTGGTCTGGTTTTGGTCTGGTTTTGGTCTGGTTTTGGTCTGGTTTTGGTCTGGTTTCAGTCTGGTTTTGGTCTGGATGAACTGCTGTGGGTCCAGATGTTTCTGTTGTATGTACAGTGGTAGACCAGGTGAGTGATTGTTTTAGTTTCGCTAGTTTTTAAAATTGATTTATTTTTTTTGGCTGGAGAATTTCTCCATGTATCTCTCCATCTATTGAGTTCCAGTACAGACACAGGTAGAACATGCAAACTCCACACAGAGAGACCCGGGAGTCAAACCTGGAACGTTCTTGCTATGAGGCGCATGTGACACACTATTGTTACAAACCTAGTGATTGAGAATTTTGTGTTGTCATCAATAAGACATTCTGGGGCAATAAAATGTGTAGTTTGCCGTGAGGGCTGCCTCCTCTAATGCCTTCTCCAAACACTCCTCCTCCTCCTCCTCCTCCTCCTCTAACAGAGACAGATGGGGGTGTCATGGTGCAGGCTCCCAGTGGACCGTCACCCCCCCTCTTCTCCTGTGTCCAGCCCCTCTCTTTCTCCTAATGCCAGGCGATACCACACATGTTTTGATTCAGTACTAAGTAATACCACAGTATCGATCTGATACCGATACCAGTGAGTTTGGTCATGAACACACTGAAACTGAGGCCATGATGATCTTCTCTTACTGCAGCCTGAAGTGATCGAACAATGAAACACATGTGCAGTTCAAATATGATATGAAATGTATAAAAAAAACAAAAAAAACATTTTGATTGAAATGCAATTTTGGGGCAACATATTATCTATCACTATCTCCTCTTTGTTTCGTTCCTCTCCTCCAGCGCTCTCCCTCTCTCTCCTCTCCTCATGTACACCCCTCCCCTCTCCTGTGCCCTCCTCTGTTACTGTAATGACCTCATGTAGAACCAGCGGTCTGCAGTGAAACATCCATCTAAATCAGGCTTCCACTTCAGCACCATGGACAGCTCCCTCTGTGTACTCCTCTGTGTACTCCTCTGTGTACTCCTCTGTGTACTCCTCTGTGTACTCCTCTGTGTACACTGTGCAGACTGGGACTAGGAGAGAGTGATTATTTAGTTTGTGTGTGGAGATTGTGTGGCCGGGGTCTCAAAAATATATGCTGCACATTTATTTGTATTAAAGGACCCCCAGAGGTCCAAGAATAAAGGGACTCGTTTTGGAGCCAACATTGCTGGTTCCTTTATCTGGCTGTATTAATTTGAAGTAATAAACCAATCTGAATATAGTTTAAGTGATCATTCTTTTGGCATGATTTCATGTTTTTAAGATTATTGCTTTGTCCAGAAGTTTCCCGGGGCTGTTATACAAAATTGGCTTTTTGGACCTTTCTACCATGTTATATTGTTCCCTGAACAGAAACATACCTGAAGTGACTTTAGATGTCACCCATACATGTTTGAGTTATTTAGCAATCTCTCCTGGGCCCTATTCTAACCCTCCTTACAGTTAGCTGTAAGATTCTGTACAAGACTTCGCCCCCAATAGTACATCCCCCCCATGCTCCCACACAACAATTCTACATAAATATACAAAAACATGATACAAAAGCAACAGCAACTTAACAAACCTGCAGTAGTTTCATTAGCAGGAGACATGGTGATTGTGTTGTGGTAGTGCTCTGAAGGGGGAGTGACTTATCATAGAGCGCAAAGGGAGGGGAGACATAAAGTGTCAAAAACAAAAGTGAAAAATATAAAACATGTTTATATGTTGTTTTCTGTGCATGTATCATTCTGAAAATAATACAAGGAAACATGGTGATCAGAACATGTGATGTGTTCCAGTTAATACTCC
>NW_026571541.1:1692718-1760218 GCF_026225935.1 Boleophthalmus pectinirostris | reverse complement strand
ACATCACAAGGTGGAACAGAACATTTTAAGCTCTGGAGATGCAGACAGACTGAAAATAAAGAATTACTCAAACATGTATAAATGAAACAAAACACATCTCCAGGTATGTTTTTGTGAGGTTAAACATTATAACAGTGATTAAAGTTCACTGGAGTCCATTTATAGGACCATATAGGACATTTAAAACACAAATCACAAATCTACATACAGCGATAGGACTTAGTGTGAAAAGTTTTAGAACCATTATACCCCAACAGGTCGCAAAACTTTCTTCCACAAATACTTGGGCTTTTTATCGAGATCTGGTGTAATGTCCCGAGTAGGTCCTCAGCAGAAGACCGTTAGCCCAGTGTGAGTGTGAGTCCTGGACAAATCTGAGCACAAGTCGTTAAGACGAGCTCCAGTCTAATAAACACTGTCCAGGGAAACGAGAGGAGAACATCCATCCTGCAGGCCAATAAGGGACACTTCATTAGGTTAAGTGTCCAAATAAGAAGAGCACTGGGCAAAACAGAGCAGACATTTGGGAGAGACTGTTCCCAAGCAACTATTTGTCAACTACACGGCCAAAGACGAGTGAATGGAGAAACTCTGGTGATTTCTGCATTTAAGGGGAAGGTACTTTATTGTCCTTCTCATTTGACTGAGCTTGTCAAAAGTGTCAAAAAGTAGAGTCTAATCAATATTAAAATTAAATTAAATTGCGCTGATATACGTATATAACACACACAGCACCCAACAGTTTTGCTCAGGGACGTTCAGTCAGCGTGTCTGTCTGTCCCAGTGCCTGTTGTACTAGCAGCGCACTCGCTCTGGGACTTTTGGGTCGTGTTGTTCACACCTGCGCGGCCGATGGTGTCGTTGCATGGCGCTGTTTATTTGCATGTTGTGCAAAGGAGCTGGTGCTTTTGGCAGAGAGGGTGAACTGACAGGAGGAGAGAGGGGAGGAGAGAGGGGAGGACAGAGGAGAGAGAGGAGGAGAGAGGAGAGAGAGGAGGGGAGAGAGAGAGAGAGGAGAGGGGAGAGAGAGAGAGGAGAGGAGGAGGAGAGAGGAGAGAGAGGAGAGAAGAGGGGAAGAGAGAGGAGAGCAGAGAGAGGAGGAGAGAGGAGAGAGAGGAGGAGAGGAGAGGAGAGAGAGGAGGAGGAGGAGAGAGGGGGAGAGAGAGAGAGAGAGGAGCAGAGAGGAGAGAGAGAGGAGAGAGAGTTAGAGATAGGAGAGGGGAGGAGAGAGGGGAGAAAAGGGGAGAGAGTTGAGGAGAGGGCAGGGTGGTGGTGTTGCTGCACCCGCCTGGTGCCCTGGTCCTGGGTGACAGAGGAGCAGAGCAGAGTGTGAAGTGGTTCTTTTGATGAGCGCTTGTCTGAGGGTTGTGAAATGTGTGAGGAAGGACAAGATGAAGATGAAGATGTGGGGATGGAGACACTAGATCCTCCTTTAGCCAGTGAAGATTTTATCTCTTGATTGAATCTATGTTTGTGTGTTTGTATATTCAGTTGTACAAAAACACGGTTCTTTCTTCACACACTGTTTGTAAGTGTTTATATTTCAGTGGTGGGACGAGTTAGGACACACACTGAATTGGACTCACATGTTTAGAGTTTGAGCTTTTTACGACTCATGTCGGGCTGATATGTGGATCATCACACAGTGGGGTGTTGTGTCCTTAGGCAAGACACCTCATTCACACTGGTAGTATAAAGTAATGTGAGTGGTGGTGGTGGTGAGAGGAGCTGATGGTGCAGGCAGCTGTGGCTACAATAGGAACTTGTTTGATGAGAGTCTGAGAGTCTCCACCCAAACCACGATCCTGCTCTGTGGTGTATGAGCCTCCTGCTCACCTGGGGCCACGCACTGTCACACCAGAGTCAACCTACCGTACAGAGTTCACACCTATAATGAGAGACGTTTTAAAGGTGCAGCAGGTCCCATGTGACTCAGAAGACGAGTCAGAAATGAAGCACTGAAGTTGTTCAAACTACATCACATATTTGTTTCGAATTAGTTTGAAAATTTTCTTTTTCATATTTAATTAAGTAAGGAAACCTTTGACTGCCTAAACCATCCCGAGTTTGCAGTGAACATGTTGTATGTGGAGCCATCAAAGCAAAATCCTGATCCTTCGCTCCACCTTGGTTATGAATTTAAAAAGTCAACGCCAAAGCAAAAGGCACCAACTGTTCACCAAGAAACACCTTCCACTGCAAAGAGACCAAGACATGATGTTTCTGTAAAACCACAAGAAGAAGAAAGTGCAGCTCAGTCTGTTTGTCTTCTGCACCTCTCACTTAACAAACCGGATCCTGCTTTGTTGTCGCTCCACATACAAAATGTTCACTGCAAACTCGGGATGATTTAGGCAGACAAAGGTTTCCTTTTTGGTCCTTCCTGTGGATCAATCCTGCCCATCGCCTTCACCTTTCACTGTTTTCAGTTCCAATGGGAAGAGAAACAGTTTGAACGGAGGTGTGCAGTCACACACATCTGATTCCCTTTTGGATTTATGGAGTTCGCAAACAAATTTCTTGAGCTGTTTTCCGCTGTTAGGATCCAACAACCACACAATTAAGATGTCCAAATCCCAAAACTAAAATATGACAATATCAGAACCAGAAACAAAAGTGATATATTTCAAAAGACTTGAAAAGATCGACTTTGTCAATAGACACATCCCACTGGGAAAACAAACATGGAGGTTTGATGTTCACTTTTTCGGAAAATCCTTCCCAGTATATATTGTGCAATGACCGGAAGTCCGAGATTCTTGATGCGTCTATTTGGACATCTCCCAGAGTGACTCAGGGCTCCACTTTCACACAGTAGGACTTTGTCTTCCACCCTGTCCACCTCTACACATCTGCTTTGATGAACATGGTTTAAAAGGCAGGTTTAAGTTCAGTTAGTTTAAACGTCACAGTAGGTTCCTGTGAGTGAGCACAGCCTGGAAAATAATACGACACATCTGCTTCATAGCTTCACATCTCAGCAGCTGGACTTGGTCAATGACGACTTGTGTGACTCACCAAAATCTACATCTGCAGCTCGCCCTCAGACCTGACTCTGAAGAACAGCAAACACCACGCTAACATTTCTCCCTCCCCTTTCTCCCTCCTCTCTCTCCTTCTCCTGTCCTCTTCAAAATCACATCAGAAACACCACATTAACTTCCCCGTTGGTGCTGTCACCGTTTACGGCACATGGACTCTCCGGGTCCCTGGGAGCTGACAGGTTGGGTGGCGCTCGCTGCTTTGTCTCCATGGCAATAGTATTGTGGGACCTTTCCTTCTGCTGAGTGAGAGACGAGTGGGTTACAGTGATGGGCGTCTGGAGGATGGAGCAGAGTTGCAGTGTCTGTTTGTCTTTTTTTTTTTTAACACTGAGAGGAGCTTTTGGCAGAGGAAATGCTCAGTCTCAGTCTTTTATTAGCTTTCATGGTTTTGTTTAGTATCAAAGTTGGGAGCAGTTTTGTGGTTTTAATTTGTCATGTTTGACTGATTATAAGAGAAACGTTACTCTACTCTCACTTGTTCGAAACTTTTGTGTCTGTGCGGGATTTCAGCTCCATTGTGCTGGTGGTGCGATGTGGAGGGATGCTCAGCTGTGACTGAACATCTGAAGTCATGAAATTCAGATTCATAATAAAGGAAATGAGTTAAGGTTAGGAGTTCAGACTAGGGGTGGGCGATATCTCTATATTTTAAATATATCAAGATATTTTTTAAACTCGATATGAATTCTGACATATCGTATATATCGATATAATGCTTATATTCAATTCTGATTTCATCGCTTCACTTGTTTGTCCCCCTGCCTCCCTGATTTTGTTCGCTCGTGTCTCATTCACTCCTCACTATCGCCATGAACGCCGAAAGTTGGTGCCAGTGAAAAGCTTCTAGCGCCACAAAACTTTTCCACCATTTACAGACAAGAACATCAGCAGCACATCCTCATATTCCACCAAGTCATGTCCTTTTGTCCAAAAGAAGTTGAACCGCATGAGCAGCACGTGGAGGGCGCTGTTTATGCAAAGGAGCCATGCGGTTTTTAAGTTTTGTTTCTGTAAAACATAAACAAGTCTGCGCAAAGCTGCAAAAAAACCCACATTATAATCTCAAACGGGCTGATGTGGCTCTTGAGTCGTTATGCTTTATATCTTGTAAAGTTTAGTAATGTAAATTCTATTTATGCAGAAGATTTTAATGAATAATCTGCTGCAGTGTCACTTGTACAATAGTGTTTGGAAACATTGGGTTTGATCTGCAGTGGATTGTGGGAAACGTCACAGTTCCTTACTGCTGGATAGGAACATGGATCTGTTAAAATAAGGAACATCCTGAGCTTCTTCTGCTAAAGGAGCTCATGGTTCTGGTTCTGGTCTGGATAACAGAGTTGATGCAAAGATGAGCTTGTGTTGAGTTGTTTTATTTAAGAATGAAAAGAAGGAAATATGTATTATTTCTGGTATTTTACAGTTAAATTATTATTTATGTAATTAGGGTTTTTGTAATCTTAAATGTTCCTATATGAACGGCTCTTACACTTTAATTTGAAAAAAAAGGACCTTGTGGAATCTGGCATATTTGTTTTGGCAGTTTTCAGTTTTAGGGGGTTATTTTTTCCTGTACAGATATCAAGATATATATCGTATATCGAGATATAGCTAAATATATTGAGATATATTTTTGATCCATATCGCCCAGCCCTAGTTCAGACTAATAATATTCTGCAAAATTGACTTTTACCATGTTATAGTCACGTGGTAGTTTCTTCTCTTCTTCTTCTACCCTCTGAAGTTGTATTTGGAGTGACTTGTGCATGTTTGAACAATCTTCATTGCATATTTTCAAGATTCCATTTTGGTATCATTTTTGGCACCACATTTTTCTAACATGGACGTCCAGTGGACTTGTTTCTTTTATGAAGTGATTTTAGACGAATGTTGTGATTTAAAATGTGCACATGATAACATAATGATCCACAGGGTCAGAGATTAGAACTCGAACTCTAACAGACACAGGCACTATATTTTTGGTCACTTTTGGAGGGTCCGCTTGTGTTCATTGATTCTGTTGCTCTTATTATCTTCATGAAGACTAAATTATAGGTCAGACCTGTGGAGAGGTGAGTCTGAGGCTTTTAAAGGTTATCTGACTGATTCACTACAACTGATTATTAATGTCATGCTGCAAATAAAACAAAGAAGCAGGACTTTTTTTTTTTTTTTAATGTCATTATTAGATGGCATTATAACAACAATTTCCCCTGTTCTGAGCTGCATGAAAAAGGACATGTTCTGTTGAATCATAGGCACAGCTCTGTTTGACTCCATGTGTTTGTTCCAGAAGAGTCGGTCCTTTTAATCTGTAAATGTCTGGTTTCTCCTTTCTACATCAGCAACAGGAACCAGGAAGTGATCTTTGTGTTATTTCTTTGTGTTATAGGAGTTCTCCTTGTGAACATGCACTCGTGGGGCTTGCAAATGGGCAGTTCAAGCTCTTTCCTGACGGTGCTGTGCTTGTGTGGTGTGTGCTGGTCATGGTGGGAGTGGCACACAACACAGTTTAGCTTCTATCTTCTGTGGCTCCAGTTGTATCCCTAAATACTTCACTGTAAACTAGTAACTTTGAGTAAACTCCACATCCTGTGCAGTATTCAAAAGGCAGCTGTTGCAAATCAACATTATTACATATACACAGTGTTGGGGAGTAACAGATTACATGTACCGGCATTATGTAATCAGAGTACAAATTATGAGTAACTGTATTCAGTTACAGTTACTGTTTCAATGAGTGGTAATTGGATTACAGTTACTTATCAAATAAATGGGCAGTATTTTCCTGTTTTCACATTTTGGGCTAAACCAGGACTAAAACCAGAACTAAACCAGGTCTAAACCAGGTCTAAACCAGGTCTAAACCAGGTCTAAACCAGGTCTAAACAGTATGACACTTAACAGTAGGTGGATATAATTGAAAGCAGCAGTGACCTCATATAAAAATCATTTTTCTATCAATAATATTTTTAATATGGTTAAAGAAAGTCTGGACTTTTTAAGCAGATAAAACTTCTTATGTTCAGATTTCCTCGTCTTTGCTTCTCTACAACAAACAGTTGTCTGTTCATGGAGACTTGGGCTCAACAGACAATATGAAGAGAACAAACAATAATTTTCAGGATGTGGTTGTTACATTCATGTAGTTTTAATAAACATGACAATATCAAGTAATCCAAAGTATTCAGATTACATTACTCACTTTAAGTAATTTAATGGATTACGTTACAAACTACATTTTGGGGTATGTAATCTGTAATCTGTAGGGGAATACATTTTAAAAGTCACCTTCCCAACACTGTGTATATACATTCTGGATTACAAGGACTTCAACTGTTCGCTTTAGTGCTGAAACGTCTTTTCTGTACAATATTTGAAAACATGAAATACTAAAGGGAAGGGACACTCAGAGCCCCAAAATGAAACTGAAACTAATTACACATTTTTATATGTTGTTTTCAGTGACTGTAGCATTTTCAGAACAATAAAACCAGGCTGATGTGAATATGTTGTGTGTTAGCAGTTCATACCCCATAGAAGAACAATACCGCCGCTTTAACTGCGTTTCTCCGCTCAGATGAATTGTAAAAGAGATATCATTTGTATCCTTAACACAATCTCTGCTCTGACATAATAAGAGTTGTTACTCCACTGTCTCCATAAAACACACACATATATATTTGAGTGTCCCGTGGGGGCGTTGGTCTCCTCGTAAAACAGCAGATGGTGGTCCACACGCAGAGGGACACTGTATATCTCACACACACACACACATACACACACACGCACACAGGGACACAGTGTATATCTCACACACACACACACACACACACAGAAGGACACAGTGTATATCTCCATAAACACAAAGAGAGTCCAGGAGCGGTTATACAGGCGATTTATGAGGCTCACTACGGTGGGCTTTAAAGCTGCTGCTGAGTCTGCACCAGCCACTACACCTGAGGACACAGCAGACGGGGAGCAGACAAGAACTGTACTCAAGTATGACCAACATGACTTCCAAATAATATCTGATTGATTATTATTTATTTGAGTCACAGGTATATTTTGACATTAATTCACAGACAGTCATATTTAACACACACAGACCGACAAGGTGTTGGCTGAAGCTTAAACTTATTCTGCCTTTACCCTTTATTCCTTTGTCTTCATAAATACAGCGAGAGGAAACAAACTAATCAAAAACAGTACAACAAAATACTACAGCACAAACTAAGTCTCATATTTCATATATCTGTCCAGAGTTAAACATTTAAACTTCATTACATAGTGAAAGAGACTGGTGCACAATTTGAGGTTTTCTGTACAGTTGTTCCAGAGCTCCAGCCCTTTAACAGATTTACAAAATTTCATAATGTTTGTTCTAATTTTCTTTTTGATAAACATGGTCGTGCCTCTGAGCTCATATTGGCTCTTTTGGATTTTGAACATGTTCTGTAAAGATTTTGACAGGAGATTGTTGTTTACTTTGAACATGATTTTCAGAGTATAAAGGTCGACTAAATCCTAAAATTTCAGAGTTTGAAGGTTTGTAAATAATGCATTGGTTGGTTCATTATAAGTTGATAATATTCTTTACCCTTTTTTTGCAGAGTAAAGACTGGATTTGTATTAGTCTTATATGTATTGCCCCAAATCTCAATACCGTAGGTTATGTCGGGCATTACCAGCGAGTTGTATGTAATAAAAAGACTATCTATATTTGTATATTATTGCGATCACTTTGGATAATTTATTTCTAATTTTATTTATGTGTGATTTCCAGTTTAAATTACGGTCTATAGTTATTCCTAAAAATATATTTTCAAAGACTCTTTCTAGTGGTATTATTGAGCATAATTTGTACAGGATTTTGTACTTTTCCTTTTGCAAATATCATAAATGTAGTTTTTTCTATGTTATTACTCAAGTACAAGTACAAAGTAGTGGTCCAAGAAATGAAAAAGTGAGAATAAAAGGGTATTTGGGAAACGTACTGCTCAAGTAAAAGTAACTTTAAACTAAATTCCGTCCCTCTTCAGAGCGCTGTCACAACACAATTAGAGTGTCTTCCACAAATGAAACAACTGCACATAATGTCAGGTTTGTGAAGTTGTGTACAGATTTGTGTCATGTTTTTGTATATTTGTACTTGTGGCCTGAGTATCGGACAGAACTTGAATTCAAATAAGTCCAGAGAGAGATCACTAAATTACTCAAACATGCATGGATCATCTCCCTCAGCGTCTCTAAATGTATCAGGCTGTAATATCTTCAGAGGGTAGAGGTGGTGGTGTAATGTTTTATGTAAAGGACCAGTACCAACAAATCACGTAGAATGTTTGTGTATAACTATTGTACTTTCCCCACAAATGCATATTACATATATTATACATATTACACTGATTGGATTGTATAGATGATGAATTTAAAGACATTCTTAAACAGACATAATTTTCTTAGAGCATTTTAATATTAATTGGAAGATTAAGCTAAACCGCAAACAATTAAAAATCTTAACCGACAGCACTGACCTTGAACAACTAATTAAAGAACCTACTCGGATAAGTAATTCTATAGAAGCATGTGTACATCTTGTATTTAGAAACAAAAGAGACAGATTTCAAAAAACGTATAATTTTGTTGCTGGGCTGTCTGATCACAATCACCGGGAAATATGCTACAAATCATTTTATCAATGACTTAAAGGTAAATAACAATTTAACAAATAGTCCAAGTGAAATGGCTCAGACACTAAATACTTACTTTACTGATTTATTAAAGACTTTATCAACCACAATACACAATGTGACCACAATGATTAAGACATGTATCTGAATCTACTGTGGACAGGATCATTTGCAGTCTCAAGAATTCATGATGTGTGTAAAGACACCATCTTTATTAAAAACAACAACAACAACAACTACAAGCAATCCCTTGTTATGCCAATCACAAATATTATCAATAAGTATCTTCATGAAGGTATTTTCCCAAGTCCCTGGAAGGTTGGAGTCATTAGGCCAATCTTCAAACAGGGGGACCCCACTTTAATCTGTAACTATAGGTCAACATTTTGCCAGTGATCTCAAAAGTATCTATTACTAAACATCTAAATACAAGCCCTTACAATCTAAACAAATGCAATTTGACTTTTGTACATACCATTCCACAGAGACTGTTCTATGTTCTCCTGTCAAAAACATCCAGTATTGATGCTGGTGGTGGTGTTGGTGCAGTGTTTATCAACTTAACAATGGTGTTTGACATTGTGAACCATGACATGCTATTACAATAGCTCACTTGTTTCAATCAATCAATAAGAACTTTAAACTGGCTATGATCATATCTGTCCTTGAGAAAACAGTGTGTCTGTTGCTGCACACGACCTGTCAGGTGCTATGTCTGCTAAATTCAATCTTAATATCTCAAAGTCAGTTGGTTAAAAAAACAAAAACAAAAAACAGATGTATGCATGTTCGGAACAAACTTGAAACTGGTCAAGTGAAGTATCCAGGAGTCACACTAGGACCCACAACTATACTATCAAACAACATGTCAAAGAACAGTGAATAAAATCTCACTTTTTTTTTATTTTTTAAATTAGCTGAATAGATAGACAGATAGACAGATAGATAGATAGATAGATAGATAGATAGATAGATGGATAGATAGATAGATAGATGGATAGATAGATAGATAGATAGTATATGTATGTATAGTGTGTGCTGGTGTTGTGTACATTTATGTGATTGTTGCTGTATTTTTCTCTGTCCTGAAAATGATTTCACATCAAACTGTCAAGAGACTGAAGATGGAAATTAACCATGCTGGGTTAATCTTATCTTATCTTAAAATCATAATGCTCATTAATATGTGCTGTCCCTTTACAAATAAGAAGAATAAGAAAAACGGGCTCCCACCATTGTGCCTCCATGGAGCCCCTATTGCTTTGCTTGAAATGTTCCACAGTAGTGTTTTATGTTGTGGTCTGAGTGTATAGTCACATAAACATACATAAACATATCAAATCAGCATATGGGATTCAAACACACAGCACACTTTTTGTCAGTCCACTCAGCCACAATTAATCCACTATTAAAACTAATTGAGACAAATGATGTGTTGACATTCTAATACTATTTCCTCACAAATTGAAATGGATGTTTGCGAGAGGCTGCGGGTCAGACAGTGAGTGATGGGCGGAGCTGATGAAGGGGGCGGAGTTCACGTCTGTGCATACATTAGCTCATGTCTGATAATACGGTGAGAGTGAGTGTGATGTATGAGCGGGGTTATTAATGACAGAGGATTAAACGACACTACACAGCCCCACAGTCGTTCATTAGAGCTACAACATGTGTCAGGGTTTACAACACTCTGCTCGCTCTGTACTCCAGCTCAACCACTGCAGGGACAGGGCTCAGCGTGCTGCACGTTTGGCAAGTTGTTGTGCACAGTTTTGTGTCATGTTTTTTTGTATTTCTGGAGAGCTGTTGTGTGAGAGCATGCGGTGATGTAGGCTTGTGGGCAGAGCCTTGTACAGAATCTTACAGCTAGCCAGGAGGAGGAGAACATGACCTGTGAGTAGATCTAAAACCTCTTCTGGCATGTTTGTGATGAGGGAAGGTTATAACAGGGTAGAACGCTTTGTGCACTGGTCACAGTCATGTTGAAGAGAAAGGGGCCATTTCCAAACTGTTCCCACAAGGTTAGGATCACTGAATTGTCCAAAGTCTCTTGGTCTGCTGAAGCATTCAGAGTTCCTTTCACTGGAACTAAGGGGCCAAGCCCAGCTCCTGAAGAACAAGCCCACACCATAACCCCCCTCCACCAAACTTTACACTTGGCACAGTACAGTGAGACAAGAACAGTTCTCCTGCAACCACCAAACCCAGACTAGAGAAGGCGTCTCCATTGCTCTAGAGTCCAGTGGCGATGCTTTACACCACAGCATCTGACACTTTGCTTTGCACTTGTTGATGTGTGGCTTGGATGCAGCTGCTCAGCCGTGGAAACCCATTCCATGAAGCTCTACACACTGTTCTGAAGCTCATCTGAAAGCCACATGAAGTTTGGAGGTCTGTAGGGATTGACTCTGCAGAAAGTTGGTGACCTCTGTGCACTCTGCACCTCAGCATCCACTGACACGTCCGGTCGGTTTACATGACCTAACACTTCGTAGCTGAGTCACTGTCGTTCCCAATCGCTCTGACTTTGTTCCAATCCCACTGACAGTTGACTGTGGGATATTTAGGAGCAAGGAAATTCCTCAACTGGACTGGTGGATCTTCTCACTGCACCATGCTGGAATTCACTGAGCTCCTGAGAGCGATTCATTCTTTCACAAATGTTTGTAGAAAGAGTCTGCAGGTCGAGGGGCTGGATTTTATACACCTGTGATCATGGAAGTGACTGGAACACATTTGAATGGGGGAGTGAAGACTTTTAGCAATAAGTGCATCATCCACTGTACATCCAATTAATTTCAGATGGTTGAAATGAAATAAAAAGTCAAAAGTGAAACCAAAATTCCCTTAACCCTCTCAGGCTCAAATTAATTTTTAGTATCAGGAAAAATCTGATATTTGGGGAAAATTATAATATGGGGTAGTAATATACAATCCTGACTTTTTTATCCTTTGTGAACAAAAAAAGTATTTTGTACTTCTGGCAGGCCGTTTGCGTGGAGTCATTCTTGCACAGTCTGCATCGTCCATGTTTATCAGCATGGATGGGAGAAAAGGCTCCTGCGTAAAAAAAGCTCATAAAATATGGATGTGGAGTAAGTAGGTAATTGGAATTTAGCTGTTGCAAATCTGCAACACCTGCCTGGAGAGGGTTAATGTGAAAATATTGTTTTGTCAAACATAGTGACATATTTGATGTCAAACAGCCATTGTTTTAGAGCTTTAGAACATTGCTGAATATTTTGCATATCCCCCTCTTTAATGTAAATCATGATCAATTATTTTAAGTATCTTGCTTATCTCACATACTGTCATTGTTTCTTTGGGCAATGCACTTCACCTCCATTACCCACTTCAGTCAAACACATTTCCTTTCACAAAATCCACTACATTTATTCAGTGAAGCTCTGCACTGGTGTTTAGTTTGTGCTCTCGGAGCCTTCCTCTCCATCAGATCCACTCCTGCATTGTCCTGGCTGCATTGTTTTCTATCAGGCCACAAAATCACCGCCTTTATAATCGCGGCTTTTGTTCTCGCTGTGGAACCGACAGCCAATCAAAGCAGCCAACCAGCGCAGGGGGCCGTCCAAGTGATGCGGAGACGGGGAAACCAGCCCTGACACCACACAATGAGACGGTAATACAAAACGCAGAGAAACGCACAGAGCACAGCCAATATGTGAGTGTGTGTTTGTGTGTGTGTGCGTGTGTGTGAGTGTGTGTGACTGTGTGTGTGTGAGGCAGTACACCAGGGAGCCGCGGCCCCAGTGCCCTTCATGCATGCAGGACTCAGCCAAGTGTCCGGGCCTTCTCAACAATTGCCTATTATTGTGTGTGATTGGTGCTTCTATATTTGGATGTTAAAGAGCGAGCGTACGTGGAGAGGTGAGCGCAAAGTGACTCAAATGTGATTGTTTCAAAAAAAGAAGAAAAAAGTCTGTTTATATTTGGAAGTTAAACGGGGCATGAGGCAAGGTCATCCATAGGGATATACCGATCCAGAATATTCTGTTCCGATACAGAGACTAAATAAAGTCAAAGTATCATTTATGTCCCTTAAACACACACGTGCAGTTACAGATGTGTCGCAGTGATATTAGAAAATATTAAAACATATTACAAGGTGTTTGGGCCAAAACTGTCCATAAATCGTCTTATTACACAAATGTATACAACAAAATAAGATATCGACTGAACTGATATCGACTGAGCTGATATCGACTGGACTGATACCGACTGAACTGATATCGACTGAGCTGATATCGACAGGACTGATACCAACTGAACTGATATCGAATGAACTGACATCAAATGTACTGATATCGACTGAAGTGATACCGACAGGACTGATATCGACTGAACAGATATCGACTGGATTGATATCGACTGGACTAATATGAACTGGACTGATATCGACTGGACTGATATCGACTGAACTGATACCAACTGAACTGATACTGACTGGACTCATATCGACTGGACTGATATTGACTGGACAGATATTGACTGAACTGATATCGACTGGACTGATATCGATTGGATTGATATCAACTGAACTGATATCGACTGAACTGATATCAACTGGACTGATATCAACAGGACTGATATCCACTGGACTGATATCGACTGGACTGATATCGACTGGACTGATATGACTGGAATGATATCGACTGGACTGATACTGACTGGACTGATATCGACTGGACAGATATTGACTGAACTGATATCGACAACTAATACTGACTGGACTGATATCGACAGGACTGATATCGACTGAACTGATACTGACTGGACTGATATCGACAGGACTGATATTGAATGAACTGATATCGACCGAACTGACATCGACTGGACTGATATTAACAGGACTGATATCGACTGAACTGATACAGACTGGACTGATAACGACTGAAATGATACCAATTGATCTGATATCGACTTTACTGATATCTACTGAACTGATATTGACTGGACTGATACTGACTGGACTGATATCGAATGAACTGATATCGACCGAACTGACATCGACTGGACTGATATCGACTGGACTGATATCTACTGAACCGATTTCCAAATCATTAAAATTTTCAATATCAGCAGCAGTATCCAATACCAGTATCGTATCTTTAACCATTCTGTAACATTCTTTTGCTTTTCATCCCTCAGGCTGGTTTCAATAATCCTCTGTAAAAGTCTTTAGCCTCTGAGTCTCAAAAAATACGGATGAATTACATTTTCTCCGGATTGTTGCGTCACAGGTAGAAACCCTTCATTTTTTTACATTTGAAAAAAAAAAAAAAATGTTTTTTAAAAAGGAAAACTGTAGTATTATTGATATTGAAAAATAGTTTGAATTTTCTCTAAATTGTTACATCACTGGTAGAAGAAGTTAATTTAAAAAAGGTAAGAGGTATATACTTTGAAAAAAGGTTAAATAATATAATAAATAAACCCACATCTGTCTCTATTAGTCAGTCCAAATGGAAACAGAGCGCAGCCCACAGTGTAAGATGTGTGTTTCTTTAATGATGTCTTTTCCAATTACGATGCTGTTCCATAACACTTGTGTTGAACCATAAAGCACATTGATCTGACCTGCTTTAGCTCTCATCTCACTCTACGCTAACCACTCCTCCAGGTTTATAATGTAACACTGCAAAAAATCAAAGAGCCATCCATCTGACTCACCAAACCAAGAGCTCGGTTTAGGGAAATCAATAGAGACATGTCAGAGCCGCTCAAGCCCCACTGCAAAACCACACGACATACAAACACACAAAGAGTCACACACACTGTACATATGAACGACACTCTGAGTAAAACTGAAGACTTTCGACTCACCGCAGGGGCCTGGAGGATTTCACCGCCTTTAAAGCCTCACTATGTCAAACTAAAACTCAAACACACTCATAAAATACTTTTTGTTGTTGTGTGCTGTGGGATGAGTTATTACACTGAAAAAGGAAACAAAACGAAAAAAGTTCCTACTATGAGAGGGCTTGCATCTCCACAAACCAAAAAAATCCACCTGCTCGTTTCTATGGAAATGCTGTTCCTTTGGCGATAAGAACTCAGTGTGTGGCATTAAACTGGATAAAGTTCTGACGTATTGTTTTAATTTTCTATTAACATGGAATCAGGGAACTGTCCACCATTCAAGAATTTAATTGAAGAGGACGTTGTTCTTAAAGGTCTTACATTACACAAACTTGACTCTTGTGATCTTTAAGTCATGTTATAATGTTGCGGTCTCCTCAAACACAGATCTGGAGTTGTGTTTTGTTTCATTCACACATGTTTGTGTGACTTTATTATTAGTCTGTCTACATCTGCAAAGCTCCAAATGCTCTGCTCCACCTGTTCCACAACAGCTCCTTTCACCTTTAGTTCAGCAGAAACTGACAATTCCGGGACTGAAATGATCCAAATGATTCTAATGAAGGTGTGTGGAGTTTAAAAACACTGTGGAGCTTTTTCTGTATTACCACATGACATCACAAGGCGGAACAGAGTGATTTCTGTAAAAAAAAAAAAAAAAAAAGCTCCGCCTAAAGTGTCATATGGATGATTTAAGTTGATATGACCAACCTCTAGTCTGACTGACTCCACTCAGATTCAGATTCAGCACTCACGTCGTTTTATTGCACGTCACATTTTTACTTTTATTTATTTTTTGCAGTGTAGCAGCTATGAACTCATCCATCAGCTGGTCCCAGGGGCCCGGGGCCGAGGCGGGGCCCCTCCAGCAAATAATCAGCTTTTAATTCAACACAAATCACATCGAGACAAGAAGACGGATCACTGCAGAGCACCCAGTGTCCACACACACACACACACACACACACACACACACACACACACACACACACATGCACAGACACACACACCTGCACACATGTAAACACACACATGCACAGACACACACACCTGCACACACGCATGGACACACACACACACGCACATGCACGGACACACACACCTGCACACATGTAAACACACACACACCTGCACACATGTAAACACACACACACCTACACACATGTAAACACACACACACACGCACATGCACGGATACACACACCTATACACATGCGCACACACACACACACATGCACGACACACACACCTGCACACATGTAAACATACACACGTTCATACACATACACACATGCGCACACACACATGCACTCACACCTACACACACACATGCACGGACACACACGCCTGCACACATGTAAACACACACATGTACATACACATACACACATGCACACTCACCCATGCACACACACACACACACACACATGCACGGACACACACACCTGCACACATGTAAACACACATGCACGGACACACACACCTGCACACATGTAAACACACACACACACATGCACGGACACACACACCTACACACATGTAAACACACATGCACGGACACACACACCTGCACACATGTAAACACACACACACACATGCACGGACACACACACCTACACACATATAAACACGCACACACACATGCACGGACACACACACCTGCACACATGTAAACACACACACACATGCACGGACACACACACCTACACACATGTAAACACACACACACACATGCACGGACACACACACCTACACACATGTAAACACACATGCACACACACACACACACACCTGCACACATGTAAACACACACACACACACACACATGCACGGACACACACACCTACACACATGTAAACACACATGCACGACACACACACCTGCACACATGTAAACACACACACACACATGCACGGACACACACACCTGCACACATGTAAACATACACACGCACATACACTTACACACATGCGCACACACACATGCACTCACACCTACACACACACATGCACGGACACACACATCTACACACATGTACACACACGCACACGTACATATGGACACACACACACCTACACACACACCCACACACACGCACACACACACACATATGCACAGACACTTACACACATGTAAACACACACATGTACATATGCACACACACCTACACACGCACACACACCCTCACACATGCACACACACACACACACATGCACAAAAGCATACATGCACACACTCTCACACACACATCCACACACATGCACATATGCACTCACACACATCCACACACATCCACACACACACGCACACACACACACACACACACACACACACACACACACACACACACACACACACACACACACACACACACACACACACACACACACACACACACACACATAGATTTCCATTCATTTCCTGGAGACTGTTCCCAACTTTAACCAGAGTCACTACCAACTCCAAACCTTCTGCACCTGATTAAAAAAGTGAAACACAGAAGTAGATCTTCCTGAACAGTTTTCAGTGCTTCAAAGTACCTCCTCAGTACACTTATACATCCTGAGCATCCTCATCATCCTCCATGATGAGTTCATGAGCTCTCCTCACAGCACAGAGCACAGTTTTATCTTGACAGTAAACAGCAGTAGATTTGATTATTGGACAACACACAGCAGAATTATTTTGACCTCAAGAGCTGCTTATACCATACTGTATCTGGACTGGACTGAGACACAATTTGGTAAAATACTTTTAATTTTCTTTTTTTTTTATTTTCCCAGAGGTCATCAAGTGTATATAATAATTACAAAATAAATAAATAACTTTATGTTGTTACTACATACCCATATATTATAAACATTCTTTCTCACAATATTTTATTTTACCTATAATTTTCCTTAGCCCATTTTATTCTTTTGTCTTTCCTTCTTTTTTTTTTTTTTTTTTTTTTTTTCTTTTTAAATCCTCTTCATTTATGTTGGTTTAAATTTCCTTATTTAGAATTACAATAATATTTTTTGTTATCCTATTCATTTAGCAGTTGCATATGATTAATATAATTCTGAGGGGGTGTATAGGCAAAATAAAATATAAAGTACAATTATTTAGAACAAAACAAGCAACATAAAACATAGTTCCAACTAATCTTACTAGAAAACCTGACAGAACCCAAATGAAAAAAAAAAAAAAAAAACAAAAAAGAAAACATTTGTATTAATTTTCACAGAATTCGCTAAGTTAAATGTAAAAACCTCGTCAGACTAAAATGGTTTCTTGATGTGATAGTGGATGTCAGTGTGAAATGGAAACACATGTCACGACCAAACAGAGACTCATTTGTCTCAATGTAGGATCCAGCGTTGACAGGACAAATGTGGGGTTCAAATCCAGTAATGGACGACAGCATCTGAAGAGTGAAATTTAAAAACTGTTTAAAAATGGTGCAATGAAAATAGATCTTTTATTCAATTCTTTAAACACAAGGAACAATCTGCAGCTTTACAACGGATGCTTCAGGAAGTGACAGAGGAACAACGTGCAGGAGCAGACAGGATCAGACAGGTGCAGCAGACAGGTGCAGACAGGTGCAGCAGACAGGTGCAGACAGTTAATCGCGTTGTTGTGATGAGGCAGGTCAGAATGTGTCTGTGAATGTGAAAAGCTTCATCTCAACACTGTATTTACCCACATGACACAGAGACACAGAGAGACAGAGAGACACAGAGAGAGAGAGACAGAGAGAGACAGAGAGAGACAGAGACACAGAGAGAGACACAGAGAGAGACAGAGAGACAGAGAGAGACAGAGAGAGAGAGAGAGAAACAGAGAGAGACAGTGACAGAGAGAGACAGAGACAGAGAGGGAGAGAGACACAGAGAGAAAGAGACAGAGAGACAGAGAGACACAGAGAGAGAGACCCACAGATAGAGATAGATAGAGGGAGAGACAGAGAGACACAGAGAGGCAGAGAAAGAGAGACACAGAAAGACACAGAGACAGTGACAGAGAGACAGAGGCAAAGAGAGACAGAGAGAAACAGAGAGACAGAGACGGACAGAGAGAGACAGAGAGATAGCGACACAGAGAAACAGAGAGAGAGAGAGAGAGAGGCAGAGAGACAGACAGAGATAGAGACACAGAGAGAGAGAGACAGAGAGAGACAGAGATAGATATATAGAGAGAAAGTCAGAGATAGCGACACAGAAAGACAGAGAGCCCAGTGACAGAGAGAGAAAGAGAGAGACAGAGAGGAAGAGAGACAGAGACAGAGAGAGACAGAGAGAGAAAGACAAAGAGAGCGAGAGAGACACAGAGACAGACAGAGAGAGAGAGAGAGAGACACAGAGACAGAGAGAGAGAGACACAGAGACAGAGAGACACAGAGACAGAGAGACACAGAGATAGAGAGAAATAGAGAGACAGACAAAGGGACTATCTGTTCTTAGAGACTATTATTATGATATTTTTGTTTGTGATGTTTTGGTATTAAAGGGGGAATGCCTCTGTTTCTATTTGTAGAGAAAAGACATTTTTCCTTGTTTATTGATTTGGGGGAGGAGCCTCGTACTATCCTCCCATCTTCACAGAGGAAGTGTGTGTTCAGGACAAGAGCTGTGTGCACCACAGGCACCAGCTCCACAGCTGTTCAAGAGCCACTACACACTGTACATATATCTGTTCTTCTTCTTTCACTCTTCTGTCACTTCTGGGAATAAAAACACCAACAGAGAAAGAGAGAGAGAAAGACACAGAGAGAGAACGAAGACAGAGAGAGATTGAGAGAAGAGAGTAGAAAGAAGGACAGAGGGACAGAGGAGTCCTCCTGAGATCAGACTCTCTATAATGGTCTTACAGGGGAACCACAGTATCCAGAGTGCAGACACAGGAAGAACATTCAAACACCACAGAAAAAGGCCCCTTTCAAAGAAGTATGCTAGTCATTGTTAGTTTAAACCAGTGCTTCTCAATTATTTTCTGTCATGCCCCCCCTAGGACGAATAAAACATCTCGCACCCCCCCCCCGCGTGACTATAAATAGTATAATTTGTCTATAAAATTGTTATAAGTACAACTCTGCGTAACACTGGACGCCAACAACGCTCGTGGTTTACTGAGTAGCAGTCACAAAGCGGGATGATGTCGGCATATTCGGCACGTTTTTCGCTGAAAAATCTCAAGCGGCTTATCAGAGTGATTGGGGTGTAATGTATTTAAGTGATGCCTTAATTTATTGGGCTTCATGCTGTCCGCTGCCCACACATTTTTAGACACAGTAACACACCGTCTTTCCTCGTCTCCCACCGTAGTCACAGTGAAGCCAAGCGCCACATACGCTTCCGTCATATTTCCTCGTCTTTAGCTTTCGGGAGATTTTCGTTTGTCTCTTTATCTCCGTCTCTCTCCGTCTGTCTTCTCATCTCTGTTAAATATTTTTCATGGTGTCACTTGAGGGTCTGCTACACTTCGTGTGTACACTTCATACTCAAACACTGTGCTGTGTGCAAAAGCGCGCATGCTCAGTGCAAACAAAACTCCTCACCACCGAGAATGCTCCCTGCGCACACTCTGCCAATGAGAGCGCCACTGCCCCAATAGTGGAAGTGCTTGCCACTTCTAAAGGCCCGTTCAGACCAAAGCGTCAAAGCGTCCACTTTCTATGTAAAGTCTATGTGGACGCGCGACTAGAGCGTCCTGCGTTTTTGCGGCGCGTTTTCGGCGCAGCGCGGCGCGAATCTGGCGTCAGCGCAGCGCGTCTTCAGCGTTTTTGCGTCAGCGGCCAAGACGCGCGTCCAAGGCGTCAGCGTCAAGAAGTTGAAAATGCTGAACTTTTCGCGTCAGACGCGCCGCGTCAACCAATCAGGGACGAGTATCCAGAGACGCAGCGACGTTATTATCAGGAAGCAAGAGAAAGACCCGAGAACCAGAACGAGAACCACAAACATGAGCGGAGCATAAATATATACGCCACAATCACCGAGCCGATCGCGAGGAATACACCAGGAACGGACCAGGACCAAACCAGGACTAGACCGGGACTAAACAAGGACTAGACCGGGACTAGACCGTGATTAGACCAGGACTAGACCGGGACTAGACCGGGACCAGACCGGGACTAGACCGTGATTAGACCAGGACTAGACCAGGACTAGACCGGTATTAGACCAGGACTAGACCGGGACTGATCCAGTGTCATTAGCGGAGTATAATATATATATATACGCCCCAGTCGTCGACCCGATCTCCTCCGTTGATGTTTTATGTCATAACAACTCTAAAGTCTCTCAGTCTGGTCTGATATTGTTTCGGGAAAAGAGCGGGACCGGGCTCTTGTTTCCAGGGCAACGGACGCGCGTCAAGTATTTTTGTCCCGTTCGTCCGCGGCGTCAAAGATGCGCGTCGGGGGCGTCTAAACTCAAATGCAAAGGCTCCAAATAGAGGCGTCAAGGCGTTTTTTGACGCTTTGGTGTGAACGGCCCTTAAGACAGTAAAAAAAAATCAAAATAAAAAAATAAAAAAGCATGTTCCCCGAGGTCAAACGCGCCCCCCTTGACGGAGCCTCGCGCCCCCCCCAGAAGCACTGGTTTAAACCATGGATCTATTAAAATAAGTGGATAGGGTGTTGCTGCTTGTAGCTGTCTCCAGTTGGTGTAGTGACACTCACTGTTGCTACAGAGAAAAAAATCCCTCCTCCCCAGAAATAATTTTTCTCACAGAGCGCTGTTTTTGAAAGTGTATTTAGATCATAAACTATAGTGTTATAATCGATTGCTCCGCCCCCGCTCTAGTCCTTCTCGCTCTGATTGGTCAAAGCGATCACGAGATACACAAATCATGCCCCGCCTGTGTCCACTCTAGAAAAGAACACTATTGTACTTGCTCAATCGGCCCGGAGACACCAGAAGTAGCTCACCAGGCTAAAGGCTAATCTGGAATCATGCACCACTGAGCTCGGCCCATTGACTTGAATGGACGGTCATCTGAAACCCCGGAGCTCGGTTTAAACACTCTGAGAGTTGTGAAAAGTGCTCATTAAGTCATTGTAGTGAATAGTCTCTATTCACACTTACGTCACAAACCTGGCCGCTGGCTCCAAGTCTCCGCAGGCTCAGAGCTCCGCCCCGGCCGTGGGCTCCGAGGTCTCAGGTCTTTTCCTCCCTCTCTTTCAGATGTCTCTGAGGCGTCCAAATAGAGGCGTCCAGTGCATTTTTGGGGGGGATTTACCCAGGTACCATTGGGAAAAAAAATTGTGATTGGTCCATTTCCATTCCATTATATTAACCCTTTGTTTCCCAAGAACTATCAATCCAAGTTTACAATAGTAGATCTCATTACTACTATAATGTTTATTACTCACTGAATAAAAAAAAAATTAAAATTATATTAGTAGTACAAAAATTTATTCAATATTGTTTCTTGGGCCTTCACTGAACACCTTGAAGGCCCTGAGGGTTCCCCTCTGTAACAAAGCAACATGAATGACAGTGGCGCCGACAGGGCTTTACAGTGTTCTGTTGAAATGGGCTGTCCCGTCGAAATGAGCTACCTGCAACGTAATGTAGGTATTCTGCTGCAAATCTAACATGCACATACTTACATGCTTAACTGGTCAAAACATACAATAAAACCAATACACTTTTAAAATGTGACATGTTACTCCACTTCTGCCTAGGAAGTTCAAATCGATGGTATTTACACTGGAAGAGTGCTTGGAGGGTGTGCGCATGCGCAGTAGTGTTATGTAGCTCAAAACAGTGGGTAGCTCAAATTGACAGTACACCGGCCCTGCCAATGAGGTGTCTCTTATTTATCTTTCAGGGAGTTGGCGACCCTAGATCAAACCCACTGAAGTAAATGTGATCAGTGGTAAAATGAAGAGTGCAGACGTATGTGCTGTTTGGAATCATCTGGAGTTTGGTGCCTCGTCTCTTCTAATCACATGTACCAGTGCACTCAGAGTTGTGTGTCAGTGGGAAATGATGAAAACTGAGGTAATAACCCTAACCCATAATTGTTGATTAGTCGAAACATAACGGAACACTACAATGACATGCAGATGAAGAAAACTGGGACATTTTCAAACTTTTCCTAGATTTTGTCAGACTTACTACCATGAACAGAACCCAAAGGAAGTTGTCATTGCATGTCTTTGTGGTTTGTGACGTAAGCGTGAATAGAGACTATATTTACGATGTTTAAATTGAACTAGTTTTGTTTAAAAAAAAAAATTTTAAGAGCATAAAAATCAAGTGCAGCACCTTTAATCCGCCCCTTAGGCCTAAACACTGTTAAATCTCTCACAGAATCCAAGTGTAAAGTGCAGCATAATGTTTCATCGTCTCAGTGTGACGACCGGCTGCTCCACTCACACACCTCTCTCTGCTCTGCTCTGTCTGCTCCTGTCACTGCTCTTTGTTTATGACACATCCACAGGAGATAGAACAGTTCCTGCTCCAGTGAACTCAGAAGCAACACACACACAAACAGCGCTTCAGTTCTAAAAAAAACAACATAATGCTAACTGTATGACTGGAGTCCTTCAGCTGGATATCAGCTTTGAAACTGGCAACGCAAATGAGAGAGTCACATGAGGGTCATTCTGCGTTCTGATTGGAGAATCATCTTGAGAATCAAAACACCAAATTATGACATAAATAACTTGTTCATTGTTGTCGAAGTTTTCAGCTTGTCCAAGAGCGGGTGGAAGTAAAAGTCTGGAGACCAACTGGACGACTTAAGCAGGAGAAGTTTATTTAACATCAATAATACAGGATGGGAGGGCTTGAAAAGTGAACATAGTATGATTTCAAAAGTGAACATAGTGTGATCTTTGAGTGTTCAAGTCCCTTGACTCTGCTTCCAAAGGAGGAGGTTTATATAGTGAGACTATGAAGGACATTGCACTGGTTAGACAACAATGTGCCACAGTTTTGATAATGGTATGACAGGGTAAAATCATGGTGTTTCTTTTGTTCCTGAGAGCCAATGTTAAACTGAAAGATGTACTTGGATGATAAATTACTTATATTCTCTTACATTCATCATGTGCAGTGTTTTTTTTTTTTTTTTTTTTTTTTTTTTTTCATTAAGAATAAATCAGTATCAGTAAAAGGTTTATTTCATTTGAATAGCTTACCTCTTATCTGTTTATGATATTTAAAATCAAACTCTTACATATGGTTCATTTAAATTATTCATTTAATAAATGTATGCATGTATTTATTTATTTATTTAATGGGGACAGTGCATATTAATGAACATCTACAACACTGCAGTGTAAATATTCCAGATTATAGCAAGAATGCTAATTTTCATCTGTAGTCCCTCGGCACGTAACACCACAAACTTAAACAAAACAAAAACAAGTAACAAATATACACTAAAAGTGTCCACAAGTCTGGTTTTCCTTTTAGCCACTCTTTTAAGTAGGACTTGAAGGTGGCAAGAGTCAGAGTTTCTCCTTAAAGGTCCACTATGTAACTTTACTACCATCTCCTTGTCTATGTTAAAAATTATATTAGTTGAGTGTGGCATTTAACACGTCTGCATTGTATTTATTCCATTGCAAATAATAATAATAAATAAATTAAAAAAAAATAAAAAAAAGTGGGCTTGCCGCTCCACAAACCTGACCCTTAACTTAGTGAGCAGCAACATCTCACTGAAGACAAGAAAGTGACGCGCTGTCCTCCAGAATGAAAAAAATAATAATAATAAATACATTTTAACCCTTATATTGTGTTAGGGTCAAAATTGACCCGTTTTCAAGTTTAGGTATGTAAAAACTGCCATTTGCTTTTTTGTACCGGAACGAGGCTTCATCTAATCCTCAGACACAACTATTTTAACGCAACAAAATACATTTTCACCATTTTAGTAAATTGTAAAGGTCTGAAAAAAAAAAAGTGACATCTGTGGTGTTACGGGTCAAAAATGACCCGGCAGAGAATAGTGGCTGTTTTATGCATCACTTACAAGCTGTAGGCTGCTCTGTGGATCAAATATGGCTCAGTGTGCCCCACAACACACACACACACACACACACACACACACGCACACACACACACGCACACGCACACGCACACACACACACACACACCACACACACGCACACGCACACACACACACACACACACAGGCCCCCTTCACCACATCTCCACAACATGAACTCAAACTTTCTCATAGAAACTAGATACACACGCACAGACACACAAACACACACTCTATATTCACATACACACACACACATAAAAAGGTCGTCTTCACCCACGTGAACTCTTCTCTTTCTTGCAGCACATTGATACATTTTGAATCTAAAATAAACATTGTCATATATAAACAGGGTTTTAGTGAGATATTATCAGCTGTATTCTGTTGCAGCATCAGTCAACATGAGCAGGTTCACTGTTTATGAGGCGCTGGATCAGATTTTTGGTCATGACAGTGATTCTAAAGACAGAGAGGAAAGTGAAGCTGAGGAAGATGTATCTGAGGATGAGGATGAGGGCACAGACTGAATAAAAGAAGTGGACTAAGTGAGTGTGACGTCACCCACAGCGTTTGGCGCCGCTCAAATGAAGCTCACGGTTACAGGAGCGAATCTAGAGCCAGGTTATATGTTATGAATAGGATTTTTTGGACGGACAAAACAGCAAAAAAAAAAAATAAATAAAAAAATCAGGATCATATGTTGCAGGTTAATACGTATATTTTAAGACCAAAATGACGAGGTTCACAGCAGCAGGTACAGAGAGAAGGACGACAAGATCCTAACATAAGTCAATTGGAGCCAGAGTCAGAAGGAGCCGGAAGAGCCTCCTGGAGAACTTTCTATTTGGAACGCGGTGGTTACAGCGTTAGTTATGTCCATTCATATATACGTCTGTGGATGAGGATGAGGTTCAGTATGACCCTGAACAAGAGCACACATGTGATGAGGAGAACCCAGATGTCACAAAGACTGAAAGAGACGTCTTCAAGTCAAGAAAAAGTGACAGTTCATGGTCACCAAGCCTCTTGACACCCAATATAATTATACTTATATAAATTAGATTTATATTATATGTATTATATATAAAATTATTATGATTATAGTATAATTATATAATATAATTACAAATTTTATCACTATAGGAAATATAATTAGTGAATTTAAACAGTTTTTGTTATCAAAAACGAGTGGTATATTTTAAGATAAAAGGTCTGTGGAGCCAAAAAAAAAAAATTAAATTAAAATGTTTCCATGGACGTGAACACATACTAAGTCAGTTATGAGGTGAAAAACAAGATTGGATGATATCTAGTGTTTTTAAGTATTTTCAGGCTGAGTTAAATCACGGGTCAAATTTGACCCGGTAACACTAAAGACGCGTGTAGCTTTCTAACACAATACAAGGGTTAAAAATTACACTAAGCACCTTTAAGATAAAACTGAAGATATATACAGTACTTTCCCAGAAAATACAACAACTGTCAACACACATCCCTGCTGCTTGTACATGGTGTTACTGGGCAAGACACTTGAACCACCTTGCCTTGCTTATGTATGCTTGTATGTGTGTGACTGAGGCATTTGGGGTGGTCATTCTGAATGTAGGCCGTCCCGGGGCAGCTGTGGCAGTGGAAAACACTCACCACCAGAGCGGCGCTGAGAAAATAAGTGTGTGTATTTAACTGATCCATCATTTGTCTGGATCAGATCTGACATATCAGTGTGAACAAAATGGCGGTTCATGTTTGATGTTGAGCAGAAGCTGACAGTGTGTGTGAACATGTCACTGATTTCGGGGTCAGAGGATCAAACCTGACCTTCAACTGAAAGTCATGTTCTTATCATCACCATGCTGTTGTCTTAAAGGTTCTGTTGTATTGTTCAAGGGTTAAAAATAGTAATTGCTCTCCAGCTGGAAACTACTTACTTATTTCTGAATAAATAATTATGTATATTTACAAAACCAAAGTGTCAGATGGCTTATGTATAAACTTATGTGTAAAGCTCTACATCTCACATTTTGGGGGTTTGATTCCTTCTCAGACCATTGCAGGCTGTTGTCCTTGAGCAAGACACATTACTCTCAGAAACTGTATATATAAATGAACATATCTAACCCACTAGCCGCCACATTCTAATAGGATGTGTTCATGGACGTGTTTCTGACTCCATCGACTCTGGTTCCAAGTGACTTTACATTCACAAACTGATGTCCCTCTCTCTGGAACTGCTGCTGGGAGCCTCGTCATTTTGGACTTAAAATGTTTTTATTAACCCGCTCTACATTATCATAGTGTTTTTATTTCACTATTTGTAAAGAAATTTTCCAAATTCACTCCTATGACTGCAAGCCTCATGAGCTTCACTTGACTGGAGTAGAACACTGTGGGTGACGTCACACTCACTTAGTCCACTTCTTTATGCTTCTTTCTTTATATGCATGGGTGCTTGGGTTTGTGGGTGCTTGAGTGTTAGGGTGCTTGGGTGCTTAGGTTTGTGGGTACCTGGATGTTTGTGTGCTTGCTTAGGTGTGTGTAGCTTGGGTGCTTGGGTGTGTGGGTGCTTGGATTTTCCGGGTGCTTGGGTGTGTGGATGTTTGGGTTCTTGGATGTTTGGGCGTTTGGGTTCTTGAGTGTGTGGGTGCTTAGGTTCTTGAGTGTTTGGGTGTGTGGGTACTTGGGTTCTTGGAAGTTTGGGTGTGTGGGTGCTTGGATGTTTGTGTGTGTGGGTTCTTGAGTGTTTGGGTGCTTGGGTTCTTGGGTGTGTGGGTGCGTGGGGTCTTGGGTGTTTGGGTGTGTGGGTGCTTGGGTTCTTGGATGTTTGGGTTTTTGGGTTCTTGAATGTTTGGGTGTGTAGGTGCTTAGGTTCTTGAGTGTTTGGGTGTTTGGGTTCTTGGAAGTTTGGGTGTGTGGGTGCTTGGATGTTTGGGTGTGTCGGTTCTTGGGTGTTTGGGTGCTTGGGTTCGTGTGTGTGTGGGTGCTTGTTTTTTTTTTGTTTTTGTTTTTTTTTGTTTATTGAGTGTTTGGGTGTGTGGGTGCTTGGGTTCTTGGATGTCTGGGTGTGTGGGTGCTTGGGTTCTTGGGTGTGTGGGTGCTTGGGTTCTTGGGTGTCTGGGTGTGTGGGTGCTTGGGTTCTTGGGTTCTTGGGTGTGTGTGTGCTTGGGTTCTTGGGTGTTTGGGTGTTTGGGTGCTTGGGTTCTTGGGTGTGTGTGGTGTGTGTGTGTGCTTGTGTTCTTGGGTTCTTGGGTGTTTGGGTTTTGGGTTCTTGGGTTCTTGGGTGTTTGGGTGCTTGGGTTCTTGGGTGTGTGGGTGCTTGGGTTCTTGGGTTCTTGGGTGTGTGGGTGTGTGGGTGCTTGGGTTCTTGGGTGTTTGGGTGTTTGGGTTCTTGGGTGTGTGTGTGTGTGTGTGTGTGTGTGCTTGTGTTCTTGGGTTCTTGGGTGTGTGGGTGCTTGGGTTATTGGGTTCTTTGGTCTTTGGGTGTTTGGGTGCTTGGGTTCTTGGGTGTGTGGGTGCTTGGGTTCTTGGGTGTGTGGGTGTGTGGGTGCTTGGGTTCTTGGGTGTGTGGGTGCTTGGGTTCTTGGGTGTGTGGGTACTTGGGTTCTTGGGTGTTTGGGTGCTTGGGTTCTTGGGTGTGTGTGTGTGTGTGTGTGTGTGCTTGTGTTCTTGGGTGTGTGGGTACTTGGGTTCTTGGGTTTGGGTGCTTGGGTTCTTGGGTGTGTGTGTGTGTGTGTGTGTGCTTGTGTTCTTGGGTTCTTGGGTGTGTGGGTGCTTGGGTGCTTGGGTTCTTGGGTGTGTGGGTGTGTGTGTGTGTGTGTGCTTGTGTTCTTGGGTTCTTGGGTGTGTGGGTGCTTGGGTTCTTGGGTGTGTGGGTGCTTGGGTTCTTGGGTGTCTTTGTGTCTTCTGTCTGTGCTGAATCAAAGGAGCTCATTGTGTCCTTTTGTCCCAGTCAGTGAGAGTATTAGGCAGTGCCAAAAGTGAAGAGTGGACATATTGTAAAATCACGATGAAGTAAAAAGCGCTAGAGTCATTAAAATTCTAGACTAAAGTGATTAAAAGTTTTTTCTTTCTTTCTTTAGACTATAGACTGTAATTTTCCACATAAAATGGCAGTACTTTCTTTTCCATTCCCATGTGTCTTATATGTGTGTGATCCTCAGTGTTTCAATAGGTTCATAGTGTCCATGTGTGTACTAGTCTATGTGCACTGACACTTGTTCTCATACATTTAGGAAAGGTTCTGCTCTGTCCTGTCAATGAGGCTTTCTAGTATTGATACATGAGAATCTAGTTTCAATACTAGTTTTAGTATTGATTTTTTTATTTTTATTTTTTTATCTGACTGTGATTGCTGTGAAAACATTTGTAAATTTGGAGTAGACAAAGCTGTTTGAATATAGCACCTTTTACTATGTTAATTAATTAGTTAATTAATAAATAATGCATTAGTCTTATATGGCGCTTTTCCAGATGCTCATAGTCACTTTACAATTTAGTGTATTTTTCATTCACTCCACACTCAGGGGTGATAAACTATTATTGTAGTCACAGCTGTCCTGGGGCAGAATCACAGAAACGAGGCTGCCAATCTGCACCCCTGAGACCACCACCATCACTCGCACACACACACACACACCACTTTCATACTAGGCACTCGAGTGAAGTGCCTTGCCTAAGGATACAACAACAGTTTTTGCCACTGGTGCCTCTGTGTGGCACCTGGAATTCTCAGTGGTCTCCATCCAAGTACTGACCAGGTCCAGCCCTGTGGAGCTTCTGACATGTGACCAGATCAGGCTTTGACAAGGAGGTTTGAATATACAAATACCAGCATGGAGCATTAGTGCCATGATCTGAACAGACTCAAATAAAATAAATCATCTTTCATACAAAATAGTTCCACAGTGACATTAAACATATCTATCTTGCATTTAGTCCATCACAGTTCCATTCCAACACTGTTGGAAAAAACAAACATTTTGACTCCACTCTTCTGGGAACACAATATGATCTCCATGGAGACAGGCCGGTGGTAGGCCCTCTTTCAGAAAAGCGACACATTTTAAAGAATGTTGAATATAAGGCAATTTAACTTTCTGTTTGATATAATCACACCAATTTTCATAAACAAAACACAACTCCAGGTATGTTTGTGAAGAAGGAGCAGCTTAATCATCTGCTCTGAAGTCATGTTTGATGAGAGCTTTTGTTTCTCAATTCCAGTTAGAGCTGATGTTCTCCTGAAATAGACCAACCAAACACTAGAACATCTGTGTGAGAAGTTCTCACCAACATGACGAGCGGCTGCTTTAAGATGATTAGATAAATACAAAGTCTGTGTAACTTTGTTTCTCTACATGGGAATTACAGTATATATATATATATATATACTATATATGGGCTATATATATATAGAGAGAGAGAGAGAGAGAGAGAGAGAGATTATATATAATCTCTAGTATAATAGTATATCAGATTATTACCTGTATACTACACTTTAAGTAATTTAATGGATTACTGTTGTTCAAACTACATTTTGGGGTGTGTAATTCTGCTTCATTCACACTTATTTCATAAATAAGTGAATCCAAAATTGAGTTTTAGTCTCAAAAAAGTTCTCTTCACATTTTGATGGGATTCTTGTGTCATAGATAAAACTGTGCAGTTCTGTGTAGGTTTTATTACACACATTAGCACCACAGAGTTAAACCATCCTGTGTGGATTCTCAAGATCAACAGTCTGTACCACTGGTTTACCCCAGACAACCTCCTCCCTCTAGAAAGTGCTCCTCTGTGTTTTGAAAGTCTATAACCCTTCACTAGACTCATTTCAAACACTTATGTTTTCATACTTTAACACCAGCAGCTTATTTTGAACAGTTTTAAAGTTACAGTCTTCAGACTTCTTCACACTCCCAACTTCTCCTCTCCTTCCTCTCCTTCTTCCTTCCTGCTGTCTGAGTCATGAGGTCCCGTGTCTTTCTCAGCTGCTTTCACAACTGCACAGCACAAACACAACACCTCTCTATTTAGTCCTGTTTAATACTCTGCGTTTTTACTTTTGTCACTTCACTGTGTACGTGTGCAGGAGGGATGGGCGGGTCTGGTCGGGGAGGGTTTAGTTTAGTTTAGTTGTGATCATGTCATAGCTGGGTGGGTTCCTTTTGCTCCTCTAACTAAGTTACTCTCCCTTCAGGGCATTATCAAATTACCATCAGCGTGCATCATTCCTATGAAACTACTGCACATCGCATCAGGTTTGTTGAGATGCTGTGTACAGTTTTGTATCGTGTTTTTGAAGACTGGTGAGAAATGGCAGAGTGGGAGCATGGGTGAAGTCGACTTGTGGGAGGAGTATTGGACTAGGGTTTTGAAAAGTATAGAACATCAGATAGTACAGAATTAGATACTCATTTGAGCAGGTAAACAGTGACAGGACAGAAATGAACCTTTCCTGAATGTGTTTCGAATGATGTTTCTCTGTATCAGAACAAGTAGAACAGCACATAGACTAGTACACACACACATGGAACTACTAAACACCTACTGGAACACTGAGATTATACACATATAAGACACATGGGAATAGAAAAGAAAGTACTACCATTAAATTTTGAAAATCCCATTCTATCGCATAAGAAAGAGGGTTTTTTTTTTTTTTTATTGTTTTACTATTATCATTATTTTCATGGTACTGGAATCTTTATTGAGTATTGAGTCTTTCCCTTAGTATTGAAATCGAGAACATCAGAACAACTGAAATAATCACACTGTAATTCAGCAAAATTATGTGTGAGCAATGGGTTGAAATACAAAACAAAAAAACACAAGAGCTGTTATTGCACCGAGCTTTTAGCCTGAAGAGAAGAGCAGAGAGGCATTCAGAATGAGGCAGGAGACATCTTCTACCAGTGCATTACATTTGGAATGAAAATATGAAATAAAAACTCAAAATGATGTTCATATTTGAATGTGAATGTCCAGAGAAACAAAGTGTACTTCACATTTATACAGCGCTCCTAACATCAGTGCTCTCAAAGCGCCTTGGAGTGTCTTGTCTAAGGTGACCAGATTTTCAGAATCAAAAACTGGGACACTCAGTTTGCGGTAGTTAGTAATTATACAATTGTGAAACGAGTGCGTAATGAAGGAAAATTGTTTTGCACTCGGTCCATTCACGACTAACATGTGAGTCAGTATAATCACATTTTCTTTGTGTTTTGGTCATTTTTAAGAAGCTTTTCTGTATTTTATCTAAACAAATGACAATTTATGTTTCTAGTAGTAAAACTGTATAAAAGAATAGTATAAAACTGGGACAAATCAGTAGTTTTGGATAAATCTGCTGGGACAGGGGACACAGGGCTCAAACCTGGGACTGTCCCGGGTAAATAGAGACGTCTGCTCACGCTACTCTTGGCCAAAAGATACAACGACCATTCAACAAATGATATTCATGTAGAGAGTGGGAGTCGAACCTGCAACACTGTACCAGCTGAGCCACTGTTGCCCCACATGTGTCTGATAACATCTGACGTGAGGTGTATTGTTGTCTACTGTAGAATTTGCTCAAACTGCTCATTACATTTTCTCATAATTACAGCGTCTCAGTACGAGCTGTTGAAGTTTTCTGTGTATTTTTGTAACTTCATTTGACAAATCCGCCGTGCACAAAAGAGAAGAATAATGACAGTCCCCAGAGGATTTCAGAGACAATAAAGTTTTTTTCTTAACTCTATAATTTGGTTAAAAAAAAATGTCATTTGATCTGAATAATTATATGTGCTGCTCAACACGAATATTTGCAACAAGTGTAGGTGTTTTGAGAAAAGACCAAAAAGTTCAGCTGGAGATGTGTGAAGAACGGAGAGACGATGAAGAGGAGAGAAGGGAGAAGAGAGGGTTGGGATAGATAGAGAGAGAGGAGGGAGAGAGAAAGAGAAGAGTGAAAGGGAGAGTGAGACGGACAGAGTTGGAGGAGAAGGATGGGAGAGAGCTTTAATGACTCTTGAGCAGCAGCTTGCGGCGCAGATGGCAGCAGACACAGGTGAACACACACACCATCACACGCACCACCGTCCATGAGCTTCAGAGTGATGGAAACCAGCTCTGTTGCCATAGCGATTAACAATTCAAAACACGATCTTCTACTGGTCTGATCTGTTTTACGCTGGTCTGTATCTGCGTGCAGAGCTCTGATAACCCTTTATGACCTGCCGCAGAACAAGTCTGTTTCACTTTTATTCTTCGGCTTTTGTGTGCTCCTCTCTGTCTTTTAATTATTTATTTATTGTTTTATCTGTTTTATTCCTTTTAGTGCTTCTTTTCTTCATTGATTTTATCATTTTTATCTATTGTTTCTGTTCGTTCCTTTTGTCCGGAGCATAATTCTGCAGACTTTTGCTGACGTCGCAGTGAGAAGCACTTTGGAATCTGTCTTTTGTTTGTAAAATGTGCTCTGCAGATAAAGTTGGATTGGAGTTGGATGGATAACTATTACATTTTACATGTTTACACTGCAGCTATACTTTTTATCTTTAGTTCAGTTGAGATTAGCAATTCCAGAGTTGCAGTGATTCAAGTGATTGTAGTAACTGTACAACAACTCACTCTTATGTAACAGATAACCCTGTGTCCTGTCAGTCATCATGTTGTTGTTCATTGTCTTAATGTGACCTTTTGTATAAAGCTGTGATTTTATTTTGTATTTCTTATTTTCTATTTTATTTTGACTTGTACATATACTGTACATATACATAATTATGATACCATAATTTGACACCTGTCTCTTGCTCTTTTTTGCTACTAATTTAGAATGTATATCACCATTTATATTCGCCTGATCAAACAGCTGGTTTCACTTCGTAGAAATCTGACCTCGCAGTGTTGGAATCTGTTTGCTCGACGGTGGACGGGTACTTTTTGTCATTTAACCAATTGCTGCTATTTAGTCATGATATATGTAATGTGTCGCTAACGGGGTTAACTGGTATATTAAGCTTTTCCCAAATCTTGTAGGAAGAAGGACAATAACGTCTTTCCCCTTGATAAAATTCACCAAACATTCTCTTTGTTCTGGCTTTAAATCCTCGATCTTGGGAATCGTTGCAACACTGAATATATAGGGTCTTCACTGATTGGCTGGTGCCTGAAATCACACTTCCTGTGTGGTATAGGATTTTGACCCCGGGGTCAGAATCCTATTATGGCATGTTGACCCCCCATAGAATATTGACCCCCCTATGAAAATGTACTGTATATTTTATTAATTAATAACTTGAATTCTAAAACTGTGAATATTAATACTATATCTGCAAATGAAAATATATTGACATATTTAAAAGTGTTTTTTTAAAGAACTCAGATGCATTTTTTTTATGTTGATTATAACTTTTGAATGTTAAAAATGACTTAGTTGTTTAAACACACATTTTTGTGAAAATGAGATAAGTCGTTATTAATGAGTTTGGTAATCCAAGTGATGTATAATGATTTAGAATCTTGTTCAAATAGACAGAGCTGATCAGTTGAGTAGTTCAACAGGGGAAACCTGTGACTATAATAATCTGACCCCCAATATGTTTATTATAGTTCTGATGATGTGAAGTAAGAAGTCATGTTAGTTGAATATTACAATGATCTATTATATATAAAGGAGGTCAAAACTCTATGACTATAATAATCTGACCCCCCAGTATGTTTATTCTAACACAACATGACTAAATTCAAGGTCATTATTCTTACAAACCATTGCCTTAACTGACATTATGATTAAGGATTATTTGAACAGAGCAAACTAAAAACCATAACAATGTAAAATACAATATAAAAAGTGACAAGATTGTTATCTATATGCAGTTTGAACAGTACATTACATTTACACAAAATACCAAGTTGTTCTCCATCAAAATATTCCTTAAAATACCTTAAAAGAAAAGTGAATATGTAGCAATATAAAATAAAAGTAAATTACATGAGAAATAATGATCAGATAAATAACTACTAAAGAAAACAGTAAGGGGAGTCAAAATCCTATAGGGGGGGTCACTACTATAGCGGAATGTTGACCCCGGGGTCAATATACTATGGGGCTCAAAATACTATGTCACATCTGTGTTCTTGCAAACTATTGTATTCTGATTCCTGATCTAGTTGCTGGAGAGAAATGAAATTGAGTGGAGTCATTAGGTGGCACCAGCCTGGCTACATTTCTAAATCTAATTTGTCTAAGTCAAGTGAAGATGTATGAAATGTAAAAAGCACAGTGGAGCATTTCTGTATCACCACATGACGTCACAAGGTGGAACAGATCATTTTCTATTTAAGAGAAGAACTCAGCCTAAATGTGCAGGTTTGTGTGTTAACCCTCTCAGGCTCAAATAAAATTTTAGTAACAGGAAAAAATCTGATATTTGGGGAAAATGATCATATGGGGTAGTAATATACAATCCTGACTTTTTTTTTTTGAGAGACCTTCACATCCAGTGTGTTCTGGGATGTTGCAGATTTGGTCCGGTGGTAAATTAACACTGAAGACTGAAAATGATATGAACACTAACTTTATGTGTTCACCACTTTTCATAACAATGAAAACATAAAGCACAGTGTAACAGCTTTACAGTGACAGAACAACATCACTTTTTCATGTGGTTCTCCAAGAAATCAATTTTTATCCTTTGTAAACAACAAAAGTACTTTGCACTTCTGGCAGGTCGTTAGTGTGTAGTCATTCTTACACAGTCTGCATCGTCCACGTTTATCAGCATGGACGGGAAAAAAGGCTCCTGAGTTAAAAAAAAAGCTCATAGAATATGGATTTGGAGTAAGTAGGTAATTGATATTTAGCTGTTGCAAATCTGCAACACCTGCCTGAGGAATGTGAATGAAACAAAACACAACTCCAGGTCTGTGTGTGATGAAGAAACTACAGTTGGTGGGACTATATTGTAAGTGGATTAAACAGCTCAGAGCAGTGTGTTACACTTGTTTAATCCTTACTTACACTCACACTTACACAATCCTTGCACTTCAAAATTGTAAATGACTAAAGGTTTTAGATTTTTCTTCAAACCAGATCATAGTCACTTTTTGAGATACAGATGTTCTATGGGTATTGCTTCTCACTGGCTGGAAGTGCAGAGAGAAGAGTGTGGAGAAGTGTGGATCAAAACATTCTAAAGAGCTGGACCCTGTGTAGAGACCCTGTAGTGCCCTTCTGAAGAGCACCAGAGCCAGTGTTGGGACAGGGTCGGATTGTTACCCAATGGCCAGCTTTTCTTTTCTGATTTGATTTATTTATTATTTTTTAATTTTTTTCTGTATGTATTCTGTAAAATGTAACCAAAACCAGATATATATTTGTATGTTATGGTATGTTTGGTGCACATGTGTATGTCTCCGCTGTACTAACCCGTGCCGTGTGTGTTGCAGATACACCTGAGTGATGCTGCACAGTGATTAGGATGTATGGACCTAAGATCTGCAGGGCCGTGTTTGTGCTGTGTGTGCTGAGAAGTGTGAAGGGTCAGGAAGCCCCCCCACTCACAGGTAAGACCCCCAACCCCTCTATGTACTCTGATGTATGTGTGTGTGTGTGTATTTGTGTGTGATATGACCTCATTCTGAAATTCATGTTCTGTGTGAGTCTGACGGCTTCAGCGCGCACCAAACACACACCACATGCTGTTCAAAACTCCTCACACATGTCCTGTTACACATGTCCTGTTGCACATGTCCTGTTGCACATGTCCTGTTGCACATGTCCTGTGTGTGCACTGTTGTGTTGTTGTGATCCACACGGGCTGTGGAGGTATCTGTACATGCTTTGGAGTATTGGCTTTTGTTACTGCTGAATTTCACTGAATATTTTTTATGTTTTAATGTTTGGGATTGAAATGGAGGAGGCCATGTTGAGAAGGTTTGGTTTGGAGATGCTGTCAGTGTGATGGAGCTAGATCAGGGATAGGCTGAAGATTGCATGTAAACTTTAAAGGTACTTTAAGGAGTTAGATCAGAGAAACTTCAGGTCCTGATCAGTTGAACATGTGCAGTTTGACAAGTCTCTCCATGGTCCAGGACCAAAGAACATGTGTGACATGTTAGTGCCATATGAACTGTCTGCAGTCTGAGGACCTCAGGGACCGGCCTCCTGCTGTAGTCCTGGTCGAGTCCTGGTTTAGTCCCGGCCTCCTGCTGGTGCCCAGAGTCAGGACTAAACATGGTTTCACGTTTGAATGACTCTGTATGAACATTGTTATACCTTGTTCTGAAGGGCTTTACATAAAAAAATAACACTGATACTCACATCCACAGTCAGCAGGGTCGTGTACAAAGTGATCACTGTGGAGAACACTGTGGAGAACACTGTGGAGAACACTGTGGAGAACACTGTGGAGAACACACTGGATGATGCAGCTGAGTCCTAGAATCTGAAGGTGAATAGTTGGAAATATAAGTTTTATCTCCTCTTTGTTTTACGTCACTACATTGGGCGTGGTTAGTGTAGGGGTGTGCAAGGTTGGGTTGAGAGACTTTATTGATAATGAGGGAAATTCAAGATTTCCTGCAGCAATATTTCCACTGTGCGTCTCAGTCAAAGGTGTGAGGTCAGTTTAACAGGAGGACTGGTCAGGAGGGTCAGCAGATCTGTGTCAGGACAGTGTCCTCTTAGTCCTGCAGCATCACAGCAGTGTCCACAAAGAACCAGGTGAACATAACAGGAAAGGCTTCACTCTTACTCCACTCTGGTGGTTGGTGATGGAATGTAGCATTCGGTGTACCTCAAAGTGTTTCTTCTGGAAAGGTTTTGAGTATTTCCTCTGGAAGATCTTCTGCCACATTTGCTGCCACATATGGAGTAAAAAGCCTGTAGCGTCTCAAATGTCCTTAGCGAGCTCCTTTGATAGCCTCTCGCATGGTCTCCATGGATACTGGAAAAGCAGACAGCTCATTTCACAAAATCCAACAGTCTCTTACTTGTGTCTTTTGAAATCCAAATGCAACACTTCGGAGTTGGTTAAAATCCCATGATATGTAGTTCAAACTGAGCTAAAAAAAAGTTTCACACAAAAGTGTGTGACTAAATGGAAAACTGTATGTGACTATAATTTTGTCTGCAAGAGACTTGTTTAACAGCACAAATCATCTCACCTGTTGTTCCAACTAAGTCACTTCTTTCTGGTCAGATTGTGTTAAAGTTAAACTTAAAGTTGTATTAAGTCATTGGCAAAGTAGTTGATTTTCCAAGGAAAGAGAAATACAGAGACTGTTTAGCCTTTTTCAAATGTTGTGCATGCATGAACGAATCACTCTTGAAATTTCTTGTCCAGAAGTAATTTAGCAACTAATGCACCAGTCTTTGACCCTTTGTTTGCTTCAGTGCAAGAATCACCTTAGTTCGGCTCAAAAACGACTTTCTTTAGCGACTAACTGGTCGAGAATTCTCATTGGCCATCACAGCAAACTTTGTGTTAACTGTGAGGAAGCTACAGTTGGAAAAAGCCACTAGGAACCGTCCGCATTGGTCGATAAACGGCGTCTTGTGTGTGTGGAATGTGTGACAGGTGAACGTAAACCACGTAATTCCAGTGTGCCGCGACTCAGTTACACCACGTCCACACGTGATGGATTTTCATTCTTTTTGGTTTGGTCGTCATCATTAAAGGCTGCTGCATCTCTATAATGCTATTTGAACTTTCATTGACAATTTGAGACAAAAATAAATTAAAAAATTTTTTTTTTCAAGCAACCTTTAAATCCAACATCAGTAAGAGAGCTTCTAACATATTCACCCCCAGAGAATGTTGACGATCAGCTGCATCAGTACACTACAGATTTGTGCCCATATTGTGTGTTTGTGTGTGTGTGTGTGTGTGTGTGTGGTGTGTGCGTGCGTGTGTGAGCGTGTGTGTGTGTGTGTGTGTGTGTGTGTGTGTGTGTGAGCCTCTTTCTTTGTGAACCAACAATATTTCAAACGTATAGTCTTAAAGTATAAGGTCATAGAGCCTGTTACTGTCAGCGCTGTCATCATTGAAGCTGCACAACTCCACTCTGTTTGCTCATAAAAGTGTTTGACTCTTCTCTCTCTATCACTCTCCCTCTCTCTCTATCACTCTCCCTCTCTCTCTATCACTCTCCCTCTCTCTCTATCACTCTCCCTCTCTCTCTATCACTCTCCCTCTCTCTATCACTCTCCTCTCTCTCTATCACTCTCCCTCTCTCTCTATCACTCTCCCTCTCTCTCTATCACTCTCTCTCTATCACTCTCCCTCTCTCTCTCCCACTCTCCCTCTCTCTCTATCACTCTCTCTCTATCACTCTCCCTCTCTCTCTATCACTCTCCCTCTCTCTCTACCACTCTCCCTCTCTCTCTATCACTCTCCCTCTCTCTCTATCACTCTCCCTCTCTCTCTATCACTCTCCCTCTCTCTCTATCACTCTCTCTCTATCACTCTCTCTCTACCACTCTCCCTCTCTCTCTATCACTCTCCCTCTCTCTCTATCACTCTCCCTCTCTCTCTATCACTCTCCTCTATCTCTCCCTCCTCTCTCTCTATCACTCTCCTCTCTCTCTATCACTCTCCCTCTCTCTCTATCACTCTCCCTCTCTCTCTCTCTCCCTCTCTCTCTATCACTCTCTCTCTCTCTCTCTCTCACTCTCTCTCTCTCTATCACTCTCCCTCTCTCTCTATCACTCTCCCTCTCTCTCTATCACTCTCCCTCTCTCTCTCTCTCTATCACTCTCCCTCTCTCTCTATCACTCTCCCTCTCTCTCTATCACTCTCCCTCTCTCTCTGTCTGTCTACCACTCTTTCTCTCTCCACCTCTCTTTCACTCTGTCGCTCTCTCTCAGGTCTCTCAGTCTCTGTTTTATTTCTCTCTCTCCATTTCTCTCCCCCCGTTTCTCTCTCCTGCCCCCCACCCTCTATCTCATTCTCTCTCTGTGCTTCTCTCCCTCATTCACCCTCTCTCTCTATCCTTCCCTCCCCTTCTCTGTGTTCTGTCTCTATCACCATCCCTCTCTCTCTTTTATCTCTTTAGAAACAACATTCTGTTTATCTCTCCCTCTTCACAGTGGAGCGTGTAGAGTCAGTGCTGCCAACAGGATCTAAAAAGCTATTTACTTGTCAACAGAGGGCACTGTGCTGGAAAAGATCTGCTCCAAAAAGTTTCCAATCAAAATCCAGAAGCCACGATTGCATTTGATAGAATGAATATATATACATATGTATGTATGTACATATATATGCTTATATACATATATACAGAGGCTGGTTTCAGGAGAAGAGACACTTGATTAGATGTTTACAGATCAGGATGCTCCACTTCACATGAGTCAGTCACAAGAGACCACACACACATATATACCTTTATGCTAATGAGAGTACAAATGGGCGGGGCTATGTGAATATGGAGTTCGAAGTACATAACAGAGGAGAGAGACGTGTCCATCACTGGAGTCATTCACTTATAAAACTGATTCATAAAAATCATACTTTCATGTCCAGGATTGTCATGTCATAGATAGAAACCCTGCACAGTCTTTAAGTCCATGTGTGCTCACACTAGCATGTCTGGACATGTTCCTCATAACCTGGTTTAACTTTTCTGCTGCCAGTAAACAGCAAGCTGCACAGAGCTCTGATGCTGTCAAATAATACTAATAATAATGCTTATTTTTTATAGTTAGAGTTTTTTTTTTTTTTCTAAAACAGGCATTCCTCTGATCTTTCAACTCAGATTTTTTGCGTCGAGTTCAGTATTTCATCTTTCTGTGGAGCACCAACCAATCTGTATGAACAGTGCTTTGGGTACGATGCTTGAGGTCTTCCTCCATCACAGGTCGACGGAGACTTGCTGACCTGAATGTGTTGCCGTGTGGTGTTGTGCTGAATCAGCAGCTCTGGAAGCATCTCTCTCAGTTTTGGTGAACATATTAAATTGTAACCGATTTAGGGATTATTTGAAGCATGTGGGCCTGGTTACATTTTGCTGACAGAGCGTGTTCAAACACAAATCTTCTGCTTGGTAAATTCACTTTTCCATGTTATTGGATTTAAATACAGTCATGTATTTTTTTTTTATTTGACAGTTGAGAGGTTCTTTCAGGGACATCAACATTTAGGAAAAAGGACTTCACGGACTGTCCTTAAAGAAAACATACTGCACTCGTGTCTGCTCTAGAACATCTGAGGATCATTATGTTAGAATTAGCACATTTTTACACAATTCAGTATTCACAATATTCATCTCAAACAGCTTCATAATAAAAACAAGCCTGTTGACTTTTGCATTTGAAAATTGCGCTGCCCAATTGGAGCTGACATCATCATAAACGTCATCAGAACAAAGAGTCGGTTCTTCCTGTAACTACACATCACACACAACGAGAAGCAGATCTCTTTCTTTACTTTATTTATTTGTACCAAAATGTCTACATGGCAATGCTAAATCCTACATGTATCATTGATTAAGAAAATTAAGTTGGAGACCAAAGTAAGTACAGAGCAGCAGGCGTGTAGCGGTGGATCTAAAACCTCTTCTGTTGATTTAGTTGTGTTTTTCACATTTTTCAGACATTAAAAGTCAGGTACAATCAGTGCCTTTAAAGCAGACCTGTTCTGCGTCCTGTATATTCCAAAATCTTCTTTTCAGAGCTTTTAACAATGTTATAGTTGTTTCCTCTCACCATGTACTCACCTGAAGTTGAAGATTCGTGCATGTTTGAGTCATCTTTAATCGCTTATTTTCAAGACACCATTTTGGCTACGTTCAGACTGCAACCTGAAGTGACCCAAATCCGATTTTTTGGCCTCTATGTTCCTGTATCTGATCTTTTAATGACAGTCTGAATGACACAGATCTGATTTTTTCAAATGTGACCCAGGACACTTGGATATGTGCTCCTGAAACTGATACATATCTGATCTTTTGACATGTGACTTCAGTCTGAACAGCTGTTATGTTTACTGTATTTAATTGTCTTATGTTTATTGATTGCTAAATTATGTCATCTAGTGGCAGCTTTAATTTATTCCTGTGGTAATAATAGTAGAAGAAGAATGTTGACAGGAAGTTGTTGTTCAAGCCTCACTCCAGTAAAATGGCCGCCCTTCAGTTCTGGTGATTCTTTTTGGTGTTTGTTTAAGCATCGTTTGTGAGTATTACATGGTGAAACATGATTGTACATCTTTAATATTGCCTTTTGTGTTTGAAATGTAAAAGTTAGCACGTTTTTGGTGCAACATTGTTATGCAAATTAGTCCGCAATTCATATTCTAATTTTGCTATGCTAACTGACTGTTACTTTAATTGTTGGTGCATTTTATAATTTATAAATTATTTGGCACAGATATTAATGGCTATTTCTGTATGTATTTGTTGTTGTAGTTTCACGGGACAAAAGAACCAGCAAATTTCACCAAAGCCAGCCGCTCTCTGTGAAGTTCTTCTGGGTCTACGTTTAACTGTTTGGATAGCTAGCGCAGCATCTAGCAAGGCCATTTACAATGGCCAAGGTGCATTCATCCACTTACACGTTATCAACAAGCCACAAATGTACACAAACGTTCTTCTTGTCATACGAAAAGTGTTAATGAACTCTGTCGTTGAAGTGAAGCACATCACCACTCACCACTCTTGGCTATGTCTCCACATCCACATGTTCCTTTCAGCGAACTGTCCCACAAAACACCACGGCCAAAAACCTCGTCCTTCTCCTTCTCAATCTCCTCCTTAAAACATGTTCATGTTCTGGCTCCGGTACGAGAGGAACTTTAAAATCTCCAGGTGCTCAATGCTGCGTCCATGTTTGGACAACTTCCGTAAACACAGAGACGCTCGCTGCGGTTGACGTCATCGTGTCTCCAGTGTCACATGTGGGACACTTTTGGGCAGTTTAATGTTCACACTGAAGTCACATACAAGTCACATTTAACTTGGAAATGTGAACGACCTCACAAAAACAGCGGATTTCACAAAAAAATCCGAATTAAGCAGTCTGAACATAGCCTTTGTCAATCCACCTCCTTCTTGACTGCTACTGGAACACACCCACTGCTCTGTCCGCACTGTGTCCTCCACTTTTATTTTCTTAATTGATGATACCTGTAGGATTTGGCAGTGCCGTACCGTTATTATGGTGAAGCGACATGCAGCTCTCCAGCGGAGGTGCCATCAGCTTCACGACTCTTTGTTGTGATGACATTTGATGCAACGTCAGCTCCCATTGGGCACCACAGTTTTCACAAAAGTCTGCACACTTGTTTCTTTTATGAAGACGTTTTAGATCAATATGGTGATTTCAAAAGTCCAAATTATACATAACATACTGTAATGATCCATGGGGGTCAGAGACTGTAACTATAGCAACACAAACAAGCTTTAAGTTGAAGCCCAGAACATGCAGCTCCACAAATAAAGACCCCACATGGAAAAAAATCTTTATACCAGCGGCGGTATACCTCACTTTATCCTCACTATTCTAGCCCATAGGATTTAAATGAATACAAATATGCAATGTTCCAGTGCTCTGTAGCTCACGTCCCCTGTCACGCTGATTAAACACGGGGCTGTATGGAGCCACGCTGACCTTTGGAGCAGCTTCGGCAGTGGATGAGTGGGGAGGCAGGGGGAGCGTGCAGCCCACAGGAGAGGTGCGTTTGTGGGTTAGCCGTGGGGGGGATCGGCCTGCTGGCTCTGGGGCCCATTAGAGCTCCGATGTGCCTGACTCACAGCAGCAGTCCAGACACACAGCACGGGGCCCCGCACACAGAGCAGGTTATACAGGCTTTATATAAAGTCCTACAGACAGATCACTTACACAGAGTTTATAGGTGGAAGCTGGTACAAGAGCAAATGTGTAGGGGGCGGAGTATGTGCCCACCAACAGTGAGGTGGCCCTGGGCAGGTTGATGTTATACTTCATAAAATCAACCAAACGAAGAGAATGTCTTTACAATGACAGGAGCATCATAACGATTGTGTATCCTCATGCACACCCAGTTCTCTCAGCACCTTACCCATATGGAAAAAAACTGGAAAAAAAAAAAAAAGAATTTACCACTGTCTTTGTAGTAAATATAAGGTTCATATGTGTCATGTGTCCCCCTTTTGCATTTTTCTCATACAACTATATTATGAAAAAACTCGTAAAGATAAAGTGAAGATTTTGCATGACATTTACAGGTAATGTGCATGATAAACTACATTTTCTTTGTATGTTCCATGTAATGTTTGTATTGTTTAATTATATGTTGCAGAAAAAAAAAAAAAAAAAAATCTGAGTCTGAAGGGGGATTTGAACCCAGGTCTACTATGTGGATCCAGTGACTCACCAATTGAGCAAACTAACTGCTGATTACAGAGGGAACAATAGCAGATATTGAGGATAATTACAAGTGCCATGGTGTTTGTAACTGATATGATGCCTTGTCAGTTGAGGCATGTGAAAAAAACAGAAGTGTGTAGCTGCTTTTTGGAATATTACAAGTCAATATAACCCTTTGTAATAATTAGGATTTTGCAGAGTAAAAATATTTTTACAGCCTGATGTTTGTTCACTGTGAGATCAGTGGAAGATGTTTTTTAAGGTTGTAATGCAAGATTTACATGACTGTGTTTACACCCATACTGCCCAACACACACACACACACACACAAACACACACACACAGACACACGCACCCATGCACACACACACGCACGCACACACACGCACACGCACACACAAACACACACTGTGATAATTTTCTTTCTCACTCTCACACACACAACACAGCAATCAAGTTTAAGGAAACAATCATCATTTCACTTGTTTTTTCTGTGATTCTGTGGTAAAAATGACCTTTGTCCAACACTTGTGAGGACATTGTGTGTGGGATTAGTGTCATATTCAGCCCTTGCAGGTTACAAAGTTTGATATGTTTCATGCTGCACATATTTACCAAAGATCTTGTAAGTGTTTTCACTGTCATAAACAAATCTTTTAGGATTCAGATAAAACATGTTAAAATGGTGTATGTTTTGTCTAAACCTTTTCCATATGGGTAAAGTCATCATCCTTTAGTCCAATGTGGTTCATTTGATCTTCCGATAATTATGTCAGGAGAGTCAAACTCAAATTCACAGAGACCAAAATTAAAAACTGGGACATTGTGGGCCAAACTAATTATTTATTTAACATTTTCAACCACAACTGCATATTTTCTCTTCTTTTGAGATATGTAATGTTAAATCTGTTCTTATTCAAATAAATGTTTAATAATAGATTTGCTTAAACATTGAATTCAGAAAAAGCAAAATATAAAATAATAACAAAATTTCAAATAAATCATGTCTCTATAGTCTATTTGTAGCCAGCAGGCAGCTCTAATACATGTCTGATCTGATCTTGTGGGACAAATATAATTATATCAGGAGCCAAATTTGGCCTCTGCTAGAGAGCAGTCGAAACTATCAGGTACAAAACAAACTCTTGGTCTGAAAAAAGAACCTAATAACATCATCCTTTATCAAAATCATCATTTAATCCACTCCAGAACATCACACTCTCTCCAGACCTGCATCAGTCCATGTTATGGGTGCAGGTTTGGTTTGAAAGGACCCACTGTTTCTCCAGGCGTGAAAACGTGCTGTAGTTTGTTCATGTGATCAGCTCTGTTGGTAACAAGTTCCACTGACAGACGCTGCACATGAAAAGGCTGAATTTCCAAATGCCGTCCTGGTTTGTGGATGGAGCAGCTCGGGAGCTGGATTCAGAGCGCAGAGAAACAAACCGTTTTATCAGAGGAGCATCAGAATCATGAATGACCTTAAACAGCAGACAAACATTTGCATTATGTCACATTCACAAGATAAGAGTCGTGGAAGAGCCGACTTTTCTTGTCATAGGTCTTGAGAGCGTTTTAATATTCTTGAGGCCTCAGAGCTGATTTACAAGCCTGTAACCAACTTGTTATTCATAAAAATGTGTGGCATTATCACTGCATTTAGACAGGCACCTGAGGCTTCAGTCGTCAGGGAGTTTCTGATGTATCCAAAACTGGTCATGTTGAATTTTATAGTATTTGTTAACTTTTTTAATGTGCTTTTTAAAACATAAATTTGGTTCCAGAATAATTCCTAGATATTTCACCTGATTATTAGTCTTCTGCACTTCTATCAGAATTTCTGGAGTTCTGAGATTTGTGACGATTTGTAAAAGACAGAGAAACAGTTTTGTCAATGTTTCTTCTCTCAAATGGAAAACACTTCGTTCCACCTTGTGATGTCATGTAGTAACACAGGAAGTGCTCCACTGTGTTTTTAAACTCTATACAACTTCATTAGAATCGTTTGGATCATTTCAGCCCTGGAAATGCCAGTGTCTACTGAACTAAAGGAACAAGGCAGCTTCCATTTCATAAAGTGGAACAGAGATTTTTGAGCTTTGGAGATGTAGACTAGACTAATAAGAATTACTCAAACATGTGTGACTAGAATAAAACAAAACACAACTCCAGGTATGATTCTGTGGAAGTAACGACATTAGAATATGGTTTGAAGCTCCCAAGAGTCAAATTTTCGTAATATAGGATCTTAAATCTTCCGGTGTCTGTCCCACCATGTTCCACCACATTCAATAACATGTCCATCTTGTTTTCTATATACTGTATGTCTGCTCTCTCAGCCCTTCCAAACATGTCCGCCGGCTCCTCTGACCTGTCTGTGTGTGTGCTGGAGTCTCTAGAGCCCTCACGGCGCAGGGCTCTTCATAAATCTGCATCACTCATCTATTGTCACACATCAGCACATTCTGTAGGTCTGAAGGTCGAACCCACGCCTCATGCAATCTGAACCTGCAGGACAGAATGCAGAGCAGGCACACACACACACACACACACACACACACACATGCACACTCAGATGCACACACAAACACACACACACAGACACACGTTTACCATACTTGTATAGGATTTGAACACATTTACAGGAACAACTAGATTCATTACAGGTCTTATATCACACAAAAGTGACTCTTGTGAACTTTGAGACATGTTCGAATGGTGTTACCTCCTCGAAAACAGACATGGAGTTATGTTTTGTTTCATTGACACCTGTTTGAGTAATTGTGTAGTCTGTCTACATTTCCAAAGCTCAAAATGCTCTGTTACACTTTGTGATGTCATGAAGCAGTCGTTTTCAAGTAACAATATCTTGAGCTGACTGTACTGTAACTGTAAGATTTTTGGCAACTTCTTTGCAAAGGACGTTTTAATTTCAGGCTTTGCCGTTCAATAACTTCACTCCCTCAAATAGTGACTTTTATTTGATTTCAATTGATCTGTTCTGAAGCCCGTCCTTTGGCCTGATCCAATTTGAGTCAGAATTATAGTCTTGGATGTGGTATGACTTGTATAAAACGCCTCATATTCATCTTCATAAAGAGCTGGAGCAGAGCCGGCTCTTCTCAGACCTGAGCCTGGCACACGCTCCACAAAAGCTTTTACTTTCAAACAGAGGAATCAGTCTGGACATGTCAAGTCTTTTCTGTGAGGGACATGTCCAGTGGTCCAGTCTCTAGGACTGGGACTGTGACAGATGGACATGATCTTATGATTATGGTTTTATTCTATTTTTAATCAACTTTTGAGTATTGCCAGTTCATGTTTCATTGACTTAAAGGTGCAGTGTGTAACTGTTCAGGTGGAGGTCAGATCTGTCAGTCTACCCCAGGGCAGATGTGGCTGCAATTGTATCTTATCACCACAGTGTGGAAAGAAAGAAGAATGCAGTAAAGTGCTGTGGGTGTCTTGAAAGGTTCTGTATAAATCCAAGAGTTCATAAATTAATTAAAATGGTGACTTAATTGTGTTGCCTGGAATCTTATTGTTCTATTGCCTACTCTTCTGTTCTGCATATCTTAACTATATCATAGCTATAATTTAATTTAATTTAATGCAAATACATAAATAACATTTCAAATTGGGCTGGATTCCAATCCAATTCCCAATCTCATTAAATAGAAGTTGTTTTTATAGTTCATTTGTGGCGACACTGCTTTGTATCTTGGCATAGCGCTCTCCCAGGACTCAAAAAAAAAAAAAAAAAAAAAGTTCAGTTTCTTTGCCATCAGTAGTGCCCAGATCTCTTTATAAAGCACTGGTACTATTAACAGTACTCAGCTCTATTGAAAAACATGCATTATATCTATGGGCGGGGTCGCCTCTCCACAGATCTGGCCTGTAAGTTGAACTGGTGATGTCTCCATGGGGATAGATACACTGAACCCACACTGTGACACAGAGATGGGACTTTAAGCTCTTTGATACAAATGTCAGTGTGAGAAGTCCACAAACTCATCACAGAAAGACCAAGGCTCAGATCAGTTTATGGTTCAAAGTAAGAGTGACTTTACCCAATGAAATTATCTACAGCTTAATCAAATGTTGCACTATAATATTAATAATGTAAAAAAAAGCCTATTATTATCCATTACCACAAAAAAGCAGCAGCCGGCAGCATCTCACCAGGGCTAATCAGTGTGAAAATGCATACAAATAAGAAATAAAACATTCAGTAATTAATTAACAAAAAAAAAAAAAAAAAGATCCGGTTCCAACCGTATAAACAAACAGTTGAAAGGAGCCGACTCGTTCACAGGCCTCACATCACATCACATCACATCACAGCCCAGAGGAAGATCAGTGCACATTTACAGTTATTATATGACTATATATTGTTTCTTCATCACAAACATACTGGAGTTGAGTTATGTTTTCTTTCATTCACATTCACAGTCACTTGAAACATTTGGATCATTTTTGCACTGGAATTGCCAATCTTTACTGAACAGGTAAAAGCCACTGTTAACTTGCAAACTGCTTCATGACGTCACCTGAGATGTTTTCAGGTGAGTCAGATCAGTGCCGGTGCTGGTCACTGCACCAGTTTGACTGGGAACCAAAGTGCTCACCACACGACCCACGTTCAAACCATTGAAGTGAACCCATGACACGTCATGGACAGAGGGAGTGGATTTACCAGCAAATTAAAAACAAAAGAAAGTGAGGAAAATAACAATCAGGGATCGCACCATAGACACCAGTGAGCATTTCATACAAAGCATTATTTATCTGCACCAAGCTCTGCTACAACATCTGCTGTGGACAAACATCTGCTGTGGACAAACATCTGCTGTGGAGAAGGCAGCAGCGACGCCCAATCCAAAGATGGAACCTCACCAGATGAACACGGATAGAGCAAGTATTTGGTCTCCTCCTCTGACCACTGTTCAATGTTCTTGTCACTTGATTTCTCCACTATTTTCTCCACACACATTTCTTAGTTTGTTTATTTTACCACATGTGACCTGGATGGACCTGCTGATGTCTATGTGTCGTCACTGTTCGCTTGTAAAAAAACAAGTGTCACTTGTGTTCCCTTGGTAACCTTTTCAGTTCCCGAACTCTCTGATTTTTGGTGTGAACACATGAGTCGGTTCAAGTTTAGATGCAGGAACTGGCACAGTGCTAAATGCTAAATAATAATAAAGAGTTAGTCAAACATCTGAATGAAATAAAACAGAACTCCAGGTCTGTGTTTGATGAGGTAACATCATTATAACATGACTTAAAACTCACAAGAATCCATTTTGTGTTATATATTACCTTTACATACACTATTGAAACAATGTATAAAACATGCATGCGTTAATTTTTAATAAGAAACAAATCCTGCCTTTAATCTCCTTACCTGAGAAGTTTAGTGTGATATTTTCTGACGATAATGAAGCGAGCTGTAGAGAAAAGACAGGAGATAGTCATTATAAAAGGTGCTGATACAGAAACATCCATTACACCTCTGCTCCTCTCTCGGAATCTGAAAATTCATAATTCATAAGAGGCGCACATACATTCAAATAAGTCACACGCTAATCCAAATGATGCGCCATGCGTCATGAGCTAATAACACCATCTAAATTCAATTGGGAACAAGAGCACAGATAATACACTCACAGGTGTTTGGTCTGTGTGCACGTACGCTTCACGCTTGATTGAATTCCATAAAAAAATGCATTAACAAATAAATAACATACAGTACGTGATGGTCAGGAGTTTATCCTTCAACCAGGAGAGACATTTGTTGGTGGTGAAGAAGAGCAGATGGAGAGGCTGAGGGGGTTGGTGGTTCTACTGCTGCGGTGGGGATGGATGGAGGTGAAAGGGCAGGTGGGAGAGAGTGGGTTTATATGAATGTAAGGTAAGGTACACTTAATAGAAGATGACATAGATGCGGTAGTTTTCAAGTTAACAGCTACTTTTTACCTTTTTGTTGAGTGGAGATTGGGCTGAAATGATCCACATGATTCTAGTGAAGGTGTGTGGAGTTTAAAAACACAGTGGAGCTCTTCCTGTATTACCACATGACATCACAAGGTGGAACAGAGTGTTTTCAGTTTGACAGACAAACTCAAATATGAAGTAAATGTGCAGGTTTGTGTGTTAAATGTGTGAATGAAACAAAACACGTCCAGGCTGTTTATTTAATATGGGCCTTTAAAACCAAAATGTGCAACAATTGTTTTCTCAATCTGGATGAAATATAAAAATTCTGACATTTGTTAATGATTGGAGTTTTTAAGAAACATAAATGTTCAAATCATTTCACATCTTCAATTTAACATTTTTGTCACTTTAGACTTACTCGCAGTGGGAAGAGGAAGCACAAGTTTTACTCAAAAAAAAAAAAAAAAAACTACACAAGAGTACTGCAAAAAATGTTACTCAAGTAAGAGGAAATGTACACTTTGTTTTAAAAAGTTACTCAAGTAAATATAACTACCCACATCATACAGAATAACTCCAGTTATGGTTTATGAACTGAAAAACTGCAAGTCAGGAGTTTTATCTATGATGCAACAAAACTGGCAAAATGTGTAGTGCCTTTTTGTGGCTCAGAGACTTTGGATTAAAGGGTTGGTATTACTCTATTTTATAATCTCTGTCATAATGTTGTAGAAAGGCTGGACCACCTAGTGCCTCCACTCAATTTCATTTCTCTCCAGTGACTAGATCAGGAATCAGAATACACTAGAAGGTTCGCAAAAACCCCGGAAGTTGTAGATTGGCCAATCAACAAAGAGCTCTGAAGGCGTGACGTCAAACTCAAGTGTCTGTCTGGGTCTCTTTTGTTGTACAGTACAACAGTAAATAAAGTGGTCGAGATAGATGTAGACGATGTAAACTTTGCATTTTTTATTGCACCTTTAATTCACAAGTTCACCTCGCAGAAACGACAGTGATCACTGACAGACATGTTCACTCTCTGCTTTGTTTGCTGTTGTGCCGGAAATTACCTGGACACCACTGAGCGATCCAGAGCATTACATATGTCATGACCAAACAGCAGCAACTGATTAAATTTAAGTACCCACCGAATGAATCATTTGTTTCCATGAAGTGAAACCAGCTGATGAATCAAGCTAATAATGTTGTTTTCTCATCACAAACATACACTGTAAACCCTGATTGTTTTGTTTACTCAGAAAAACTCAGAAAACCACCTCATTCTACCTGAGTACTACAAGTACAATAGATTAAGTCAACAGTAATGATCCACAGACTCTTAATACACAAGACTCTCTTAAGTTCTGTTTACTAATTCAAATTTCAATTCAATTTATTTTTGCACATTTCTGTATTATAGTCCCGCACAGACACACACATGTAAGTACACCTAAGTATGTACAGTCAGATGACATACAGGATATTAAGTATGCCACTATATGTGAAAAGTGTGAAAAAACATGGACACCTAAGAAGCTGTGCAAGTTTATAGAATCTTATATGAATCCAGCCAACTAACACATACTGAGTCAGGATTACTCTTAAAACATTAGTAATATTACACATATCTGAGTAAGTAATAGTATTTTTGTTTTGCATTTAAGTCATCGTTAGTTCTGTAAATGAATGTTATATCACTAGTGGTAACTTTAATCTATAATAATGAATATTCAGGCAAAAAAGGACAGACACAAATCTGATCCTCACAAATCATTTAATTTTGCAAACTTTAAGCAGAAGATGAAGCAGAAGTGAAAATACAGCGTCTATAAAAGTGAAATCAGCAGCAGCTGAATCCAAACACAAAGACGTGTGCAGTTTGCAACATAACACGTCTATTTGTGTTTTGTTTCATTCACACGTTCAACACAAACACTGCAGATTTAGACTGAACTCTTCTCAGACTGAAAACTCTGTTCCACCTTGTGATGTCATGTGATAATACTGGAAGTGCTCCATTGTTTCACAAGAATCATTTGGATCATTTCAGATCTGGAATTGCCAATATCTACTGAAAATAAAGATTACAGGAGCTGTTAATTTGACCACTTCATGACATCACACGGTGGAAGAGAGTATTTTGAGCTTTGGAGATGTAGACAGACTAATAGTAAAGAGTTACTCAGACATGTGAATGAAACAAAACACAACTCCAGGTCTGTTTTTGTTAAGAGGACAATGATATAAAATGGTTGAAAGCTCAAAACAGTCAATTTTTCTTGTGTTCTTATGAAACCCCTGGACAACATTGCATAAGACGTATTTCCATGAGCTAACTCTACTTTCCAGCACTACTTTTGATTGACAGTTTGAATGATATTTATGCCTAAAGTCTGCAGCGTTGGAAAAATAGTCAGTGTCTCCCTGTGTCCCTGTCTCCCTGTGTCCCCGTCCCCCTGTGCGACGGTCCAAAATGTGCCTGAGCTATTAATTCGGCAGGTCTTTCTTATGCAAAAACCTGAGCCACTTCCACAATTACCTGCCACTCTCCAGCCCCACGGACAAATGAAAGCTATTCAAAGTGTCTGCGTTTAAAAAGAAGAGGAAGAAGAGAGGAGAGAGGGATGATCTCCTCTATCTCAGGAGAGGTAGAGAGAGCTGTGATTGGAGGATGAATGGGACAATGGCGGCGCACAAAGGCGGCTAAAGAGACGTGTGGAGAACCCAGAGGGGAAATCTCATTCAGAACAACAGAGGGTGTGTGGTTGTGTCTGACTGTGTGTGTCTGTGTGTGTGTGTCCGAGTGTGTGTAAGAGCTGCAATCAAACTGACTAATTTTGAAACCTTAGCTGCATGGAGATGACTGGCTCAGTGGTTCGAGCTCTGGTCCCCCAACCTGAAGATGTTGAAGGATGTTGTGTCCTTTGGCAAGACTAGAGATCCATTGATTTGGGTTTTTCCTTGGTCAACGCTGACATCAATTGTTTAGGATGCCGAGCAGCAGATGACTGATAAGCTCTGCCGATATTACTGGGCCAATGTGTGTGTTACTACAAACTCATGTATAGTCCTTTTTTTTTAACCTCAGAACTGTAAAAGCTGTGTCCAGTCCAGTTTCTCTTAAATGAAAGGGTTCAAATAAAGGTTTTTGTGTTTTAGGCAAAAACTTTTAGACACCAGATCGGTCAAAATGTTTTTATAATTACTTGAGTCAGTTCAGTATGCATATGTATGTACTTCCATGTGTAGTACTTCCATGTGTAGTACTTTCATGTGCAGTACTTCCATGTGCAGTTCTTCCACGTGTAGTACTTTCATGTGCAGTAATTCCATATGCAGTACTGCCATGTGCAGTACTTCCATGTGCAGTACTTCTATGTGCAGTACTTCCATGTGCAGTATTTCCATGTGCAGTACTTGCATGTGCAGTACTTGTATGTGCAGTACTTGTATGTGCAGTACTTGTATGTGCACTACTTCCACATGCAGTACTTGCATGTACAGTACTTGTACGTGCAGTACTTGTATTTGCAGTACGTCACATGAGTGTTGTGTCAGCACATGTGAGTCGGCCTCTGCACAGATCCGGCTCGTCTGTGTGCTGCTCACGTCCGCTCACCAGGCTCTCCTCCTGCTCTCCTCCTGCTCTCGTCCTGCTGCTCTGCTTGGGACTTGGAATGAATGAAAATGTATTTGAATCTCCACTGGTCTTAAACCGCTGACGGGAAATACTTGGAGAAGTGACGACGCAGTTCTGAGATCTACAGAACACTAAAGGTCCAGTTTAGATTTTCACTTTACCACACAAACTCTGTTCATGTGTCTGTCGTATTCTCTAACATGTTCACATCACCATTACACTTACACTTACACTAACTTTAGCCCTGAGAGGTAAGAGAAAAAAGAGGAAGGTAATTTGGGCTCTATTTTCTAAGTGTTTTGTGTGTGTTTTGTTTGTTTGGCATCAACTCAAAAAAATAAATAAATACATAAATAGAGCCCAAATGACCTTCCTCTTTCTTTTCTTTTCTTTTTTTGCACCATTGCTGATGCAAAATGAAAAAGAAATTGACAATTTATTTTTTTTTTTTTTAGATTTTTTTTTTTTTTTTTGAGTTGGTGCAAAGAGAAAAAAAAAAAAGAAAAAGAAAAGAAAATAGAGCCCAAATGACCTGCAACTTATTTATTATTATTATTATTATTATTATTATTATTATTATTATTTTTTTTTTTTCCTTTAGGGCTTCTGTACCTCTTAGTCTTCAGTTTTTATGAGTTTCAGTTTAGTTTTCCATGCTCTGAGTCTCCCTTCTCTTGGCTCCCTGCTCTAACTCACTCCCCCTTCAGAGCACTATCACAACACAATCAGTATTGAAACTACTTCAAACTATAGTCAAGTCTGTTGTGTTGTTTATGTGTTCATGTATGGAAAATTGTCGTGTGGGAGCATGGGTAATGTAGACTTGTGGGCGGAGTCTTGTACAGGCTCATACTGCAAATCCAGGGTGCAAATAGGGCCTGGGAGAGATTGCTAAATTACTCAAACATGCATGGATGATGTCTGAAACAGTCTGCAACCTTTTTTGCGCCACAGACTGGTGTCAGACAATATTTCCACAGACCAACCTTTAAGGTGTGGAGGATAAATACATATGACCAAAACAAAAACTGTAGTATATTGTAAATATATTAATACAAGTTTCCAAATACTTTTTTTAAACTCATTTTGCAGCTTGTGAGTTTAATTTTATTTTAGAGTTTATTTTAGAGGGCACCAAATAATCCACGGACCACTGATCTAAAACCTCTTCAGGCATTTTTTTGATGAAGGAACATTTTAACACGACAAAAAGCTCCAAAAAGCCATCCATCCATTTTTTTCCGCTTATCCGGGGCCGGATCACGGGGGCATCAGTCTAAGCAGGGACTCCCAGACTTCCTTCACCCCAGACACGTCCTCCAGCTCCTCTGGGGGAACCCCAAGGTGTTCCCAGGCCAGTCCAGAAACATAGTCCCTCCAGTGGGTCCTGGGTCTTCCCCGTGGTCTCCTCCCATTGGAACATGCCCAGAACACCTGAAGGAGGTGCCCAGGAGGTATCAGGAACAGATGCCCTCCACTCAGCTGCTCCTCTCGACATGGAGGAGCAGCGTCTCTAGTCTGAGCTCCTCTCATGTGACTGAACTCCTCACCCTATCTCTAAGGGAGCACCCAGACAGCCTGCAGAGGAAACTCATTTCTACCGCTTGTATCCACGATCTCGTCCTTTCGGTCATTACCCAGAGCTCATGACCCATGATCCAAAAAGTTGATTTTGCATAATACCCATTCTTCAATAAATAAATAAATAAGATGTGCTATTGAAAAATGATGAATGATGACAATAAGACAAAGATAAAGGATTTTACAGTGACCACCAAAAAGCATTTTTAGACTCTATATCACTTAAAGACAGAATTATTATGAATGAACATTATCTATGCTGTGTTCCAGAAGGCTAATGATTTATTTATTTATTTATTTTTGCAGAAGTATTCCTTGTTATTAGTCCATTTCAAGACACGTGTTTGCTGACTGCTAACACACTTTTAATCAACAATCTAATACTTCAAATGAGCTTTTCACTGGGATCATCTCGACAGCTGCTCTGCTTTTGTTTCATGGATAAATCCAATGTAAATATGAGATTATGGCTAAAGCGAGCAGGAAGTGCGCTCCTGCACGCACCACTACACTAAGTACACGTATGCTAATGTAAGTGCAGTACATGTGGGAGGAAAGTACATGAGGTATACAACTGTTGACTGAGTATTCATTGTTGCTGTCTTAATTGTTTCTACTGGGTACGATAATGAGCCAGATATTCACGCTTCAAATAGAACATGGATTAAACAGTGGCCTTCATGCATAACCAGCCCAGGAACGTGTGAATGTAACCTTGAATGTTCCACAGTATGGCATTAAACTAACATATGTAATCAATGGCTAGTGTTTAAATGGATTAAAAGCTGTAGTGTGGTGACATTATAGCTTTGCCTAAAATGTTTCACAATTTTACATTAAATTCATCCATCTCTCTGTGTTGTTCAATACATCACACATTTCAGACTTCCGGTCATCATGCAGTGGGGGTCAGCCTTGTCATCAGAAGAGCCTCTAGTCAGAAAATCCATGTTCAGGTAGTGTTACAAATTGTTACAAATGAAATTGTATTTCAAGTTTTAAATATTTCAAAAAGTAAATATTAAAAGTAATAAATATATTAAACCCTTAAAATACAGCAAAAATGTTTGAGGAAATAATGATTTGGGTGGAAATGGCGTCTTAAGTGTAACAGGGGTAATAATTGTCTGATTTTCAGGCAACAACTTGCAAAATGTTCAGTAATTCGAGCTCTACAACCTTCATTTCAATTTTATTTTAAATATTTTTCTTTTAATATAGCATTGGTGGGTTTGTAAACCAACAAATTAAGTAATGCAGGGCCTTATCTAATGCTGTTATGCATGATTATGTGTTTTCCTGTCAATATCTCTAAAAAAATTGATGTTGCAGCCATTTTTAATTGGTATACATCCAAAAGTTTATTAATTCTCTATGTATCTATTGACAAAGCCAATCTTTTCTCGTCTTTTGAACCATATCACTTTTGTTTCTGGTTCTGGTTTTGGGATTCAGACATTGTAATTGTGTGGATGCTGGGTGTCCTAACAGCGGAAAATGTCTCGAGAAATGGGCTTCGGAAGTTTGTGAACTCCAAAAATGCAAAAGGGAATCAGATCTGTGTCACTGCAAAATCTCGGAATTGAAAAATAGTGAAAGGTGAAGGTGATGGGCAGGATTGATCAACAGGAAGGACTAAAAAAGGAAACCTTTGACTGCCTAAGAAATCATTCTGAGTTTACAGTGAACATTTTGTATGTAGAGCGCCTTCAAAGAAAAATCCCGATCCCTCACTCCACCTCGGTTTCGGATTTAAAAAGTCAACGTCAAAGCAAAAGGCACCAGCTGTTCACCAAGAAACACCTTCCACTGCAAAGAGACCAAGACGTGATGTTGCTGTAAAACCACAAGAACAAGAAAGTGCAGCTCAGTCTGTTTGTCTTCTGCACCTCTCACTTAACAAACGGGATCCTGCTTTGATGGTGCAAAATGTTCGATGCAAACTCGGGATCATTTCTTAGTCAGTCAAAGGTTTCCTTTTTCGTCTTTCCCGTGGATCAGTCCTGCCCATCACCTTCACCTTTCACTATTTTTCAATTCCGTTGAGAAGGAAAATAGTTTGAACAGAGGTTTGCAGTCACACACATCTGATTCACTTTTGCATTTATGGAGTTCACAAACTTCCGAAGCCTGTTTCTCGAGCCGTTTTCCACTCTTAGGACATTCAACAACCACACAATTACAATGTCCGAATCCCAAAACTAAAATATTACAATATCAGAACCAGAAACAAAAGTGATATGGATCATAAGACTAGAAAAGATCGACTTTGTCAATAGACGCATCTCACTGGGAAAACAAACATGGTGGTTTGACGCTCACTTTTTCAGAAAATCCTTCTCAGTATGAATTGCACAATGACTGGAAGTCTGAAATTCGTGATGCATGTATTGTTCAAAAAAAGTCCCATTGACAGGACAGAAATGAGTCTTTCCTGAATGTGTTTAGAATGATGTTGAGCTGGATCAGAACAAGTAGAAGAGCACATAGACTAGTACACACACATGCACACTATGAACCTGCTGGACCACATGGGAGTCATATTGGTCAAAATAACAATGATACAATAAAATACAGTTACTATCCCGTCTCTTGGCCATAGTGATTCATATATTGATTCAGTTGTATGTTATGGATACATTCTGGATAAACCGGATAAATCAGGAAGTGCGCAGCTGCATGCTCCAGTAGACCTGTGTACATGAACGTGGCCAGGTGCATTGTGGGATACTTGTGAGGCGTACTTCCTCACGGTGAGAGCTCAGAGCCGCCGAGCATCCAGCCGAGTCTTCTGAGTGTATTTGTGTGTGTGAGTGTCCTTGTGTGTATTTGTGTGTGTATGAAATATTCATGTAAAATGAGCCTCTAAAGCAGAAGAGAGAGAATGTGCACAGTAGATGAGATGTGAAATCATAACTCTGAAAACAGAAACAGTAGTGGTGATAGTAGTGGTAGTAGTGCTTGTAGTAGTATTAGTAGTAGGCTTGGTGAAACGATACATACCTTTATACATAGGTCACAATACAATACATCTCGATAAAGTGCACTTTCGATTCAATATTTCAAATTGATTCAATACAGTTCAATAAAAAATAAAGTCTAAATCATGTCTGTGATACTAAAAGTCTTTGTTAAACCTCTTCTTATGCAAAGTTCATATGAAACACAAACATTTTAATCATCAAAACAATGGAAATGTCAAATGTGTTACATAAACGAGTTTCCTTGCACTAAACAAGCAACAAAACTGTAGCTGTAACAAAATAATTTAGTAAAATATACCAAAAAAATACTCTTGACGATATATCAATACAGCAGCCCACAATATCGATACTGTAACATTACATTAAATGGTACAGTATTTTGACATTTTGATATTTTTGCACACCTCTAATTAGTACTTGTAGTAGTATTAGTAGTTGTAGTAGTAGCTGCATTAGTATTAATAGCAGTATTAGTATTAGTAGTGGGACATGAAAGACCCACTTTTATGACTTGTGCTTATCTCCAGTTAATTCTACGTCCTTATACCGGTACCTCCGTATCAGCCTGGGCATCCTCCTCTCTCTCCAGCACAGAGCGACGGAACGTTCTGCAGAATTACCGTGAGAAAGAGGAGAGGATTGTAGCTCTCCTGACGTTGGAGTAAATAAGTGCAGGAGATGACGGGAGCGGCCCTGTCCGGATGACGGGAGCGGGCCTGTCTGTGTGTGATTTATGGCGCTGCGTTGCCAAAAGTTGCATTCGATTTCCTCCTGCCCTGGATGGATGTAAGAGCGGAGCGCTCGGGTTTTCACAAACCAACAGAAATCAATAAAGAGGATTAAAGCTCCATCAGTCAGCTCGTACAACGCACTGAGGAGAGGAGAGGAAAGGACCAAAGTTTCACTCATTAGCATATACTCTTTTTAGTATACTTACACGCTATTTCAACACTTTTTATGACACTTTTTATGAATCTGGCAAATCCTTGCAAATCTGTCCACACAAGACACAAAAGAATTCAGAACATTTGAAAAATTTAACTTTGAAAAAAAAAAGCAAAATATGCTGTAGTGCAAATACAAACATATGTGCAAAAGCATTTTAAAAAATGTAACTCAGCACCAAACCAGTCACCGGTCAAACGCCAAGTGAGCCCGGAAATGTGAAACCCCACAAAAACAAAGAGGAAATGATCAGAGCGAGCAGAGGGAGGGAGGGAGAGTGGTGACATTGGTTTTATGAGTGAACGCGATGAGTGAAAATGCTGACGGAGAAGAATGGAGAGGTGATTGTTCTTTGGAACCATGCCATCTCCAGCTCAAGGAGAGAGAGAGAGAGAGGGGGGGGGGGCACCCCATGTTAAAGGGCAAACATGGGGTTAAACACGGAGAGGGGAGGATGTCCAGAGAATGATCTGTCATATATTACATTGTTTCTATGGGAAAACGTGTCCTCCAGTGTGACCAGACCTTCAGCCTGTGAGAAGTGAGAAGTACCATGAAGTATACATGAAGTACAGATACACAGATAATGCCCTTAGGCAAACTCCAAACACAGTACTGACCACACTCTTTGGAGGTGAGATAGTTGTATAGTCACAGCTGCCCTGGGCAGGCTGATGGAAAAGTGAACTTTAAATTATGAGCTCGAGCCTGAACAGGGTCCAGAGTTTTCCTCTGTGATGAGCATCAGTCATGTGAAAAACAGAAGCAGGTCATTGGACATAGTGTGTGATCAGTTTCCTTCCTCCTCTTTTCACCTCTTTTTGTCCCTCTTGTGCTCCAGTAGTTCTGGTGATGGTGTTCATGATAGCAGCTCATCTCACTAACGCTCAGGCCATTGTGCAGACTTATGTTCGGAGTGAGCGTTTCTGCACCTGGCCCTCCTCCAGGCCCCTTGTCTCCTGCTCCTCTCTGGTAATGTCCTCTCTGGCATTCTGAACCTGTGAGCTTTTGTCTCTTTAATCGTCTGCTAAAAGGTCTGTGCCCAGAGCTGAGACTTACACTGAGAAAAAGACCGTTCTAGTGGAGGTTAGAATGTCTTCACTTCACCAGGTGGAGTTTAGACGGAGGTTTTTACAGGTTGGACTGAAATACTGCAAGACCTTAGTTATGTAATGTTTCATTACAATTAGAAGTGGTTTAAGATAATTCAGCTCAAAATCGAAATAAATAAATGTATCTGACATGAGGGAAATGCGATTTTTACTCAAACATGTAAATTTAATAGTACATTAAAGGAACTGTGTGTAAGATTTGATTTTCATTTTTATAAACATGACCTAACTGTGTCCCCAGGGACGTGCTCAGCATGTTCAAATCAAATATAGCTTTCACTGATTACAATTTTATGCTGATTTATTCTTAATAAAAAATGGACATGCTGGACAAGTTGTTTATGTAATAATTGGGTGTAATCAGAAGCAGAATGAGTCTCACATCTAAAAATCAAATACATTTCACTGATTAAAAAAGCCCAAACTGAACCTTTAGCAGCAGTGTCCAAGCACCTCCTCACAACCTGTGACCCTCCACACGAGGAGGGTCACAGTGGAGTGAGTGTCAGAATAATAATAATAATAATAATAATAATAATAATAATAATAATAATAATAATAATAATAATAATAATAATAATAATGTGGTGAGTCTTTTGTGTCATGTACCATTCCTCCACACTCTGTGGAGGTAAGATGCTGTGGAGGCCACAGCTGCCTTGGGGCACACTGACAGAATGAAGACTGCCAATCTGTGTAATAATACCTCATGCATTCATACATCAGTAAGGTGTCTTACCTGAGGACACAGCAATAGTATATATATATATATATATATATATATATATATATATATATATATATATATATATATATATATATATATATATATATATATATATATATATTTATTTATTTATTTATTTTTTATTTTTGCTTTGATTTTATTATTATTATTTTTTATTATTATAAGGTCACCATGTGGTCTATTATTTTTGTTTTAAATTGTTAATCGCTATGGCAGCACTCCCAATCTCATTCTGGAACCCGTGATTGATCAAGACCAAGATCTCAAACTTATCAAAATATGTAAAATCTCATGATGTGATTTTATAGTGTCTATATTTGCACAAATGAGTATCTCCTTTCGATCATCCTCTCATCACCCGCTTCACTCTCCTCATCCTCTCATCTGTGTGTCTATCTCTCCAGGTTGAATTGATTTGTATCTGGGTATTGATCTTTTTGACAGTTCTTTTCTCGTCCTTCCATCACCTGCTGACAATCCCTCTCAGAGCTACATATGTGTGATGAAGTCAGTGCATCTGTGATCTATGTCTCTGGGACAAGGACAGAGCAGGACTGAGGCAGTGTGAACCCAGCTGCAGTGTGTGTTTCTGGACTCATGTGCACTCAGACAGGCCTGGCTCTTTCACAGTCGTCCACCCTCACGGAGCTGGATGGTTCATATCACAAGTACACCAGTGTGCATATGAGGCACACAAGAATACACCGTCATCTTGGATACTTTTAAATAGAGATTGTGGATTGGACTGAACCACATAAACAAAGTAGAATTTTGGTGAATTCTGAATTATACTTGTGTATGTTTGTGTTAGCTTTAATGGCCGGCATTTTGCCGATCAACTCCCCGTTTACACCTCCACCTGTCCACGCCCACTGTGACGTACACACTTCCTCCTCCAGGTTGATTTCCTGAAGCAGTGACACACGTAGGATTTAGCAGCAGTAACATTATGACCCATGAGCAGAGGCAGGACCAAGTTGTTGTTTTGCAAGTCTCAAGTTTTTAACATTAAGACTGAGTCACGTCCCAAGTCAAATACGAGCAAGTCCAAGTTGAGTCTCGAGTCACGTCAAGTCCAAATCAAGTCCAGATCATCTGCTTTCAAGTCATTTTAAGTCTTTAAACCAAAGTACCCGATTTTTGCAGTTTAGATGACTTTTAGACTAAATTCTACTTAAAAATTGTATCTTTATATTAGGGGTGTCAAATTATCGCATTAATTGCGAATTAATTAATTACAGTCATATTTAGCGCGTTATGTTTTTTAATCGCGTTAATCTAATTTTTAATCTCTAACTTTACTGTTTCTGTATGCGAGTTGCTTTATTATAAAATCTGTTTTTATGTGTTGTTGGGACAACAACACACACACACACACACAAAAACACATTTATAATTTTTTTTATTTCGGTAATTCCACTCATTGCCGGAAACCCACAAAAAACGCGCGCAGTAAGAGCGATGTAAACGTCATGTTAACGTCATGTTAATGGACGAGGTGGAAGAGCCAGTAGAACAGAGGCAGCAGTGCACAGGTAAAAACACATTCGTGTCTTGGAAATTATTCTCCCGACGTGAAATATAAAAGAAAATAACAAATATAAAATCACCTACAACTTAAATGTCACTGGTGAAAACAACCTGCATAGACTCATGATGTCTGCACTACTGTCCTATAGTGACCTGCCACATGAGGGGACACACACACAAACACACACAAACACACACAAACACACACACACACACACACACACACACACACAAACACACACACAAACACACACCTTCATCATCGTCATTAACCTGAGAACGCGCAGACCATGTTTCTTTCCGTAGTTACTGTGCGGACACCGACGTGCTCCCGTGCGCAACGTATGTTTTCTCGCGTACGCTGCGTAAACCGCACTTCCTCCTGTGCGCCTCTAAACCAGAACTAACACCAAGACTAAAGCCGGGACTAACCCAGTCCAGGACTAAACCAGAACTAAAACCAGGTCTAAACCACGACTAAACCAGGACTAAAACCAGTGATCTCATATAAAAATCATTTCTCTATCAATAATATTTTTAATATGGTTAAGGAAAGACTGGACTTTTTATTGTCTTTAAGTAGACAAAAGTTATTATGTTCAGATTTCCTCGTCTTTGCTACTTTACAGCAAACAGTTTCTTATTCATGGAGACTTGGGCTCAACAGCCAATTTGAAGAGATTTGTTAAACAATAAATGACTTTATAAAGTCACTTTTTTTTTGTTCTATATCAGTCTTTTGATCTGCCACAATAATGTAATAATGAATTTAAATGAAAATACCTTAAATTGAAGGCTTTTCTCAGCAATTTTTAGGTGAGATTAATTAGATTAATTAATTACAGATCATAATTAATTAATCTCTCAATTTTTTTAATTGCATGACAGCACTACTTTATATAAGAGTTGTAGAAATGCAAATTTTTCCTGTTTAAATGTCTTGACAAAATCTAAGTGTGAACCATTATGGCTGTGATAGAAATAATTCAGATTTAAACATGGAAGGATGATGTTTTTTTTTGTAGTTCCTTGTTTTACTGTATTGTATTGTACTGTATTTTACTGGACTGTACTGCATATACTGTACTGTATATTACTGTAGTACATTTGACAATGGCATATCACAGTACTTCAGTTCCATCCAAAGTACCAAACAGAAGTGGGAGGGACATGTTCCAGTTTGTTCTTGTAAAATTAATCACAGCATTTATCAACTGTAAAGAGAAAAGTATTTTATAAAAACATATATTTTTAGGAGAAACAACACGTCTTCTCAAGTCACAGGCCTCAAGTCCTAACACTAACCCTTACCCTAAGTCCCAAATCATTGACCTTCAAGTCCAAGTCGAGTCCCAAGTCTTAGTCCATTTTATGAAGTCAAATCTCAAGTCCTAAAAATAGTGCCTCAAGTCTGACTTGAGTTAAGTCTCCACCTCTGCCCGTGTCACATATATTTTAACTCTACTGCTGACACAAGCACAAGAACTTTTTATCATGGTCAGATAAACTTGTTTGTTTATTTGGAACATGTGTCTTCAACATATAATGCAGCTTAAAGGGATAGTTCGGGATTTTTGACATAAATCTGTGTGTCATCCCCATGAGCAGAGTCATGCATCAACACTGACTTACCCCCGACAGCGTCCGGTGAACTGAGATACTGGCCGTTTTCAGTGCTGATGAAAGTCGTCCGGCAAGTTGACTGGGGACAGTAAAATAAATTGTTTTTCTTCTCAAAACAATCTGTGTTCAAAAGAGTGATACATTTGCATCACAAAACCCTAACCCACAAAAAAGTCAGACCTCATTATCGCTTGGCATTTTTTTCTTTCTGTTCGTATCACTGTGCGCTGCCGCCAGGTGACAGCCGCGCACAGATCCATCACTTTGTTCAGTTGTTCGGCAGTGTTTACATGCACAGACCGCCGCAACGTGAGAGAGCTAACATGAGAGCTCGAGCCATAAGTATATAAGCTTGTATAAGATACATAAGAATATATCTTAAATGGTGTGAACTCTTGATTCTCCAGGCTGTAACAACAAAAATCTGGCTGAATCTCCACACACATTTCACCATTTTCCTGTCACGGACTTTTCACTGAGGAAACTTTGGCTTCTTGCCTTTGGCTTCAATGTGGAAACCAAACCAGGTAAGAACGAAGAAGTGCTGCTATGTTTACAAGAGAACAGACTCAAGAATCAGCTGTAACTCTGTGTGCAGTAAATCACTCAGTGTCATATCACCAGTGAAGCTTCTACAAAACGTAACTTTATAAGTCGACTGTTATTACTATTGTAAATGTCTCGTACACTGTTGGCAGCAGCTACGTGGACGTGTGGATGATTCATGTTTCTATTAGTCGTCCATGCTTCAGTCACAGTGTAGGTTCTATGTTCACTGTATACGAGTTTATAAATGACGTGATGGTGATTGTCGCTCACTCGGTCTCTCATGGCTCCAGCTTCAACTTGTTCCACTTCTCTGTCTCTCTTCTCTCTCTGCTCGTTCTAACTTCATCTGGTGAATTTCGGCATCAGTATATTCAGGTTCATAAAGATCTCCCCTTGGCTTTGTGGTAAAGGCAAAGTCTTTATTGTCGGTGTCGTAATCAGACATGTTGTCGCTAACATTCCGAGCAGTAAACAAAGTGAACCAGGCGCGGCTGTCACCTGGCGGCAGCGCGCAGTGATACGAACGGAAAGAAAATAGTGCCAAGCGATTATGAGGTCTGACTTTTTTTAAGTTGATGGTTTTGTGATGTAAATGTATCACTCTTTTGAACACAGATTGTTTTGAGAAGAAAAACACTTTATTATACAGTCCCCAGCCAACTTGCCAGAATACTTTCGTCAGCACCGAAAACGGCCAGTAGCTCGGTTCACCGGACGCTGTCGGTTGTAAGTCAGTGTGGGTGCATGACACTGCTCACGGGGATGACATACAGATTTATGTCAAAAATCCTGAGCTATCCCTTTAACAATGAAGGTGAAGAAGTACATAGTTTCTACATAAACGGGAAAGAACAAATGTATGTGTAAGTGTGAGGGGAGTGAGATGCAGTGATTTGCTACAAACAGTGTGACTCCTCACAAACTTATTTCACTTCATTGGAGTTTTATGGTCAGACTTTCAACCCATTGTGTGACTCTCTCCAGTCTCTAAATAGTGTGTTTGCGTGTGCTCTCATCCACATTACACACACACAGGACTGCTCTGAGGGCATTAACCTCGCCCAGCCACCATTTTGTTTGTCTTTTATGACAGTGACAGAGCTGATGCAAAAGACACAATGTTGATTTTATACTTTATTATTTCTCATTTCCATTTGAAAAGCAGCAGTGAACAAAGCCACACATGCACACACACACACACGTACACATACACACACTCAGACACTCACACAAACACACACACGCATACACACACACACAGACACATTCTCACACAGACACTCACACAAACACACACACACACGCAGACAAAGAATGAGACAGGATCATGTAGTGTCTGTCACATGGTACACACAAAATGTAGATGTGCTTTGGAAATGTCACAGTGATGTGAGACAAACAGTGACTTTCACAAACATTTCACATAAACTTCAGATAACTGTCAGGAGTTTGATTTCAAAGTGCCCTCCGACCGCAGACTGTACAAAGACGAGAACTAAGAGAGTGTGTTCAGCTCCAGTCAAATGAAGCTCATTGAGGTTATTGGGGCATATTTGCAGCCAACTTCTATATTTGCAATTCTGACCACAAGTATCATAGCAACCAAAGAACCAATCAGGAGCAAGGCTGTTGAAGTTAATGCCCCTTCCCACCAGCACCGCTTCTTAAGCAGAGAGGGGCACTTAGCAACCCTGTCAATCAAACCTGTTACTAACACTAGCAGGAGAAACCTGGAGGACAGAAGGTGCCTGATTAGTCTGTTATTAATGTTCATATGTTGATTGAGCGGGATCATATAGAGCAGGTTAATGTGAACATTAATGAGGGTGACAGCAGCACTTACAGAGAGAGGACGGACAGTTTTTCAATGGAAACTCAATTAAGCTGCGTTCAGACCACGGCGTCAAAAAACGAGCTGGACGCTTCTAGTTAGACGCCTTTGCATTTGAGTTCAGACACTCCTGACACACGATGAAAGGGACAAAATATGTGGCGCGTGTCCAGGGTCAACTGCGGTCTGTGAGGGCCTTGTGTGTGTTTATTACATAAAACTCATCAGAGGAGGTGATGGGCTCAGCGGCTGCAGTGTGTGTACAGTTACACACATGCAGATGCACATCAGCCTATTTTCAGATGAACTATTTTGTCTTTTCTCCTAAGTGGATTTAACAACAGTGTAGTGTGTAACACTTTGACTTTAAATAAAATGTTCTGCCTTTTCTCAGTCACTTTCATTTGTCTTGTACAGTAACAGTTCTTGTAATACAGTTTATACACACCATTTTTGACACACTTCCTCATGCATGTTTCTTCTTTATTTCCATTATTATTTACGGTGTAGGAGGTTCTCACTGAAGACATCAGAACTATGAATAACACATGTGGAATGTAGTAAACAAATATAGACTTATTTAAGGAAATCAGAAATAGATTTCTCCTTTACTATAGATCCTACCTGCACAACAGATTTCACTATCAACTTGAGTTTTGTTTTGTTTTTTTAGCCTCCCTTTGCTTTGATCACTATTTGCACTTTGGCATTTGTCATAACAAAAGTGGGTGGAGATAGGGGGTAGGTGCAAACAGCTATTTTCTGAGCACTCAAGCCTCAAAATCATCACTGTACAGGATTAGTGAAATGTGAAACATGAATCAATCAAAATGCAGCTAAGTTAATGAAGAGGAACACTGTTCTGACAAAAGTAAAAGCTCATAAAAGTTGATTTTTAATGTGTGTGAAATCTGCCCCTCTCTGACCTCTTCACACTTTCATGGCTGTGTCTGGACGTGTGCCTGAGGAGGGGGCTTGTTTGGGGGGTGTTTGACTTTGACGTTTGGGGTCATCCATCTTCCTGTCTGCACCCTGTCACTTCACCTGCCCTGCCCTGCTTGCTCCTGTCTGCACCTGCCTGCTGTTTGGACC
>NW_026571541.1:1652718-1687718 GCF_026225935.1 Boleophthalmus pectinirostris | reverse complement strand
GAGAAGCAAAGACGAGGAAATCTTCACATAAGATGTTTTGCCTGCTGAAAGAAAATAAAAAGCCCAGACTAAACTGAACCAAACTAAAAATATTATTGATAGAAGAGGAGGAGACACAGTCCGTGCTGCAGGGTTTAGTCCTGTTAAGTCCTGTTAAATCCTGTTTTAGTCCTGGTTTAGACCTGGTTTAGTCTTGGTTTAGTCCTGGTTTAGACCTGGTTTAGTCCTGGTTTAGTCCTTGTTGAGTCCTGGTTTAGTTCTGGTTTAGTCCTGGTTTTAGACCTGGTTTAGTCCTGGTTTAGTCCTAGTTTAGACCTGGTTTAGTCCTGGTTTAGATCTCATTAAGATTTGGTTTAGACCTGGTTTAGTCCTGGTTTAGTCCTGGTTTAGTCCTGGTTTAGTCCTTGTTTTAGACCTGGTTTAGTCCTGGTTTAGTCCTGGTTTAGTCCTCGTTTTAGACCTGGTTTAGTCCTGGTTTAGTCCAGCAATGAGTGGAATTACCGAGGAAAAAAAAAAAAAGGGGGGGGATTTAGCCCAAAATGTGAAAACAGGAAAATCCCGCCGTGTAATCCATTTATTTCAACAAAGTAATTGTAATCCAATTCCCACTCACTGAAACAGTAACTGTAAATGAATACAGTTACTCATAATTTGTACTCTGATTACGTAACTCCAGTACATGTAATCTGTTACTCCCCAGCACTGGTGGTGATTGGTGGAGTGGCCCCGGGCTCGTGTCAAGGTGACTGTGTGTGAGCCGAGCTGTGGGGCCCTGCTTATTCATACATGTGATTCCTCTATTCAATTTACTCCTGATCGTACAGACAGCATCCCAGAGACGTCCCCAGAGGAGGAGACGAGTCGATAGTGACGGAGCTGACGCAGCGCGGGGGGAGGAAGAGGAGGAGGAGGAGAGGGGGGAGAGGAAAAAAGAGGAAGAGAGAGAGAGAGTGGGGAGTAGGGTGTTCAATAGAAGAGGAGAAAGATGTGCAGAAGACGATGGATTTGAAGAGGAGGAGGCAGAGGAGAGAGGAGGAGAGGGGGGTTGGGTCCAGTGGAGGTAGAGGAAGAGGAGGAGAAGGTGAGGAAGATGAGAGTGAAGGATGGGCAAAGGGAGGATAGGTTTGGCGAAGGAGGAGGAGATGGAAAGACCTAGGGAGAAGGAGAAGAGGGGGAAGAGAAGGGGATGTGGCGGAGAGGAGGAGGAGGAGGAGGAGGGAGTCCGATGGAGGAAAGGAGGAGGAAACGAGGAAGGGTTTGGTGAAGGAGGAGAAGAAGAGGAGGTGTGTAGGTGAAGGATGGAGATGGGTCCAGAGGAGAGGACGGAGGGAGAAAAGAGGGAGGTTTCCGTGAAGGAGGAAGAGAGGGGGAAGAGGAGAGGAGGGGGCCTTGGGGAGAGGAGGAGGAGGAGAGGAGGAAGAGGAGGAGTGAGTGACAGGGCTGACACATCGCTCCTGTCTGACAAAGAACACACAGAGAGCACCTGACACCAAACTCCAATACAGATCAAGAGACTCCTGAGAGCCGTGGTGTGGATCTGGAGAGGTCCAGTCAAACGAAGCTCACCAGGATTAGCAGTTATCAGGGCGACAATGATATAATCTTGTTTTGTGGCTTGTCACCTGTATGATCCCAGGGAAACAGAAAGATAAATCCACACTTCAGAACATTCAATGGAAATAGATCATTTTAATATTATTAGCTTGATTCATCAGCCGGTTTCACTTCGTAGAAACCGTCTGACCTCGCAGTGTTAGAATTCATTCGCTTGACGATAGGCGGGTACTTTTTATATTTAACCATTCACTGTTATTTAGTCGTGATGTATGGAATGCACCACTAATGAGGCTAACTGGGATATTAAGCTTTTCCCAAATCCTGTAGGAAGAAGAACAATAACGTCTTTCCCCTTGATAAAATTCACCAAACATTCTCTTTGTTCCAGCTTTAAGTCCTCGATCTTGGGAATCACTGACAACACAAAATGTCTGACTTTTCGCTGATTGGCTGGTGCCCAAACTTGCACTTCCAGGGTTTTTGTGAACCGTCTAGTGTATTCCGAATCCTGACCTAGTTTCCGGAGAGAAATGAAATTGAGTGGAGGCACTAGGTGGCGCCAGCCTGGATAGAATATTGTTGCCAAAGGAACAACATTTGCGTGGAAATAAGCAGGCCAAGGCTCTTTTCCAGATCAAATAAGAGTCAGGTTTGTGGAGATGCAAGCCCACTCACTGTAAGAACCTATTTTTTGAGTGCAATAAAAACAACCAAAATGTGGCTTTAACTTATTGGTTATGGATATTTTGATGTGGTCCAAGGTTCACGGCAGGTTTTAGGACATAGTCAGTCAGTTTGTTTGTTTCTTTGTTTGTTTGTTGTTTTGTTTTGTCTTTTAAATCAAGTAGTCTAACTTTTACTTAGTTAGGTCCAAAAAAGGGCAGTAGTGGGTCAGAATTGATGTTTGGTTTTGTTATTACATGAAGGATAATAAAACAGAACTTCCTAACCACAAAGATTCTGTCCAAAGCTCCGCCCATATTCCTACGTCACCTTTGCTCCCACACAAAAAAAAATCTCTATAATCATGATACAAAACTGTACTCAACAACTTCACAAACCTGATTTGTGTGACAGCTACAACACTACTGCGATGGTAGAGGGATGCACACTGATTCTGTTTGGATAGCGCTCTGACGGGGGAGTGTCTTAGAGCGAGGAGCAGGAAAGAGGGAGAATTTGCTTTGAACTGATGTATGAACAAAATAGTGTAATGAAAAACGCAGAATCATGTAGAGTGGGTTAAAACACTTCCTTTGCACCTCTGTCTCTGTTTTTGTGATCAAGATGTTTCAGCTCCATCCAGACACCGTTTTATATCAGATGGAACTGAAGCACTCTCTGTAAAATCTAATAATTTAACCTTACTTGAAAAAATCTAGGAAACCGACTGCCTTGAAAATTTTTACTCAAGTAGAGAAATGTGAATCTTAAGATGAGCTACGAGTCAGTCCTCAGTGTAGTGTGCAGTAAATTCCTCTTTCATGTAACTAGACACAACAAGTGAAGTGAACTTTACTTTTCAGTCAGAATCATGTTGTGAAGCTGAGCCAATGAATCAGTCTGTTCCTCCAATCTGAAACATGTAGTAACTTTTACTTTAAGAGGAAGTTCATCTTACGTGGTAAAACCGTGGAAACTGAATCCCTTGAATTAAGCAAGTAAATATTATTTCTATACACAAGTTAGAGTAAAATCACTTTCTGTTCTACAATAATGTCATTTAGATCTGCAGCAGGTACAAGGATCTGAATATTTATTAGTCTTTGAAAAAATCATAGCAAAACTTTTGTTGAGCTTAAGTTCAAACACATCATAACATGTGAAACAATAAAATAATAAAGCTCAGTCAATCCATGTCAACTCAACCAAAACCCCTGTACTTAGGGTAAAAAAATACTGAAGAAACAAAACAGGAGAACAGGTGTGTAACAGAGGGAGGATATAGAGACTGAATGAACAGAGGGAGGATATAGAGACTGAATGAACAGAGGGAGGATATAGAGACTGAATGAACAGAGGGAGGATATAGAGACTGAATGAACAGAGGGAGGATATAGAGACTGAATGAACAGAGGGAGGATATAGAGACTGAATGAACAGAGGGAAGATATAGAGACTGAATGAACAGAGGGAGGATCGAGGAGTGAGTGGCAGCTGTAGGAAAAACAGGGAGGTATCAAAAGGAGGAGCGGAACAGACTGGGATCTGGAGCTGGACTCTTGGCAATAACACGTCACTGTTGAAGTTACTCGTCTCATTCAAGTCGACCTGAGTCTAATTGACTAGTGACTGTTACTTTACCATAATTATTAAGGTCCACACATTTGTAGCTGTACTTAAGTAAGCAAGCTGAATTCAAGTGAACCCTCGTGTTAGATTTGACAGTGCTGAAAGTTTGTCCTGACCACTGTCAGTGAGTTTAGGACACAACAAACATGGACTAAGGGCCTGTACAGATGACAGCGTTTTTGGTCGAAATGGTGAAGTTTTATTTGTTTTGACCTTTTGTCCACACGGAGCCGGCGTTTTGGGTGGGTGAAAACTGTGTTTTTTGAGAACGGGTTCCAGAGTGGAGAAATCTGAGAACGCTGGCGTTACGTTGTCATGTGGACAAGGAAACCACACTTTTTGGAAAACAATGACGTCACGACCCCATCATCACCAGGGTCTGCCGATGCACCAAAAACTGCAGCCCTCGAACTGGCCTCCGCGGACCACAAGACCGTTGCAGAAATGTGACAGGTGTAGCCTACGGAGACGCTCCTGTCGCCGAGCCAGCGAAACACACTGTTAGCACTAATGCTAACAACACGCACCGCAGATTATGCACATGGATCAATAACAAAGATTACACACAAGTCATTAAACTGTTGGATTCTGAGACCAAGTTATTCTAATAATCCTCATCCAAAATGTACGACTAAAAACAAAAACTTATGTTGAACTTTTACAAAACAAAATGGCGATATTTCTGGGATACATCTAAAACAGACTAAATTACCTTAAAGTATAAAAAATAATAATGAGATATGTGTTATTAAATATTATTATCATTGTTAACAGCGCCACATACAGGTGTGGCATATGAATTACACGGTTTTCACTCAGTGCACCATTGTCGTTTGGACGTGAATATTTATTGATCCAACACATTTCAGCCCTTAAAAAAAAAAAAAATAATAAAATAAAATAAAAATAAAATAAATAATAATAATAATAATAATAATAATAATAATCCAGGAGCATTGTCAGAGTCACACAGGAGCCCAGTCCACGCCTCACAGAGTTTTTAATAAATTCAGATTTTGCATTACAAGGTTCACATGCAATACTGATGTTTTATTTTCCTCACAAGTACAACTGTCAGACCACTAATGACACTTCCAATCCATTTTATTTCTGTCGCACATTTCACAAACAGTTTAAAAGTGCTGCACAAATACATAATAAAAATAACAATAATAAAATGATAAAATAAATTACTAAAATAATACTAGTCTTAAAATAATAAAATCAGTAAAATAAAATAAGAACAAAATCATGGAATAGAAATAAATAAACCAATAAATAAATTTAATCAATAAAACCAATAAAAAACACATAAAAATAAATAAAAAAACACAGAGGAGCACACAACTTGCGCGGTGTTTAAAGTCAGAGAATAAAAGTGGGTCTTAAGACGAGACTTAAAACTCTCCACTGTGGGGCTGTTGGGACGTGGAGGGCAGAGTGTTTAGGTCCTGTCCTGCTGGTTTTAAGTCTCGTCTTAGGCACCAAGAGCTGGAACTGGACCTGAGACCTCATAAATTTGGATGAGGTCTGAGTCGTACTGTGGGGCCAGTCCATTTAAAGCTTTAAAAAACAAACAATAAAATCTTTAAATCAGTTCTAAAATGAACAGGAAGCCAGAGCAAAGACGTGAGGATTGGGGTTATGTTATTAAAAGTCGCGCTGCAGAGTTTTGGACTCACTGTCATCGGTAAAGTGCGTTTTGTGAGATGCTGGAATTTTACTGGATTATTTATTTATTTGGGTCACAGGTATATTTTGACATTAATTCACAGTCATATTTAACATACACAGACTGAAAAGGTGCAGGCTGAAGCTTAAGCTTATTCTGCCTTTACCCTTTATTCCTTTATCAGAGCGTCATCTTAACACTAGTTCACCTTCATAAATACAGCAAGAGGAAACAAACAAATCAGAAACAGTACAACAAAGTCCTACAGCACAAACTAAGTATCACATTCCATGTATCTGGAATAAAGTGTGTTACAGTCGTCCAGGTGTGATGAAATAAAAACGTGCATAACTTGTTCAAAAAGTTTAAAAGATAAAAAAAAAAAGTTTAACTTGTAAAAGATAAAAACTTGATTTGAAAACATTGTTGGTCTCTTTGTCAAATTTAAAATCAGTGTCTAAGGCAACGTCGAGGTTGGTGACTGTGGGACAAACATCATTTTTGAGGTGTCCCACATCAGTGAGGGTGCTGCAGGCCCCGAACACTATCACCTCAGTCTTATCTTCATTCAGTTTGAAAAAGTTTTGGGCCAACCGAGCCTTGACGTCAGATAGACAGTCGAGCAGGGCTGTCAGGGGGCAGTGATCCTTTTTGACAGTGGGTAAGTAAATCTGGCATCATCTGCATAAAAATGGTAAGAGAGACCAACAACACTTCAGTCAACCCACACACTTTTCACATGTGTAATAACTAGGGGTGTCAAATTATCGCGTTAATTGTGATTAATTAATCACAGTCATATTTAGCGTGTTATGTTTTTTAATCGCGTTAATCTCATTTTTAATCTCTAACTTTACTGTTTCTGTATGTGAGTTGCCTTATTATAAACTGTGTTTTTATGTGTTGTTGGGACACATCGCTCCCGCAAAGAATTGTAATTTTCATTCCCGTTCTCGCCCACATCTGCAATAAACCTGCGATCTCTGAAAACATCGCGACACACACAGAACAGACTCACCATCAGCATCAACACCCCTCTGTCACAGAGAGAACACTCATATTCCACTGAGTCGTGTCCTTTAGTCCGACAGAAGCTGAACCACATCAGCACACAAGAGCTTTTTTTTTATTTATTTTTTTCTGCTTAGTTTATGCAAATTAGCCATGCGGTTTTAAGTTTCGTTTCTGTAAGACTTCTACAAAGCTGCATTAAACAAAAAAATGGGCTGATGTGGCTTTATAGTGGTTACGGTTTATATGTTGTAAAGTTGAGTTTATTTATGCAGATTAGTAACAGTAATAATAATGATGATACTGTGGAATGTGAAAGTGACTGCATCTGTTAAAGTTTGTTTAACAACAAATTATATAAAGTCACTTTTTTTTTTGTTCTATATCAGTCTTTTGATCTGCCACAATAATATAATAATGAATTTAAATGAAAATACCTCAAGTTGAAGCCTTTTTCAACAATTTTTAGGTGAGATTAAAGAGATTAATTAGATTAATTAATTACAGATCATAATTAATTAATCTCTCAATTATTATATATATATATATATATATATATATATATTATTATATATTTTTTTTTTTTTTTTTTTGACAGCACTAGTAATAACCTTAACATTGATCACTTCTGCTCACATTTTCTGAGAGCTTTGTCAGACCCTCTCCCTACACCTGTCCTCTCCTGATCTCCAGCAGCTGTGGTGTCTGGAGATCAGGTGCCCACATGTTCTGGCTCGGTTGCGTGTGTTCCATGAGCAGTGTGGTATTAGCATTGATTTAGCGTCAGTCCTGTGTGAGCTGAGCCCGAGCTGGAGGAGACCGAGGAACAAAAGAGAGGAGATCAATAGAACGCTAGAGGACACGCTGGTGTGTGTGGACAGGTACATCAGAGCGCACACTCTGTTATTGGACTGTTCTAGTGGCTCTGATGTGTGTGCTTTTGAGTTAGCTACTAGAGATTAGCCCTTAAAGAAGACATTTTGTACTTGTGTCTGCTATAGTTTTAATCTGTGCCTCATGTGAAAACCTCAGAACCTCCAGAACAAACAAAGAGAGCCAAAAATCAAGTCAACAGAGGATCAGAACCCAGGAGAAAGCGGGTAACTACAGAGGATTTACAGACAACATGAAATCCCAGACTATTTCAAACCTACAAACACTTTAAGACAGAAACTGGTTCCATCAAAGGACAAAACACCGAGACACAAACAAAGCAATGTGGTCTACTCCATTCAGTAGTGAAGACTGCAGTGAACGCTACACTGGAGGAACAAAACGAACATTTCACAAGAGGATGAACCAACACAGGACCTCAGGCTGCTGTGCATCTCCACCTAAAAGAAACTCAGTGTGCCGTACATCTCCACCTAAAAGAAACCCAGTCTGCCGTACATCTCCACCTAAAAGAACCTCAGTCTGCTAAACATCTTCACCTAAAAGAACCTCAGTCTGCCGTACATCTCCACCTAAAAGAACCTCAGTCTGCTAAACATCTCCACCTAAAAGAACCTCAGTCTGCTAAACATCTCACCTAAAAGAACCTCAGTCTGCTAAACATCTCCACCTAAAAGAAACTCAGTCTGCCGTACATCTCCACCTAAAAGAACCTCAGTCTGCTAAAATCTCCACCTAAAAGAACCTCAGTCTGCTAAACATCTCCACCTAAAAGAACTCAGTCTGCTCAGTCTGCTCTCCACCTAAAAGAACATCTCCATCTCCACCTAAAACCTCAGTCTGCTAACATCTCCACCTAAAAGTCAGTCTGCCGTACATCTCCACCTAAAAGAACTCAGTCTGGTAAACATCTCCACCTAAAAGAACAGTCTGCTGTAATCTCCACCTAAAAGAAACTCAGTCTGCGTACATCTCCACCTAAAAGAACTCAGTCTGCTGTGCATCTCCACCTAAAAGAAACTCAGTCTGCCGTACATCTCCACCTAAAAGTCAGTCTGGTAACATCTCAAAAAGAACCCAGTCTGCTAACATCACCTAAAACTCAGTCTGCTAAACATCTCCACCTAAAAGGAACTCAGTCTGCCGTAATCTCACTAAAAGAACCTCAGTCTGCTAAACATCTCCACCTAAAAGAACCTCAGTCTGCCGTACATCTCCACCTAAAAGAACCTCAGTCTGCTAAACATCTCCACCTAAAAGAACTCAGTCTGCCGTACATCTCCACCTAAAAGAACCTCAGTCTGCTAAACATCTCCACCTAAAAGAAAACATCTGAACTCAGTCTGCTAAACATCTCCACCTAAAAGGAACTCAGTCTGCCGTACATCTCCACCTAAAAGAACCTCAGTCTGCTAAACATCTCCACCTAAAAGAACTCAGAAACATCTCCACCTAAAAGAAACTCAGTCTGCCGTAATCTCCACCTAAAAGAACTCAGAGAGAGAAGAGAATCAAAAATCAGAAAGTCTGCTAAACATCTCACCTAAAAGAACCTCAGTCTGCTAAACATCTCCACCTAAAAGGAACTCAGTCTGCCGTACATCTCCACCTAAAAGGAACTCAGTCTGCCATAAAGAGAATCATGTGTGAGGGCCCCGTGTGAAGCACTGAGAGAGAGAGAAAGACAGAAAGAGGGGGAGAGAGAAGGGCAGAACAAGAGAAGAGAGAGAGAGAAATTGACAGAGGGAGAGAGAAGCAGAAAAAAGAGAAGAAAGTGAGAAGATAGAGAAACTTAAAATAAGGAAAGAGGGAGGAACAAAGGAGAGAGAGAGAGGGAAAGAGAGGAAGGAAAGAAGGAGAGAGAAGAGCAAAGAGAAAAATAAAGAGAGAAGAGGGAGAGAGCATGGAGAGAAAGAGGTGAGAGAAAAACAGAAAGATAGAAAGAGATCGAGATATAGAAAGAGATAGAAAGAAAAGAAAGAAAGAGAGAGCGAGAAAAGGGATAAAGAAAAGAGAAAGTGAGAAAAGAGTGCGAGTGAGAAGAGAGAGAAGCAGACAGAGAGATGAGAGAGAGAGAGAGAGGAGAGAGAGAGGAGAGATAAAAAGAGGAGGATGAGTGGACAGAGAGGAGAGAGAAAGAAACATCCAGAGAGAAAAGAAAGGGAGGAGTGAGAAAGAGAAAGAGGAGTGTTAAGGAGAGAGAGAAACAAAGAGCCAAAGAGAAAGAGAGAAGGAGGAAGAGGGAGAAGAAGAGAGTCACACAGTTTGCCTTGTCGATTGAGTTTTAAAATACACAACTTATGGCACATGGTTTGTATATATATTTATATCACCTGCAAACCAGGAAGTGTGCTGTTTGCATGCTAGCTGCCGTCAGTTCTCAACAGTAAACACGCCTCCTGCAAATGTACGTTTATGTCCCGCCATGTCCCGGGTCTGTAAATGTCAGTCCATAAACAAAGGCGAGCGGGAGACGTGTCCCCGGGCAGCTCCTGTACTTTGATTGACAGCTCGTCTCAGGGCGGAGGATTTACGGAGCGCCATCCATCAGGAAGGACGGCCCGCGGCTTTTAGCGTATTAGCATTAGCATCTGCATTAGCACGGAGCTCCACACCTTTCCCATCCTCCTCCATCCATCCATCCATCCATCCACTCATCTGAATCGTACTCAAAAAAAAATAAAAAAGAATCTCTTGATATCTTCATCTCCTCAGTCTCCTCCTCCTCCTCTGTAATCTTGGCCTCATCTTCAGTCAGACACTCTTCTATGAACAGCACGTCAAACACTTCACCAAAACCTTCTTCTGTCACCTCTGGAACATCGCTCACCTCCACCCGCCCCCCCGTCCCTCATCCACACCTTTGTCAATCTGTTTGTTAGATTTTTTTCAAGTATGTTTAATTTATTAGATTTTACAGTGCGTGCAAAAGGCAGAATTATAAAATATGTTAATTTTGTATTTTTTGTATTTTTATTTTTTATTGTTTATTTAATAGGGACAGTGCATATTCATGAACATCTACAACACTGTTGTGTAAATATGACAGATTACAGCATGAATGCTCATTTCCATCTGTAGTCCCTGGGCAGGTGACACCACAAACTTAACAGAGAAAACAAAAACAAGTGACAGATAAACACTAAAATTGTCCACAAGTCTGGTTTTCCTTCAGCCACTTTTTCAAGTAGGACTTGAACGTGTCCAGTGTTGGAGTTTCTCTTTTTGATAGTGACAGACTGTTCCAAAATGTTGTGCCTCTGACTGAGACACACTTTGTCTGAATGTCTGTGTGGAGCTCACAGTTCCCCCGGACTGTGGCCTTAGTTCCCACTGAAGGTCTTTACTTTCATAAAATCCTGTAATGGAGGAGGGGCAAGTCCATGCAAAACTTTATTGATAAAACAGCAGTGAGTGACCATGTGGTTATGCACTACTCTATATGAGACACAATCATGGAGAAACATTCGTGCTGCATATAGAGTCACAAAAGATCTTACTTATCTAAAATTCACTAAGTTAAAATGAATTGTTTTTGTTTGGCGCTTAATGTGTTTCTTAAATGTCAATGTTGGGTCCAACGTCAGTCCAGGTATTTAAACTCTGACAAGGCTGAGTTCCACCCCATCCAGAAACACTTTGGACAGCTGTAGCTCCAAAGTCGCTTAAAGGTTGTATAGAGGATTTTCCAAGGAACGAGAAATCCAGCGACTGTTTGTCCTTTTTCAAATGTTGCGCATGTGTGAAACCACCCCCCCTCCCCTACAGCTCCTACGTAGAAACGCCTCCTCCCGCCTCCTCCTTACGCCAGAAACAGGTTTGTTTACAGCCGGTGCGCTGCACATGACTTGTAAACAACTAACTACAGTGTTGGTTAGGCAAGACGGAGAAGTGAGGAGCGGGGAGAAGAGCGGATCGGGCAGCGGGGACAGGAGCAGGAAAGGGGAGCAGAGAAGAGTGCGCGGAGATTCAGTGCGAATGAACTAGCTACAACACGCAGCAGCAAGCGGACTCTTTCTTTGCCTTGAAAATTACGTTTTCAGACATAGGATATCGCTTTCGTGTCCTGAAAAACGTTTGTCTAGCTCTTGGAAATAAAGTACGTTTTCATAATAAGCAGAAGTGACCTGTCCAGGAGTAATTTGGCGACCAATGCGTCAGTCTTTAGACCCTGCGTCTGCTTCAGTTGCGCCATCGCTGGAATGAATCTTCAAGAATCACCTTAGTTTGGCTTCGCTGCTTTTCCCCTTGTCTTCTTCTTTGAGCAATCTCAAAAACGGACTTTCTTTTGCGGCTAACTGCTCCTGGATTCTTGTCGCCATTGCAACAACTTTGTGTTAACTGCGAGGAAGATATAGGTCAAAAAAAGCCGCTAAGAACTGTTGCGTTGGTGGAGTAAACAGCGTCTGTGCGGCTTGCGTCTGTGGACTGCGTGACAGACGTACGTAAACCACGTACCGGCGGCGCACAGGCAAGTCAGTTACGCTAGAAACATAGGGAGATTGATTGACAGCCTGTCAGCTAACAGATAACGAGGCAGTGTCGTTATCTATTGGCAAATGTTTAGCCCCACCACGTCCAGAGTTGATGAATTTTTATTCTCTTTTTTCTGGTCATCATAATTACAAGGCTACTGCACCTCTATAATGCTATCATTGACAATTTGAAACAAAAAAACATCCTCCATACAACCTTTAAAGGAGCCGGTCAGAGTCAACCAAAGTTTACCCCACTGTAGTAGATTTAGAGAACATCATTTGAAAGGGCATTTGTCATGAGGAAACAAAGAGAGGGGACCAAAATGAAAGACTGCTTTAAAGTTTTTTAATAACAAAAAAAGAATCCAAAAATTCGGGTTTTCACAAACGGAAATATGGTCACCCTACAATATCCAAATCTCATGTTGTTAACTGTTAATATGCTCCCTTTTCCTCTTAAAATGCTGTGACAAGATTTAATCCAAAGAACTAAGACTTAAAACTGTTAGAACTGTTATTTCTTCTTGTCGTCTGCACTGAAACGGAGCAAAGGATCATGGTCTATGTCAGGGGTGCTCACACTTTTTCAGCATGCGAGCTACTTACAAAATGACCAAGTGAAAATGATCTACCTAATACAAAGCCAAATAAACTGCACTGAAACACTCTGTGCCCCTTTTTTGGACCCTCACCCACAGTTTGAGAAGCCCTTCTTTAAGAGAACTTCTTCTGGCACTTTACACAAAACTGTAAAAAAAGTGAAGGAAGATTTTTAGCAGTGATATTTACCAGCCTCTGCACATTTACCAAACCAAACGCACATCGTGACAAACACAGATGCATTTGTGCACTTTTGTTAGACAAACTTCAGCCAAATGTGGCAGTAGGTCTGTTCTGTAGATCCGCTCTATGCTGTAGACCTGCTTTGTGCCAACACTGGAACACAAATTTAGATGCTTTTGCTTCATGTTTGGTCTTGCTCTTCTAATCAGCCGCACTGTGGGAGGGGCTTGTGTTCGCTGTACGCAGGAAGGAGCGAGAGCGTGAAAAGGCGAGGGGCGGCGTGCTGACGTGAGGCAGATGGACAGGTAGGATGTTTAGGAAGTTGAACCTGCCCTGTGATGCACGCTGGTACACGAGGGCACACGCTGTCGCAGACGAGCCGTGCATAGGGAGCGTGTGTGTTTGTGATGTGTCATAGAGTCTCCGCGGGTTTCAAATGAGCGCACAGGCTGCACTGAGACGCCCCACACGCTCCTGCACCCGCTACAAGTTTATTACCAACAGCAGCGGCTGTAATGAAATATGATCACACTTGTTGAGTGTCAGACCTTGAGTGAGAGACAAGACCGAGTCCAAACGCGAGTCTGAGACGAGTACTAAGACATGGTGAATATAGTAATTCTTCATTTAAGCAAAGAGACTTGTAATTTGATATATTGTGATTGTCCACGATATTCTTGTGAGACTTCTGACGATACGATATCACGATATTTCGGTTATTGTTCCAGCCATAGGTGAAACACATCAAGGCGTGGCAAACTATCAAGGCAGGAAGTAAAACTCAAAACTACAAGCAGACAGGAAAATATCAAAATACACAACACTAATAGAAAAAGATACACCAAAATACGCAAAAAACTGTACAGAACATGAACCATGACAACACTGAAAGTTTATTTTGTCACCACATGCACATTTCCTGTCTTTCCCCTGATAAAAGCCTGGAGATGCTCTGACACTGCAAAATTAGAACTCCAACCTCATTTAAATGGCACGTAGCGTCATGACAGCCGCTGGACGCGGGTATCACACTGCTGGATTAGATTGTCCGACCGGTTAAAATGGAAAACCAAACCTGCTCGTGTGCTGTGCTGCTGCGCTTACACACTGTTGTTACACTTTGGTGTAAATTGGGGGTCGTGCTTGGTAGATTTTGGCTTATTTAACAGCACAAATCTGCTCATCTGTTGTAGTTTTAACTAAGTTCCAAATGAGCTTAAACATGCCTCAGTCAGAATCAACCAAACGATCGTATGTAGCCTGGAGCTGGACAATGCCCAGGTCTGTTCTAAAGTCATTGTATAAACAAACACACACACACAAACACACACACACACACACACGCACACACACGCACACGCACACACAAACAAACAGTTCTTCTCAAATAAACGAGACGTGATTGAAATGATGCTAAAACAGTAGATGCTCCAGATTCCAGCACATGTTCTGTAGAGGAGCCGAATCCCGCCCTATTCTCTGCTCTCAACTCCGGCTCGTTCTCATTTACTCCACACTATCCATCAGCTACCGCGCCCTACGGCTTTTAGTGTATTAGTACGCATCATCAAGTAGGTCCACAAGTCCTCCTCCTTTCTCCTCCTCCACTTCCCCTCCTCACTCCTCTTCCTCCTCCTCATCATCCCTCTGCTTTCATTTTGCTTTTACTCTCTCCGTCTCCTCTTCTTCCTTTTGCCTCCTCCTCTCATTCTCCCACCTTATTCCTCTCCTCCTCTTCTTCCCTGTCTCTTCTTTTCCTCCTCCCTCCTTTTCTTTCTTCCCCCTCTTTCCTCTGCCTCTCATCTCTTTCCTCCTCCTCCTTCCGCCATTCTCCCTCATCGCTTCCTCCTCTTGTTCCTCTCCTTCCTCCTCTCCCTCTCCTCTTCTTCCTCCTCTCCTCCCTCACAGTGAAGACATCCACAGCTCGATACCATTGACTGTTCCGAGTTCCGTCTGATTTATCCGTCTTTTTATTGCGATTGTTTTTCTTTTTTTTTTTTTTTTTTCTTCCTTCGAGCGGCTTTTATGCTCTCGCTACCTCTGACTCCGGCTGCACCTCGGAGCGAAGGGTGCGTTTGATTTATCTGTTCAAAGGGAGGGACGGAGAGGGAGGGCGGGTGGTGACAGGCCCGTGCATTCATCAGACTAAGCACCCCTTTCCCCTTGAAACCACAGCCGCTCTGTACCTGCTGTAAGTGCTCCGTTAGGCTGACACTGGCTAAAGTGCATGTGACAGGTTTGCATGTGTCTCTAATTCTTTCGTGGTTTGGTGGATAGAATCTGTGGTCAATATTTATCAGAGCTTTACGTCAGTTAAGTGACAGTTTGTGGGATTAAAGTTGAAAATAAAAACAGGTACTTTGCAGTGACATCAAGCTGGGGGTGTTCTGTATGTATGTCTACTGAGGAATGTTCAGTAGTTATCACGGTGATGCAATACACATTAGCAAACACACCCTGATTTTAAGATCCTCCGAAAATTTCATGTTCCTGTTTAGAAGTTCAGGAGTTTTTTAACCAAAAGGTGAGAATGACTACCATAAATTCGGGACTATTGAGTGCACCTGAATATACACCACATCAACTAAATTTTAACAACATTTTAAAATTATACATATAGACACCACACCTGAATATAAGCCGCTGGTGTCCACATCTTCAAGAACGTTTTCAAGTTTGGGTCGTCTGCTTTTATCGCCTCTGAAAACTTTTGTCGTCTTTTTACACTGAGTAAGTTCGTCACGTTGCCATCACCAAAATCTCACCATTGACTCACTGATGTCGAGCTCATGTGCAGCAGCTCTGTTTCCTTCTTCAGCAGCCACATTAACTGCCGTTAAAATAAAAGCTGCATCATCTGTATTTCTTCGTGTGTTTTCCATGAGGAGAGTGTGTGTATGAAGCGCAAAATAACTGTTTCGTAACACAAACGAGTATCTTCCTTCCTCTCTACCGCGCTTGTCTCCTGTAGAAAGAGTCTCTGTTCTGTCTGTATCATGTCAGTGTCTTGGAGGATTTCAGCAGATGTCAGACTCTGTCGGGGATGGGAATAGGTGTATGGATCAGGTGTGAGTGGATGGGTTTCCTCCGGGTGCTCCGCTTTCCCCCATCAACCCAAAACATGCTACAGGTCTCCAAGAACAGTTGATAGCTAAGGTCAGTTAAATACAATCAATCAATGAACCTGTCCAGGGACGACAGGTGGAAATGAGCACTGATGCTACAACCTGATGTACAATGCATCTCTCCTGTCAAGGTTAATGCGAAAAATTGTGCGCTGTCCCTGTCTCAAATAAATAAATGAATAAATAAATAAAATAAATAAATGTGCAGCTATTGAAGTCTGAGACGTTTCTTCTCGTCATTTACACATATAGGTAAGACATATCCCCCTCACTAATGTTCAGTTAGCATCAGAATTATTCTATTTACTTATTTTATCACACGGCGATAAACTATTTGAGTGCGCTGACAGTATTGCTAGTGAGTGTAGCAACTTCATATTAACCCTAGATCCATGTGTAACTGCACAAACAGCAATGTTTTCTATGTGTATCCGCTGTGTTACCAAACCATAGACCGTAAATATGAATGGACAATGTGCCAAACAAATAATCCGTCCATATATTCACTGCATTGTTTTATTAGCCGCAGGGTTCAAAGTGTGAGAAAAGAGTAGTAGATTAGAGTTTACGGTAACTGAAAAACTGTTGGCTCTGTAGGTAGAGATGCACACGTGCGTATAAAGCATCAATTTACACAAGAGGCAACAGAGCTGCTCTTGTGACACCAGCCTCTGTGTTCTCACGTTTAAACACTAAACTGTTTTTATATTCTTTATATATTAATTTGTTGATTGGATGAATTCAGTTTTAAATCACAAAAGAGAAGTTGACAACAGGAGAGTTGATGTTTTGCAGTGATATGGAGCCGTATCTGTGGCGCTGCATTAATGAAGATCCTCACCGTTTCACTTTGGCTGTCTGCACCACTAAACTTTTCCTTCTGTAGTTGTTCTTGTAAAGTTTCTATCTGATGCTGTAAAGTGTTTTATATTCATCCTCCATGGCTGTAAATTTTCCATGTCCATCACGAGTCGTTCCCCGAACTCCTAATGCAATGCAGTGTTTACATCACTGTGGTGGTTTTAGGGAGTGTAGTTTGAAAGGGCATCGGAAGGTTATTTGGACATTGCGTGCTTATTTTTTTGCTGGAAACACTGAAAAATCAGAACTCCAACCTATTTTGAGCAGAGTGGAGCATCATGACGCCTGTTGGACGTGCGTATGACACTGTTGGTGTAAATAGTCCAACTGGTTAAAACGGAAATTCAAACCTGTACCTGTGCGGCTCATGTGCGGTGCTGCTGCGCTTATGCGCTGTTACACTTTGGTGTAAATTGGGGGTAGTGCTTGGTAGATTTTGGCTTATTTAACAGCACAAATCTGCTCATCTGTTGTAGTTTTAACTAAGTCAGTCTTTTTGGTGAGATTCTGTTAAAGAACTTATGTTACGCATCATTGACTCTTGTGAGTTTTGAGCCATGTTAGAATGTGGTGGTGTTTTGTTTCATTCACACGTTTGAGTACATTTTGAGAAATTGTCACATTTCAGGCTCAAAGTGCTTTACAGCAAGAAACTCACACACACACTCATACACCAGCATACACACACACACACACACACACAGACACTCTACCAATGATGATTATATCGAGAGCGGGAGTTGAACAAGCAAACTTTGGATCTATTTCTTATTAGTCAGTCCACATCTGCAAAGCTCAAACTGTCCCACCTTATGATGTAATGTTGAACTAATGAACTAGTTCTGTTTTTCACATTTTTTTCTCATCTGATGCCTTTAACTTAAACATGTCCTGAGGAGGAGGTGTGTTTAAAGTGTATTCAGAGCCTCCAGTGCATGAGCTGTGAAGTCCCTCTGAGCCTCATTAGAAGAGCTGAAGAGCCTGGAGAGCCCTGGAGAAGGTCTGGTCCAGCTCTGACCCTCAGCTGTAGATGAGAACATGTGTGGTTAGAGGAGAGCTGGTTAATAATGTGTGGAGAGTTAGACTTGAGATACCAATGCCTTTTTTTGTCAAAGAATGAAGGATCATTAAGGAAAACATCTCAAGGAAAACAGATCGATGCTGAATAAAGGATTTGAACCGGTGACAAGGTCTGAACGTATAATGAAGGCTCATGATTTTGTCTGATACATGGAAATGTTGGTAAATGTTGTTCATTTGGCGGCAGGAGCTCAGCTGGTAAAGTGTTTGTGCACCGATCTGAAGGTTGGCGGTTCAAATCCTGCTCTTGACATAAACAAAGCATCATAGGTTAAGCAGTCAGATCCACTGACTCACAAGTTAGCAGTGTGATTGTAGCTCCTACAGATGAATGCTGTTGTTGTGTCCTTGGGCAAGGCACTTAAACCACCTCACTCCAGAGTCTGAGTACACTGGTGAGTGAGAATGTGTGAGTGGGTCCTTGTTGTAAAGCACTTTGAGCCTTGAAAGTGGAAAAGCGCTGTATGTATAATGTGACCATTTAGAATCTTCTACAAGTATGGTTTTAATTTTCTGTTTTCATGGGATCATGCAGATGATTTGCCACCTCCAGAAAGTTATAAACTGTTACTTTATTTATTTATTTATTTTACTTTGTAATCAGTACACTGAACTTTTAGTCATGTTAGAATGTTGTTTCCTCCTCAAAAACACCTGCAGTTGTGTTTTGTTTCATTCTAGGGTGACCGAATGTCTGTTTTTCCCTGGACATGTCCATTTTTCACATCCTGTCCTGACCGTCCAGGTTTTTTTTTTTTTATAAAGTGATGCAAATGTCTGGGTTTTAAATACCTTTCAATGAGCTTTTAAACTGAGCGGCTCTCGTAGCTCTCTGTACACTCAGAAGGAGCGAGCAGACACACACAGTCTGCAACATGCCGAAGCACAAATGTGCATTTAACGATGATTTGTACAAGAAATTCCCTGCTTTCTGTTCCGGTCAGGACAAATAGACCATGTGCATAGTGTGCAAAGCAGGCACATATGTTTCTGTGTCCAGTGGGGGTACCAGAGACCTCAAAGCACCAGGACACCGAAACGAAAAACATGTAAAAGCTTTGTCAGGTGAGAGTAGCTCAATTGATGACGAGACCCCACCTCCCACTCACTGTACGGTGTCCTGGTTTTGACAAACAAATATGGTCGCCCTATTTCTTTCACACATGTTTGAGTAACTATTATTAGTCTGTCTACATCTCCAAAGCTCAAAATGCTCCGTTCCACCTTGTGATGTCATAAAGTCGTAGTATTGAAGTTAACAGTTCCTTTTACCTTTAATTCAGGAAATCCCAGGGCTAAAAATTATCCAAATTATTCTAGTGAAGGTTTATGGAGGTTAAAAACACAGTGGAGCACTTCCTGTATTACCACATGACATCACAAGGTGGAACAGAGTGTTTTCATTATGAGAGAAGAAATCAGCCTAAATATTCAGGGTTTGTGTGTTAAACATGTGAATGAAACAAAACACAACTCCAGGTGTGTTTGTGATGAGGAAACGACATTAGAACACAGATCATAAACTAGCGTCGTATGAGGACTTTATGTCATTGAATTGAAGTGTATTTACTGACGAGCCACACACAGCAAACACGATGGACCATAATTGTGTTAATTTGAACTCTGGTCTCTTTCAAACCCAGAGCTGCTGTGGGATTTGTCCTGCTCTTGTTAAACCTGCGTTAGTTTTGGCAGTGACCCTCAGTCTGTTGGAGCTGAGCCTAAATGAGGACAGACCGCTCCTGTGTCCCCATCCCTCACTGTCCTGTCCCCCTCCTCTGGGACGTCCTGCCTGAGACAAACACACAAACTAGAGTCCAACTGCTGTCCTACCAGTGTCCAACCAATATTCAAACAGTGTCCAACAAATGTCCAACAAGCGTCCAGCCAGGGTATAGCCAGTGTGCTATGTGTTCAGCCAGCCAGTCTTAAGCCAGTATCCAATCTTTGTCCAAATAATGTCCAACACAGTGTCCAATCAGTGGCCAGTCATTCTCCAACCAGAGTCCAAATAATGTCCAACCGGTGTCCAAATAATGTCCAACCAGTGTCCAAATAATGTCCAACCAGTGTCCAAATAATGTCCAACACAGTGTCCAAATAATGTCCAACCAGTGTCCAAATAATGTCCAACACAGTGTCCAAATAATGTCTAACACAGTGTCCAAATAATGTCCAACCAGTGTCCAAATAATGTCCAACACAGTGTCCAAATAATGTCCAACACAGTGTCCAAATAATGTCTAACACAGTGTCCAAATAATGTCCAACCAAGTCCAAATAATGTCCAATGTGTCCAACCAATGTCCAAATAATGTCCAACACAGTGTCCAAATAATGTCCAACCAGTGTCCAAATAATGTCCAACACAGTGTCCAATCAGTGGCCAGTCATTGTCCAACCAGAGTCCAAATAATGTTCAACCACTGGAGAGCAGAGCCAGTGTCCCACCAATTTTGAAAAGAGTGATCTATCAATGTCAAGCCAATGTCTAACCAGTGTACAGTCGTTGTACAATCAGTGCTCAACCAGTGTCCAATCAATATCATCCCAGTGTTCAAATAGTGTCTCACCAATGTCTAACCAATGTCCAACCAACCTCCACCAGTGTCCATTCAGTGTCCAGAAGGTCAGTGGTTTATTGATGACACCATCTCAGGTCATAAAATCAGAGCGGTGTCTTTCCCACAGGCTCATTTGTCTCCATGTGGTGAGGTGTTGGTGTCAGACTTAACTATAGATTTTATATTATTTACATTTATAGTGTACTGTCCCAGTTTTGATAAACATTACATAAAAATATAAACCATCATCACTCATAAATAAGTAAAAAAAATAAAAATCCACCAAAAATAGAAATAGATGAAAAAGTCATGACATTTTCCCTTCAGTGTTTTAGAATTGTGTAAATATCATCCAAAAATACACCTCAGTCTCATGTACATTTATCTCTCCAAACGCCATTCTTTTGTGTCCTCAGAAAGTCAGGCATAGAAGTCTTGTTCTGTGGACGGTCATTTTTCTGGTATTAATTTTACAAAGCTCATATTCAGTGACACACTGCTTATGAGCTCAGGGAGGTTATGTGATTAGTGAGGACTCTTTTTAATCCACCAAAGAATTAAGAACTACTGCCCAGACTCCAGACTGTCCCACCAGGTTATAGGATCTGGAGATGTGTTGTATGGTATTATGATGTTATAAATGTCGGCCCTTTATGTTTGTTCTTTGCATTTGACCCACAAGATGGCGTCAGGTGTAACTAAACAAAATCAAACACAGTAGCTCTCCACCCCCTTCCAAGCAGCTCGCCAAAGGATTTCTGAATTATAGATATTGTGCCGAATGACTCAAATTTGATGAAATATCTGATTTTGGTGTCTAACTGTGTGCACTAATACATGGATAAAGGTTTATGTTTTATAGGTATGTAACTGTTCCCAATGTAAGGCTACGATTATATGATGAGGGTCTGAACAGAAGACGCAAAAGTGGCTTTGCGTCTTCACTTTTTAGTTTGGACAAGTGTTTTCGGGAGAAAATCTGCATGCATATGGTGACGCAAAAGTGTGTGGAATGTGATTGGGTATGGGGATGCTACGTGAATCCATGTATCATTCGTTCATTCGTTTTTCAATATAAAACCAAAAATAAGAAAACGAGAAAACAACAGTTTTATTCATTATTTGTCTCAAAAGAACTAAATTTAAAAAATGGATAACGATTATTTTCTTTCAGTTTTCGATTTTGTGCTTAAATGAAGAAACGGATAATGGCCGTTTTCTATTTACGTGACTTCCGTGAACATGATGCTGGACTTTTCATTGCATACGGACTGAACCAGGATTGATCCAGGTCAAGGACCAGACTGGAACCAGACCGAGACTGAGACCGGGACCAGACTGTGACCAGAGCAGGACCAGAGCAAGACCAGACCGGGACCAGACCAGGACCAGAGCAGACTCCGAGCTTTGACTCCGAACCTCTGCAGGGTCCTGGACCTGGATCAATCCTGGTTCAGTCTGTATGCAGCGCAAAGTCCGGCATCACAGTCACAGAAGTTAAGTCAAGTCAAGTTCAGTAAATGGAAAACGACCATTAGCCGTTTTTTGTTTTTTTTTTGTTTGTTTTTTTCATTTTGGTTTTGGAGACAAATAATGAAGAAATTTTTTTTTTTTCTTATTTTTGGTTTTATTTTGAAAAACAAATGAACCAATGATACACAAATTCAGGTGTCTAAGTGGTGACGTTAGTTGGTGATGTATGTGATGTAAACGCGTGCGTGATGTGAGCAGATCTGACCAGAGTTTTGTGTCTTGGGCAGTGTAGACGGAAACACTATGGCGGAACCTAATCAACTTTTCCACTCTGGAGGGTGGTTTCAGTTACAATATTTTGTCCTTCTTACCTGCAAGTGTTCTCGTGTAAACAGGCTCTAAAGCTTTGCTATGCAAAATTGTTTGTGACCAATAAAATGAGTAGCTCTTTGGCAATTTCTTTTTGTGAAGCTCACTGGAAGAAAAAGGTTATAGAATCGTATTCTAGGTGCTTTGGTGTCTATCCAAACTTCTGACTGGTACTACAGACCTGATCATCATTCCCACGTAAGCACTGCTCCTTGGGAAGTCTCACTCAAATACAGTGTTGGGGAGTAACAGATTACATGTACCAGAGTTACATAATCAGAGTATAAATTATGAGTAACTGTATTCAGTTACAGTTACTGTTTCAGTGAGTGGTAATTGATTGAATTACAGTTACTTTGTTGAAATAAATGGATTACAAAGCGGTATTTTCAGGTTTTTACATTTTGGGCTATATCCCTTTTTTTTTTTTTTTTTTTCTGGAATTCCACTAATTCCCGGACACTAAACCAGGTCTAAAACCAGGTCTAAAACCAGGACTAAACCAGGACTAAACCAGTCTAAAACCAGGTCTAAAACCAGGACTAAACCAAGTCTAAAACCAGGACTAAACCAGTCTAAAACCAGGTCTAAAACCAGGACTAAACCAGGACTAAACCAAGTCTAAAACCAGGTCTAAAACCAGGTCTAAAACCAGACTAAACCAGGTCTAAAACCAAGACTAAACCAGGACTAAACAGGACTAAACCAGGGCTAAACCAGGACTAAAACCAGGACTAAAACCAGGACTAAACCAGGACTAAACCAGGACTAAAACCAGGACTAAACCAGGTTAAAACCAGGTCCAAACCAGGTCTAAACCAACTTAAAACCAGGTCCAAACTAACTAAACCAGGTCTAAAACAGGATTTAACAGGACTAAACCATGCTGCATGGACCGTGTCTCTTCATCTTCTATCAATAATATTTTTAATACGGTTCAGTAAAGTCTGGGCTTTTTATTTTCTTTTATCAGACAAAACATCTTATGTGTAGATTTCCGAGTCTTTGCTTCTCTACAGTAAATCAAGTAATCCAAAGTATTCAGATTACATTACTCACTTTAAGTAATTTAATGTATTATGTTACAAACTACCTTTTGGGCTATGTAATCTGTAGGGGAATACATTTTAAAAGTCACCTTCCCAACACTGCTCAAATAAAAATTCTAACTCACTGAATATTCTATCACATTTCATTTACAAACTCATCCGTGTTTACTCCATGGTCAACAGTCCAACCTTCAGTCCTGCTTTTTCCTTCTTCATAACCACAGTAACTAATGAGACCGGGGTGCACAGTCTGACCCAACACCGCCTCACCAAGACCCCCTACCACCCCTAACTGTTAGCTTCATTATTCACCTGCTAACAAGACCACTTATTTACACTGTCAGACATTTTGACTGAGCACCCGCACCCTCCCTCCTTCCCCCCATCCTGCAAATCTAAGAGGTGCCCATTCCACATTTCAATAATTTGACTTCAGGGTTGGGGCGCGGCAGTAATAAGGTGAGATAAAACCAGCGTTATAGACAGCAGTGGAGAGGAGGACTATGGATTAATATAAAGCTGAAGAGAGAGCGATGAAGGATATTAAAACGTCTTAATGTGATTTGTGTGCGCCAGTGGAATTCTCAATGGATTTGCAGTCTTATATTTTCTGTTGTGTGTTAGTTTAGTGCTGGTTTAGCTCTGGGTTAGTCCTGTTGTAGATGGATCTGGTTCTAGTCCAGTCCTAGTTTAATCCTGGTTCATGGTAGATAGAGACCATTCAGATCACAAAGAGGCATTTTAGGTGTAAAAACACTGGATTTCAGCGTTAGAACTGGCAACACAAATGAAAGAGTCATGTGAAGCTCATTCTGCTTTCTAATTGGATAATGCAACAATTCATAAGATACAAGGTTAGTTTATCTCAAACATTATTCTATCAACACAGACATTCACATGGACAGTCTGGTGTAATAATAGGTTTGTTTCAGGTGTTTTGTGGAGTGGGTAAGACTGTTTTTAGTGGCAGGAGAACTATGACCATTGACATGCACTAGTCTAACACCAGCGACCTCTGCAAATACAAGGACTGGATGGAATATTTTTAAAAGTGTTTCCACACGTCTCCAACACTCTGACTCACTAGGGCTAGGTTTACACTGAAACAAATCACCATATCTCTGTACTAGAAATGATCTGACATGTCATTTCTGTGTCCCCAAGCCTTCCCTATCCACATAGTTTTGAGCATATTTGTTTACATTTTACAGAAATGAAACTTAAAAGTTTAGTTTATGCAAATTAGCATTACTAATTTGCATAAACTAAGCACTCAAAAAACATCTCGCTATTGTGCGCTGATATGATTCAACTTCTGTCGGACTAAAGGACACGACTCAGTGGAATATGAGTGTTCTTTCTGTGACAGAGGGGTGTTCTGCTGATGGTGAGTCTGTTCTGTGTTTCTGTCGTGTTGGAGATGGTTCATGTGAAACTTTTCAGAGATTATACATCTGCAGGTCGTGAACATAGACTCTATATATGAATGGACATATATTGTAGCCTCTTAGTGTTTTGTAGTGATTTACTTTGCGGTGCACAGACCTACATCAGAGTATCAGTGTTTTCAGCATCTACACAGTGCCATATCAGATCTGTACTGAGATGAATTCGTGGGAGCTGGAGGCACCAGATTGTTCCGTCTCTGGAGACATTTTCAGTCGCATTAGTGTGAACGAACACTACATCTACAACGAAAACAACTCCACTATGTACTAGTGTAGACCGGACCTAAGAAATGAGGTCCTGTGTCCAAAATTCAGGACTGTCTCTTTAACTGTGATGACGAAGCGATCCTCCTTTCACACACCTGGGTCACTCACTGTTCACTTCCTATGGAACGCAGGGGCTAGAGTGTTAGCCATGTCCATTTATATAAACAGTCTATGATTATCAGGGAAACATATCCAGTTTTGGGGCCATTGTGCAGCAGCAGATTGTGTTAAAAATGTTGGCAGATTTTTCTCCTCCAAAAAACCCAATTCTCTGCAAACTTGTGTATCCCTGATGTAGAGAGAAACAATTATAATTTAACTAATCTAAAATGACATAAGAGCCTGACCGCACACCGCACACTGCACAGCCTGAGCACTGGCCACTCCATTAAGGCTATTGGAGCTAATGCTGTTTATAGATAGTACTTTAAAATGAGGGAGCTAGCTTAAAGCTCATAATAACATTAAGTTTGGTTCAGACGGAGTGGGACTGATCTGTGTGTCAGAGTAAAGCAGTTTGGCTGAAGAATCTCTTTCATTTGTGTCTCCTCACAGTTGTTTGGCTTTGGGAGTGTGGGCTTTTTAAGGCCCGTCATGCATTATTTAACACAACAATGGACGAGGATACAGCTTATACTTTACTTTTATTATTATGTACGATTATGAGATGAGACTTCCATTGCACTTTTGTCTATTCTTAATCATAGCGCGCCGCCAGTTTTAGGAATCTAACTGCTAAATATTTGATTGTGTTTGAGAATTTTACACAAGTCGAATTTATGGACGATTGACAAAAAGTAAGGAAGGATCAGAAAAGATGGATAGGTACAAACAATAGTATGCAGTTGCTGTGTCCTTTTGCAAGACACTTCTCCACAAATTTAACCTGAAGCTTGGCCTAGGAGTGATATTCTCTTGTCTCCACGAAAATCGATTGAATGCAACATTACAGTAGTACAGATATTATACTCTACCCTAGAAAAGTTGCATAAAGCAGGTTTATACTTCTAAAGTGCAGATGAAGGGATTTCATGTGTTTCTGACAGTGATTTGGTTTGGTCAGACAGTACCTGTGGTCAATATTTATCATGGTTTTACATCAGTTCAGTGACAGTTTGTGGAAAAGTGCAAAAATACAGAAAGTAACGCTAACAGAAGAGAATCCCTCTGCCTGTCAAAAACACAGAAAACTCCATCTAAAATACAGAGCCAAGGACAAAGACGCACTTACAGTTCAAACCTTCATGTAACTAAATAAAGGTGTTGTTATTTATTTGTATTAGTCTAATTCTGTGTATATAAAACTGTGGTGTAACGTACTGTGCGTTTGATTATACATCCAACTTGGAGGTCCAAAATATTACCGAGTGACATTGACACATCCCTTTTCCTCAGATGGCGAAACTCGGAACTCGCAAGAACTCAGAGACCGAGCAAGAATTCAAGACAGAATCCAAGATGTCTGTGCCTGTGTCACTTTTAAATATTAACTGTTTCAATTCTGTTTGGACCTTTGGTGGTTTAAATGACAAGTTCAGTCACTCATGTCACTGCAGTACTTTACTGCATCTGTATTACTGCAATACTTTACGGTGTCGTTATTACTGTAATACTTTACTGTGTCTGTATCACTACCTGTGGGTAAGGTGGCCGTGTTGTGGTGTCGGTGTTGTGGTGAGGCCAATATTGAACACAGACACAGACGTCCCTAGAGTCGCAAAAAAAAAAGATAAACAACAATAACAGTTCTGAAACATTTTTGAAACTGGACCGCGGCGGATAACACGTTAGCTATGTCCATACATATATACGGCCTATGCTTGAGACATAATAAAATGATTGAAGTGTGGACGTGACATCATATCTGAGATCCGAGTGGGAGACGGATAGATAATTTAATGCACTGTTTAACAAGTTGTGGCCCTTGTTTACATTATGGTTGCTAAGTAACACATCCAACCAGGAAGAAATATTACAAACATCACCAACATGCAAACCAAAAACAAAAAAATGGGAAAATTATAGGAACAATCATTAGAAAATTCTTAAATCCCCCGAGCCAGAAACAAACGTACAGATTTGTCAGATTTTTTTTTTTTTTTTTTTTTTTGTTCCTTGGCAAGACACTTCACCCACCTTGGCTAAGTATGATTTTGTGTGTGTGTGTGAAAGATTGGTGGTGATCAAAGACTTTGTTGGTGCAGATTTCCACATGTTTGTCAGTGTCAGGGTGTCAGTGACTGAGTGAGGACTGAAGGATTTAGGGGAAATATCTGATCTTGCAATGTTTTGTTACAAGTGTTGCAATTATGATTGAATTTACAATTTATGTTTTGCAGAGGTGTGTGTGTGTGTGTGTGTGTGTGTGTGTGTGACTACAGGAGATTACTCAAACATGCATAAATCACAAAACACAACTTGTACAGGGAGAATTATAACATGATTAAAGCTCTGAAAGGTCAGGGTTGTGTATAATGTTTCCTTTAAAGACACAAAAGAGCACACGACTCCTGTGGTGTTAAAAGGCAGATTAAATATGTACAGTGGGAGTTTCTTTTGTTTCTCACACAATAACACTGACTACTCTGATATACGAAGAGACTCAGAGACTCACTCATGTCCTCGTGTGTGTCACCGGGAGATGAGTCCTCACATTGTACTTTAACACTGGACTTTAACACTAACACTGTCACTGGGAGTTGTTCACTGAGAGCCAAGTCCTCACTTTAACACTGGACTTTAACACTGTCACTGGGAGTTGTTTATTGAGAGCCGAGTCCTCACAGGACGCTTTAACACTGGACTTTAACACTAACACTGTCACTGGCAGTTGTTCACTGGAAGCCGAGTCCTCACACTGCACTTTAACACTGGACTTTAATACTAACACTGTCACTGGGAGTTGTTTACTGAGAGCCGAGTCCTCACTTTAACACTGGACTTTAACACTAACTCTGGCCTCACAAGACAATCCCACTCATTCACATTCATTTGTCCAGTGTAAACCTGCTCTTTATAGCTCGTGTTTCTGTTCACTCTGGACTAGAGTACATGTATCAGTGGGTTTCACACTGGAGAATGTGATATACTTTCTTCTCCACTGAGCACATGACATGAGCACATTTTCTCACAAATGTGAAAAAACGTGACATTTCCAATCCAATCCAACTTTATTTTTAGAGCATATTTTACCAAGACACAGTCTCCAAAGAGCTGCACAGAGAAGGCAGACACACAGAGACAGAGGAGATATAAACGAACAAGTTCAATAAAATAAAGAATAAAATCAATTCATAAGCAGTGCAATGAGGGTGAAATAGTTGTGATGTGTTCTCCATGACGTGTGCTGCTGAAATGATGTGCTGCACAAGTATATAGACTCACTGTAAACGTGACAGGAGAACATACCAATCATACCAATGTCCAGCGCATTACAGGAGTCAAGACGTGTGGAGATAAAAGCCTGGATCACCTGCTCCAAATCACTAACACAGAGGTCTTCAACAGGGGGGTCGTGGAGGTTCTGCAGGGGGGTTGCGAAATCTTTAGTTCATAAGACCCTGGGCACCTTGCTCCACACTCCACAGCCGCCTCGTCTCTGTCCACGAAGTGAACGGGAGAGGAAGAGGAGAACAGGAAAGGAGGAGAAAAGGAGAGGAGGTGGAGAAGAGGAGAGGAGGAGGAGGACAGAAGAGGAGGAGAAGAACAGAAGAGGAGGAGGAGAACAGGAGAGGAGAAGAACAGGAGAGGAGAAGAACAGGAGAGAGGAGAACAGGAGAGGAGGAGAAGAACAGGAGAGGAGAAGAACAGGAGAGGAGGACAGGAGAGGAGGACAGGAGAGGAGGAGAACAGGAGAGGAGGAGAACAGGAGAGGAGGAGAACAGGAGAGGAGGAGAACAGGAGAGGAGGAGAACAGGAGAGGAGAAGAACAGGAGAGGAGGAGGAGACAGGAGAGGAGGAGGAGAACAGGAGAGGAGAAGAACAGGAGAGGAGGAGGGAGAGGAGGCAGGAGAGGAGGAGGAGAGAGTCAGGAGAGGAGAGAACAGGAGAGGAGGAGGAGGAGGAGGAGAACAGGAGAGGAGGAGGGAGGAGACAGGAGAGGAGGAGAAAGGAGAGGAGGAGGAGACAGGAGAGAGGAGGAGAACAGGAGAGGAGAAGAGAACAGGAGAGGAGGAGAAGGAGGAGGAGAAAGGAGAGGAGGAAGAGACAGGAGAGGAGGAGAGGAGAGGAGGAGGAGAACAGGAGAGGAGAGGAGAGAGGAGACAGGAGAAGAGGAGGAGAACAGGAGAGAGGAGGAGACAGGAGAGAGGAGGAGAACAGGAGAGGAGGAGAACAGGAGAGGAGGAGGAGAGGAGAGGAGGAGGACAGGAGAGGAGGACAGGAGAGGAGGAGAGGAGGAGAGGAGGAGGACAGGAGAGGAGGAGGACGGGAGAGGAGGGGGGAGTCTTGTCTTTCCTCTTGCTCCTCAGATCAGAATGACTAAAAAAGTTCTGTGGCCCATATCAAACTCTTGTCTGTGCTCTGTGTCTCTTCTCTCGTTTAATCATTAAAAAAGTCACACTTTGGGCCCATTTTCCATGATGTCGAGGCTCCGTTGATCTGGCCTGAGTGGTTTTGGTCAGACTCAGGATTATTTCTGTCATGGACTGAGTTGAAGCTTAAACTGGAGATGGAGTTAGTTCAGGGGTGGGCAAACTATGGCCCCGGGTGCCGGGTGCCTTTAATCTTTTTATTCCGTCCCGCCAAACTGAATAAAATAATAATAGTAAATAATACAACTCCTTTCAATAAATAATAAATACTGTGGGACGTGAAAGACAGATATTTTGTTGTAATGCTTTGTAATGATTTTAAATAAGTATATACTTCCTCCCACTCCTGTTTCGGACACAAGTAAAATCTGCGTGACATTTATTTTTGCTTATTATTATAGAAAAGAAATAATTACTTTTTGTGTTATATCTATGTATTTATATTATTTATTTATTATTTATTTTCTATGCATGTTCTATGTATTACTGTTCGAATAAACATTCATTCATTCATTCAATGATTTTCAATTGAAATTCAAGCTCTGATTTTCTACATATCCCATGTTATTTTTTTCTTTTATGAGGTGGATTACCAAAAAACTCCATCCATGTGCTCCTGGTCCGGCCCTTCCATCAAATTGTACAACCCTTTGTGGCCCACGAGTCAAAAACTTTGCCCACCCCTGAGTTAGTTTGAGCTCAGGATTTCAGGATAAACCTGGACTTGTTAAGAGACTTCAATGAACTATCCCCCCTAGTAATGACTGTACAATAACAGAGTAACTGTTTACACACGACAGGCCCAGTTTCAAGTCATAAATGTCATATAAAAAGTGTCAGGAAAACGCCTCTGACCGCAACATCCACACAGGGAGAAACAAGTCGAGCAAAAAAAAAATAAGTCATTGAATAAACTCATAGTATGTATGTACTGTAGGTTTAATGTTAAATCATAGAATCATGGAGGTGACCCCGAAATGTTACAGTGCAACTTTAAAGTTAAACTAAACACTGCACTCACTTCTTTCTTTTTTTTTCACTACTAAACTGTGTGTACCAGGGGTGGGCAATGAGAAACAGAAAATATTGTGGAGGGTCAAAAAGCTTCACTCAATTCTGCATCATGTGAATTGTATTTCTTTATAAAAAGCAGTAAACCACAAAACCTGTTTAGACTTAGTTTAGTCCTGGTTTAGACCTGGTTTTAGTCCTGGTTTAGTCCTGGTTTAGACTTGGTTTAGTCCTGGTTTAGACTTGGTTTAGTCCTGGTTTAGTCCTGGTTTAGACTTGGTTTAGTCCTGGTTTAGACTTGGTTTAGTCCTGGTTTAGACTTGGTTTAGTCCTGGTTTAGACCTGGTTTAGACTTGGTTTAGTCCTGGTTTAGACCTGGTTTAGACTTGGTTTAGTCCTGGTTTAGACCTGGTTTAGACTTGGTTTAGTCCTGGTTTAGACCTGGTTTAGACTTGGTTCAGTCCTGGTTTTCATATAAAACACAACTGTATGTCATAGCTCTCCATCAGTTTGGGGTCCCTGGCCTGAAAAACCGATTTGAGTCTGGATAAACTATTTCTACCATAGTCTCTAGTCACTACAACACAAATCAGGATTTTAACCGCATTTAATTAAAGTTGTGTATTAGGCAAAATGGATTCTTGTGAGCTTTAAGTTGTGTTAAAATGTTGTTTCGTCCTCAAAAACACCTGGAGTTGTGTTTTGTTTCACATGTTTGAGTAACTCTTTTATTATCAGTCTGTCTACATCTTCAAAGCTCAACATGCTCTGCTCCACCTTGTGATGTCATGTTAACAGATATGTTCTTTATCTTTTGCGTCATCGAGATCGGCAGTTCTAGAGCTGAAATTATCCAAATGACTCTAGTGAAGGTGTGTGCAGTTTAAAAACACAGTGGAGCCAAATCATGATTAATAGAACAGCAGTAAATAGCTGTTTATATTTTTCTTTTTGCAGTGACAGATGAGTGTAGCTCAGACAAAGACGAGCACAGGTGATAGTAGAGAGAGAGAGAGAGGGATGGAGAGGGATGGAGAGAGGAGAGGGAGGGGTAGAGGGGGGAAAGAGAGAAAGAGCAGGGGAGATAGAAAGAGGGGAACTGGAGGAGGGGTGCAGGGGGATCTGTCAGTGCGCTTTAGCTTCGCAGAGAGAGGCCATTACGGGACGCTTTCATCAATTCTACCTGTGAGAGGGGGATGACGGAGAGAGAGAGAGAGAGAGAGAGAGAGAGAGAGAGAGAGGAGGAGGAGGAGGGGGTGACAGGGACACAAAGGAAAACAAAGAGAGGACAAGGACTTCTGACAGACCTGAGAGAGAGAGAGAGAGAGAGGGGGGTGACCTGTGTTTGTGAGAGTAATAAAGAAAGACAGAGGAGAGAGAAAGAAAAGAGAGAGAGAGAGAGATGGGGAGGAGAGAGGTGGAATGGAACGAAAAAGTAAAAAGAGAATAAAGAGAGGAGAGAGAACAGGGAGGATGAGGGAGAGGAAAGAGAGATGAGGTGAGGTAGGTGGGAGGAAAAAGGAGAGAAAAGAGGAGAAAGATGAGTGAGAGAAAGAGAGAGGGAGGAGAGAAATGTACGGTGACTTATATGAGACTGGGAGGAAGAGAAAAAAGAGGGATAGACGTGGAGAGGGAGAGAGAGGAGAGCGTGATGTGGTGAGAGAATAGAGAGAACGATAGAAAACGAAAAGAGAGAGGGAGAGATGTGGTGACCCGAGTGCCTGATGGGGGGATGAAACAAGAATCCAATCTGAGAGGAAGAGGAGAATCTGTGTATCATTTGTTCATTTGTTTTCAGTATAAAACCAAAAGTTACAAAAAAATTATATATATATGTTTATTATTTGTCTCCAAAACCAGTTTTCGATTTAAAGAAATAATGGGAAAAAAAATAAATAATGGGAAAAAAAAAACAGATAACAGCCGTTTTCTGATTTAAACTGTGATGTCGGACTGAACCAGGACTAAACCAGGACTGAACCCTGGTCCCGGTCTCAGTCCTGGTCTCAATTCTGGTCTGGTCATGGTCTGGTCCCGGTTTCAATCATGGTCTGGTCCTGGTCTCAGTCCCAGTCCTGGTCCTTGTCTAAGTCCTGATCTCAGTCCCGGTCTGGTCCTGGTCCTGGTTTGGTCCTGGTTCAGTCCGGCATCACAATCACAGAAATCACGTTATCCGTTTTTTTTTGTTTTTTTTGTTTGTTTGTTTTTTTCATTATTTATTTAAACACAAAATCTAAAACTAAATAAAATCTAAAACAAAAATTGTTATCTGTTGTTTTTTTGTTTATTTGTTTGTTTTTTTGGTTTTGGAGACAAATAATAAAGAAAATAGTTGTTTTTTCGTTTTCTTATTTTCGGTTTTATTTTGAAAAACAAATGATACACGGATTGAGGAGGAGGAGGAGGAAGAAAAAGAAAGAGAGGCTGATACTACATGAAGAAAGGAAAGAGAGAGAGAGAGAGAGCGAGCAGGTATGTGGTGACTTATATGCAGTTAGGAGGAAGAAAAAAGGGGGAGAGAAGAAAGAGAGAGATGCTGTGACTTGTGTGTGAGCAGGAAAGAGAGAAAAACGAGAAGAGAGACAATTGCTCTGTGTGTGAGAGTGAGAAAAATAGAAAAAAGAGGAGCGAGAGAGAGACGTAGAGAGAAATGTCTTGACCTAAGTGTATGTGAATGAAGGGATGAGACAAGGGTCTAACTCTGGGAAAGAGGAAGAGGAGGAAGAGGAGGAGAGAGACGAATGATGCAACACGTGGAAGGATTTGGGTCCATTTCATTAATAAGAAATTCCTGTCTCCTACACCTCCATCTCTGCACTTTTTTTTTTTTTTAACTTTCTCTATATTTCTCTCTCTTTCACTCTCTCACATCCTCATCGCTCACTTTTTCTCTCTCTGTCTCTCTTTCCGTCCACTCTTCATCTCTCTGTCCCTTTCTTTTTGCTCTTTTACTCCTTCCCCAGTCCAAAACAAAAATGATTGTGTACTTAAGTTTATAATTTTACTGACTGGTTTCACATGGATGTACAGCTAAATCAATAACTGTTACCTAGCAACCGTAACGTCTATTACTGGAAAAATACCTTTATTTTGTTAAAGGTTGTATAGAGGTTTTTTTTAAGGGAAGTGAAATACAGCGACAGTGACACCACCTTCCTCCTCCACACCTCCCTCAGTAGAAACACCTCCTCCCGCCTCTTTACTCTAGAAATCACGTTTGTTTACAGCCAGTGCGTGTTTAGAATTACTGTTGAAGTTTTTAGACCCTTCGTCTCCTTCGTTCACGCCATCGCTGGAAGGAATCTCCAAGAATCACCTCAGTTTGTCTTTGCTCCTTTTCCCCTTCTCTTCTTCTTTCAGTGACCTCAAAAACTGACTTTCTTTTGCATCGAAATGGTCGTGGATTCTCATCCGCCATCGCAACAAACTTTGTGCGAATTGCGAGGAAGCGACAGGTTGAAAAAGCTAAGCCAATGATGTTCATTTTGTCTTCTTATATACTTTAACTACTTGGGTTCTTTTTAAAGACAATGCAGTAAAGTGTGTTTACCTTGTTGACATGTTTCGACTGCTCGCTGCAAGCCATCTTCAGTCCCCGGTGTTGGTGGTGACGTGTCGTATATCAGCTGTTGTTATTTCCTGTAGGCGTGGTCAGACCTGATGGACCTGGCGTTTCGCTCAGACTGACCACGCCTCCCGTCGCCCGGTGTTCTCTGGAGGAGGGTGTCCCAGGTGTGTGAAAGGAGGAATGTTCCGTCATCACGGTTAATGCTGTCCCTGCCTCGTTTACACCGCCAACAACTCATACACCCCAAGGACAAAATCCCACAAGAACAAAAATGCAATCATACCCAGGAGAAACAGGCCGGGCATTTCACATCCGAAAAAAGGAACACCAAAAGGAATGTGAGAAGGAAACGTCAGGGAGACTCACCAGAACACAAAAAGACAAAGCAGAACAGGAAAACGCAAAATCCGCCAAATCAGACCAGCGTAAAAGGAACAACCACATTATGGATTGGGACGGGGCTCGGGTCATTGGATCAGAAAACAACAAGTTCAAACGCTGGATCAAGGAGGACGGTGAAATCAGAAAATGAGGCACGGACAGAATTAACCGTGATGACGGCGCGTTCCTCCTTTCACACACCTGGGACACCCTCCTCCAGAGACACCGGGCGACGGGAGGCGTGGTCAGTCTGAGTGACCTGCCAGGTCCATCAGGTCTGACCACGCCTACAGGAAGTAACAACAGCTGACCCCGCCTACAGGAAGTAACAACAGCTGACCACGCCCACAGGAAGTAACAACAGCTGATATACGACACATCACCACCAACACCGGTGACACTTCTGAAGATGCAGCAGAAGAAACATGTCAACAAGGTAAACACACTTTACTGCATTGTCTTTAAAAAGAACCTAAGAAGTTAAGGTTGAAAAGCCTGTAAGAACCGCTGCATAAACCACGTAATCCCCGCGCGCTGGTGAGTCAGTTACACTAGAAATGCAGGGGATTGATTGATAACCTAACA
>NW_026571541.1:1637718-1647718 GCF_026225935.1 Boleophthalmus pectinirostris | reverse complement strand
GGCGTCATCAAAGCAGGATCCTGTTTGTTAAGTGAGAGGTGCAGAAGACAAACAGACTGAGCTGCACTTTCTTGTTCTTGTGGTTTTACAGCAACATCACATCTTGGTCTCTTTGCAGTGGAAGGTGTTTCTTGGTGAACAGCTGGTGCCTTTTGCTTTGGCGTTGACTTTTAAAATTCGTAACCAAGGCTGAGCGAGAGATCTGGATTTTGCTTTGTTGTCGCTCCACATACAAAATGTTCACTGCAAACTCGGGATGATTTAGGCAGTCAAAGGTTTCCTTTTTGCCCTTCCTGTGGATCAATCCTGCTCATCACCTTCACCTTTCACTATTTTTCAATTCCGTTGTGAAGGGAAACAGTTTGAATAGAGGTTTGCAGTCACACACATCTGATTCACTTTTGCATTTATGGAGTTCATAAACAAATTTCTCGAGCCGTGTTAGGATCCAACAACCACACAACTACGATGTCTGAATCTCAAAACTAAAATATGACAATATCAGAACCAGAAACAAAAGTGACATGGTTCAAAAGACTTGAAAAGATCGACTTTGACAATAGACACATCCCACTGGGAAAACAAACATGGAGGTTTGATGCTCACTTTTTCAGAAAATCCTTCCCAGTATGAATTGTGCAATGACCGGAAGTCCGAAATTCGTGATGCATCAATGCCGATACCAGTATTTTTAGGCAGATACTAACCCACAGCTCTTTTTTTACCTTTAAGAGAACGGTTTATCACATTTAGAGCAGCTATCTCTTCACGTTAAAGTGTTAAAATCAAGTTCTGTGTGTGTTTTTAGTCAGCAAATCAACAAAAACTAAACATAGTTCTGTGCTGGAGAACATGCACAAATCACTCGGACATGGTTAAAAGCTCTGAAAAGAAGATTTTGCATCATAGGTCTGCTTTAACCATCCATCTGCTCCTTCTTCTCCACTCCCTCCCCCTTCTTCTCTTCCAAACTTCTGATCCAGATGTTTCTCCTCATTGTGTTTGGGATCAGCTTCACAAATTTGCCATATTAACCTTATGTTTTAAAGTCCTTTTAGCAGTCAACAATCATGTCTTCGGGGGTGAAAAAATCATTTGACCTGAGTTTCTTTCTCCTGACAGAGACGAGGCTGAACTTTGTGCCAATTTCAGTTTCATGCGGATAGACCCAGGAATGACAGAAATATAAACCATAAACCAGGTCAACACATCTACACATCTGACAGTTACACGGAAATCTCCACCTGAGAGGTCTGGGGGAGGAAGAGAAGGGGGAGAGGGGGATGAGAGAACGGAGGAGAAGGAGGGTGACAAAGAGGAGGAGGAAGGGGAGGAGTGGATGGTTAACATTCGGACATTGTGATGAAGGAAAGTGTAATTAGTCCCTCTGAAAGCAGGGATAAAGTTCAGCTAAGCCCGTAAGCTCACAGAGAGAGAGAGAGAGGGAGAGAGCAATAAAAGGGGGAGAGATGGAGAGATGAGAAGAGAAGAGAGAAAGGGGAGGTAAGAGAGAGAGGAGAGAGAGGGAGGGGGTGGAGGGAAAAAAAGGGATTGCAAAAACTCAGGGGAGAGAAAAAGAAAAGTGAAATAGAGAAAGAAAAGAGGACTTGTGCAGAGGAGCGCTCTGGACAAATGAATGGAGAGACACTGCCCTCTAGTGGCAAAATACTGAACAGTTGGAGTTACAGCAATAAAACAGGGATGTAATATGATACAGTTAGCGTAAAGCCTGCATTTATAAATATGTATATTAAATAATAATAATAATAATAATAATAATAATAATAATAATAATAATAATAATAATAAAATAATGTTTTGTGTGTGTTTTTGCCTTTAAGTTGATGGTAAATTAAGTTGACATTATTCATTTGACTAGAGCAAACACAATAAATAAAAATAGAACTTTGGGTATGTTGAAAATTTGTGACAACTAAACAAGTGCTGGCCAAAGGTTCCTGGGAAGCTCCTGCATATTCACAAACCGGCATTGGGGGAATACAGCCGCTACCTCGACCTCTGTCTTTATCCAAACGGTTTGTTGCATATTTGTGACAGTCGGCGTTAAGGGGATATATACATAAAACAAGAACAGACACATTAATTCTTTAAAATCAAGTGGCCATGCACATAAACAAGTGAATTTAAGAGCTGAGCAGTTCAAACTGTTCAGAAATGCTCAAATCAAAATGATGAAATTCTGATTTGATTCACTGATGTGGCCATCCCGGTTTGTCAAAGCCTGATCCTGTCAGATCTCAGAAGCAAAGCAATGCTGGGCCTGGGTAGTAGTTGGATGGGAGACCACCGGGAATTCCAGGTGTCACGGAGAGCGCCAGTGGCAGAAAATAAATAAATAAATAAATAAATAAACTGCTGTTGTTTTGTCCTTAGGCAAGACACTTCACCCACATTGCTTAGTATGAAAGTGGTGTGTGTGTGTGTGTGTGTGTGTGTGTGCACGTGTGTGTGTGTGTGTGTGTGTGTGTGTGATGGTGGTGGTCAGAGGGTTTGATGGCGCAGATTGGCAGCCACGTCTGTCAGTCTGGGCAGGGCAGCTGTGACTACAATAGTATCTTCCCACCCCTGAGTGTTGAGTGAATGAATAATGAACTGTAAAGAGCTTTGGATGTCATGAAAGGCGCTGTATAAATGCAATGATTAACTGATTTAAAGTCTTCATTGTTCATGAACAAAAGCCCAGGTCACACAGAAGAATCACAAAGAATGAGAATTGCACAAACGTGTGCTTGTGAGCTGTCAGACAGTGCCCCCTCTTGGTGGACTGGTGTCGTCACAGCTGCTCCTCATCACAAACACGTGCATGTGTAGGTTTTATATTTCCACCACGAAGCAGGACACAAACCATTAGTGTTGTAGTGAAGACCGCACTAGACCAGGACAAGACCAAGACCTCTGAGGGTCGAGACCGAGACAAGACCGAGACTTTTAAAGGTCGAGACCAAGACCACAGCCCATCAAGACCAAATCAAGACCATCTTCATCATTTTCTACATTGATTTGTATTTTACAGTTATTTTGGCACATTTATATCAATGTTTTTATAAATCTGTCTCCATTTAAGCTGTTTAATGTTCATTTAGGCCTAAAATAAGCCAAGCAAACTGTACTGTACTTAAAACACTCTACTCTCCCTTTTGGACCCTCAAAAGTACAGTTATAAAGACAGAAGAATGATTAGGAGTCAGGGGTCAGGGTTAGGACAGATAACCTGGTAAGTACCACCTTACCATGTTATCATATCAAAGGTGCATATCAAAGTTCAGAGTTTACTTTATTGTAATTTTCCTCAAATGTACTACACACACAAAGGAATCAAAATGACGTTTCTCTCGATTGGGAGAGCGAGAGGCTGCTACATCTGCACGCGCCTCCATTCAAACCATAACACCAGTCAAGTTTTGCTGCAGCAGAGTGTTGAGGTTTCGTGTCCTTTGTGTGTCAGTCAAAGGTGTGAGGTCAGATTAACAGAAGGACTGGTCAGGGAGGGTCAGATTTGTGTCAGGACAGTTTGAAGAGAAGAAGAATCAATCGTGTCCCTCCCTCCTCTGTGTCCTGCAGCATCACAGCAGCCTCCAGGGGGCGCCAGGTCAACACCACAGGAAAAACCTCGCTCTTCCTCCACTCTGGTGTTTCGGTTTGTGATGAAATGATATAATATGTGTGCTGCATCTGTGGTTCATACAGTCAGAGTCACGCAGACACTCACTCTCACCACAAGAGGGCGCTTTTGTGTTACACATTTGTACACTTTATAATCCTCATGGTTCTTCAGCCAGTGCTACTGTAAAACCTGAGATGCTCCACCTCCACATGTGCAGTCTGTTTGAGGAGGTCACATTGTTTTACTTATGCACAAATCTGATTTTATTTTAGACTATTACATTTAAATGAAATAATAAATTAAGTTTACTAAATTTGACCAAACCCAAGTTAAAGGAATGTCATGGCTGTTTTCAATCAGACCTGGACTTTCTGAGCTTTAACTATGGTTTAGTCGTTTCTTCCCACTGCTCTTGACTGCAATTTTGTTCTTTTATTAAGTCGTTTTAGATGAATATTGTGATTTCAAATGTCATAGAGCATAATTATTATAACTATAGAGCAGACACAAACACAATATATCAACACTTATAGACAGCAAAGGGAACACACTGCAAATTTCTCTGATCTGGTCAAGATTTTAAAACTTCTATCAGGCGCTTCATTCTAGTCTAGAGGTCGATTATTTTAAGAGAACTTGTCCAGTAAAATGATCTTGCTGCATGGACAGATCATTTCACTACTTTTTCTGATTGATTTATGTGTTTATATCTGAGATTAAAATGCCAAAATAAATATGTATTTTCTTTTGAGGGATTACTACTACTACTACTTACTTCTAATACTTTGTTTCCTGTGTATCCCGTGAGTCTATGCTTTAACCTCGCTCCGCCCGCTCTCCTCTGATTGGACGGCACGAGGGAGTGCTGGTCTGAAGGGGCGGGACTAATGCGCTGATTGAATGTCCCACGCCCCCCCCCCCACCCCCACCCCCCCTCCGTCCTCACCCCTGCTCCACTCAAGGGCAAAGCATGCTGGGAGTTTATTAGATTGACGGTGTGCAGATCAGATGTCAGGGAGGAGGAGGAGGAAGAGGAAGAGGAGGATGAAGAGGAGGAGGAGGATATGAGATGTGCAGTTGTGGAGTTGTGTGTGTGGGGTCATGTGAGGTAGTGTCTGGTATCACTGGGCCTATGCACATGCGAGAATATATGTGTATGTCTCATTTGCATAAATATAAAGCAATAATATTCATGACATCACATTTAATTCACTCATTTATCTGTACATATATATATATATATATGTACACAGATAAATGAGTGAAGTAAATGTATATATATATATATATATATATATATATATATATATATATATATATATATATATATATATATATATATATATATATATATATTTATATTTTTTTTTTTTTTTTTTTTTTTTTTTTTTTTTTTAGGGCTGGGCAAAAATGAACAATTTTAATCACGATTAAAAAGCCGGGCCCACGGCTCGCGGAGGCTCGGGCACGTTGCATCTCACCTGGTCAGAAAAAAGTGAAAAAAGTGTCAAGAAAAGACGTCAAACTTAAAGAAACGCTCTTGGTGGACTTTTTCAAAATAAAAGCCAGTGAGAAACAGACGTTTACAATAAAATAAATAAATAAATAATAAAAACTGCGTTAACGGCCTTAAAATAATTGTCGGCGTTAATGACTTAATTAGTTAACGCAAAGTTAACGCAAAGTTAACGCGTTAACGTGCCCAGCCCTAATTTTTTTTAATTATTATTATTATTATTATTATTATTATTATTATTTTTTATTTTTTGTTATTACAGTATGGTATTAAAGGTCATGTACATGATTTCCCCACGTGTCCCAGTACAGATTTATGGTATAAGCAGCTCTTGAGGTTAAAACAAGTCCTAATTATAAAGTGTTTTAATCTGTCATCATCAGGAAGTGCGCTGTTATCATGCTCTGGTCTCTGAAGGTTGTGAAAAATGAATCATAGTTAAATTAATTTCGACCACTGCAAACTGTTTAAAATGAATTAGTTCTGTTTTTCTTGTTTTTAAGACAGAAGAACTTTAAACACATTTATCCTCAATAAGTGCTTTTTTTTCACACTGCAAAAAAGCTTGGCCAAAATGTAAGATATAAACACTTAAATCTATCAGAAAATGACTTAAGAGTAACAAAGTATAAAAATGATGTGTCAGCGTAGCAAGATCATTTTACTTGACAAGTTCTCTTAAAATAATCAACCTCTAGACGAGAATGAGGCAGCGTCAGAACGAGTGAGTCGATCATAAATCTGAAAACAAGATGAACAATAATAAGTTTTCAAATCTTGGCTCGTGCAGAAATCTTGGTTTATAACTTCAGGCATCACCTGCAAGAAAGAGGCAAAACAATAACATCTCCATGGAGACAAGCAGGGGGAGGGAGGACCACCCACTAGAAAAGTTACACGATGCATCTTTAAAAGGCTTATTTTGTTATAACACACCTGGAGTTGTGTTTTGTTTAATTCGTACATTTGATACATATCTTGAGACAGTTACAGTGCACTTTTGATTCATTATGGTTCAATAAAAAATAAAGTCTAAATCAGGGGTGTCAAACTCATTTTGTTGCGGGGGTCGTATCCAACCGACTTTGATCCCAAAGGATCAGAAAACTCATGTCATATAAATCCCAAAAATAACAATAAGTTCAAATATTTGTGCAGAGAAACACAAATCTATTACAGAAATCTTTTTTAATTGATGAACTCTTTCTTTTACAAAATATTATAATATTATGAACAACCTGAAACTTTAAGAAAAATACAATTTCAACACAAAGTTTTAACATGAACTTGTCTGTAAACAGGAATAAGTCAATTTTTCTTGGAAAATCCTGCACTCAGCTCCATTTTTCTCATTTGTGACATTTTTCTGATGAGGGTGTCACGGTCAACAGTCAAAAAGACTGTTTTTATCTTTAAGAGCGTTTGGAAAGAGACAAGTCTTCATTTGTGCTGCTCTGGTGGGAGGGGCCACGTACAGAGACGCTGGAGACGCTGCTGTGATAAACACCACAGAAAATTAACAAGATTTTAATAGAAAATATAATTCAAATATTTGAGTAGAAAAGAAAATCAGCCAGATTAAAGGTCTTGGAGGGTCGGATCCAGCCCCCGGGCCGTATGTTTGACACCCCTGGTCTAAATCATGTCTGTGATTCTAAAAGTGTTTATTAAACCACGTCTTGTGCAAAGTTCATATGAAACACAAACATTTTAATCATCAAAACGTGTCATCATCAAAATGTGTTGCATAAACGAGTTTCCTTCCTCTGAACAAACAACAAAACTGTAGCTGTAACAAAATAATGTAGTAAAATATACCAAAATATACCTAAAATATACTTTAAAATACTCTTGGAGATATATCGATACAGCAGCCCACGATATCAATACTGTATTATCACATTAAACAATACGATAGATATTGTATATAGATATTTCAACACACACACATACACACACACACACTGTACATTTAGGCTGAATTTCTGCTCTGGAATTGTGAATCTCTTCTGAACTAAAGGTAAAAGGAGCTGTTCACTTGAAACCTTTCACTTCATGACATCACAAGGTGGAACATGTGTGAATGAAATAAAACACAACACCAGGTCTCCATTATGACATGACTTAAAGCTCACAAGAGACAATTTTGTGTAATACAGGACATTTAATTACAAAAAAATTAATACATAAATAATAAAAAATAAAATAAAATAGCAGAAATGAGTTATTCTAATTATAATGAGACGATGTAGATGAGCACACACGCCTGTAAAGACTGCACCACTGGACTCGCACACACACACACACACACACACACACAACACACACAACACACACACACACAACATACACAACACACAACACACACACAACACACAAGTGCACGAGCTTTTAACTGTGTAAGCACTTTGTCTACAGCCTGTCATCTGATCTGTCTGAGAGGAGAGGGGGAGGAGAGGAGAGGAGAGGGGGATGAAGAAAGATGGATTTAGGGGAGAAGAGGACAGAGGAGGAGGGGAGGAGGAGATGATGGGTGGATGGATGGAGTGGGAAAGGAGAAGGAGGTTTCACGGATTTAGGGGAAAAGAGGAAAGAAGAGAAGAGGAGCAAAGAGAAGTAGAGGGAAAGAGAGAGGAGAGGAGGAGTGGAAGGAGGATGATGAAGAAGAAGAGAGGAAGAGGCAGTGGAGAAGAAAAGAAGAGAAAAGTGGAGAAGAGAAGGCCAGACAAGTTAAAAGGAGGAGTGAAAAAGAAGAAGAGAGAAGTGGAGGAGAGAAGGGAGAAGAGAGAGGAGCAGAGAAATAGAAGAGTGAATGAAAAAGAAAGTGAAGAGGAAAGGAGGAAAGTGGAGATGAAGAGAGATGAGAGGAGGAGAGCAGAGAAGAGGAGAAAGGGAGAGAGAGGAGAGAAGGAGAGGAGTGGAAGAGAGGAGAGTGGAGGAGTGGAAGAGAGGAGAGTGGAGGAGGGTCTGGACTACAGGAAGCACTCACATAAGCAGAGAACAGGTAACACTTTTCATTCAGTGTCCTTCAGGTCAAACGGGACCTGTGTGTGTGTGTGTGTGTGTGTGTGTGTGTGCGTTATTTTTTCTTTTTATTTCAAAAATTAAATTTGGAATTACAGCGCTATATATATATATATATATATATATATATATATATATATATATATATATATATATATATATATATATATATATATATATATATATATTATATATATATACAGATGTTAAGACACAAAAGCTCCTGACCTGCATGGAGGGTTCCATCTCAAATCCAGCACCTTCAGACTGTACGCAGGCCGGAAGGAAGGAGGCCAAGGACTAGTGAGTGTGGGAACCACTGTCCAGGATGAAACATCCAAGCTCCTTGAGAACATCAAGAACAAGGCCCCAACAGATGAGGAGCTCAGAGAATGTCTCAGACAGTGGGGTCCAGAGGAAGAGGTGCTGGAGGGACCATCATGGCAGGACAAACCCCTACATGGAGCAAACCACTGGAACATAAGTGAAGTGGCTGATATCAAGAAATCCTCCCAATGTCTTGAGAGGGCTGGTCTGAAGGACACACAGAGGCACTGATCCTGGCTGCTCAGGAGCAGGACCTGGGCACTCGAGCAATAGAAGCCCAGATCTACCACACCAGACAAGACCCACGGTGTAGACTGTGCAAAGAGGCTCCTGAGACAGTCCAGCACAGAACTGCAGGTGTAAGATGCTACAGGGAAACAAACATGGAGCCACAGAACCAAGTGGTGGACATAGTGTACAGAAACATCTGTGCAGACAACAGGCTGGAGACCCCAGGATCAAGGTGGGAAAAACCTCCAAAAGTTGTGGAGAACGACCGAGTTCAGATCCTGTGGGACTTCAGATACAGACTGACAGGATGGTGATGGACCAACCAGACATAGTGGTGGTGGAGAAGAAACAGAGCAGAGCTGTGGTGGTGAACATCACAACACCAAGAGAAGGAAATATCAGGAAAAAGGAACACGAGAAACTAGAGAAATACCAGGGGCTCAAGGAGGAGCTGGAGAAGGTCTGGAAAGTGAAGGCATCAGTGGAGCCTGTGGTGATTGGACACTTGAGGCTGGCGCTGTCGTCCTGCCTCCACCGGGAGGAAGACAGCACCAAAACCTGTTTAAAATCTCATGATGTTTGTTCTGATTTTCTTTTTGATAACCGTGGTCGTACATTTAAGATCATATTGGCTCTTTCAGATACTGTGAAGTCTCTGGGGACACACTTTCAGATATGTTTGATACAGTTCATTTAATGCCACACTGCGGGACATTATAGAGCCTTACTGCTGTTCAGACTGTGACAAACCTCCCCCTCCCTCATCCATCACTCGTGTAATCCAGGTACGGTGGCCCTTAAGCGCCACACTCCTGCGGGGGTGATTGTCACATTAGCGGCTGATGGAGCTCTGATGAGAACGGCTCTTGTGTGATTAGCCTGGTGGATTCATGAGCGTGACACTGCACACTGTCCACTCACCGCCCAGGACGCTAATCCACCCGCTAATGTCAGTGCTAATGCTAACGACCCGACACAGGGGCCACGGCGGTCGGGGCCCCAGAACACTCTGTGCTCCGTGTCTGTGAAAAGGCCTAAAACCAGAGTGGCCAGATTTTACTCAACTAAAAACTGGGACACACTCGGGCTGGTATAAATAAAATAGTGAAAAAAAACAAGTGTGTCGTCCATCCTCGAGTCTCGTGTGAGTCACAGACAAAACACACAAGTGCAGCCTGACCCAGTCTGTTCTGACCAAACAAATGCACTTTATGCTCCTCTGGTTTAGACCTGATATAGACCTGGTTTAGTCCTGGTTCAGTCCTGGTTTAGACCTG
>NW_026571541.1:1370218-1627718 GCF_026225935.1 Boleophthalmus pectinirostris | reverse complement strand
GAACTAAAATCTGCCGTGGACGCCTCTATGTTTGTTTTTATCTGTTTGGTCCGACTGTTAGCGCCCTCTGGTGGTGCTTTCACATAACACAGTCTTGATTAGAAGTGTTTGGAAGTGTAAATGCACTGATGGTTTCACAGACCTGTTTGTGTACAAAAGTGCAGCAGAAATGAGCCTTGAAAGTGGGCGTCTCCAACCTGTAGCTCGGGAGCCACCAGTATCTCTCCACCTCCTTCCAAGTAGCTCACCAAGGGATTTCTGAAATATAAATAACCCAATTTTTATGAATAGAAAGACGATTAAATTGTAACTGAGTGCGTATACATGCACATCAGTGTCCCGGTTATGATCGGGTTTTTTGAGTATCCCGGTTTCTTCATGGTGCATGTAAACGCAGTATCCCAGTTTCAACGGTTATGGCAGTATCCCGGTTATTAGAAACCACGTTACTGTAGCCGGTATATTCTGATAGTAACCAAGATACTGTGGCATGTACACGCAGTATCCCGGTTACTGCTACATAAAGTTGAGTGCGCATGCATCCAAAAGACCCTAACACTTTCCAGTCTTTGCACCACAACAGTAGCGCCATAAATAAAGTGATCAACATAAATAAAGTGACCAACATAAATAAAGTGACCACACAAGTGAAATGAGTGTAAAATAAAAAGCTGCACTAAATCTGCACATGTACAATCTGCACTCGTATGACCTGCACGTGTATGATCGCTGAAAAGCTAAAACATGAACTATCTCCAACACGACATACACACAGAACAGACTCACCATCATCAGAACCTCTTCTGTCACAAAAAGAACACACATAATCCACTGAGTCGTGTCATTTAGTCCGACAGAAGCTGAGCGCATCAGTGGCACAAGGAGCAAACTGATTTTATCAGCGCTTAGAGTTTATGCAGATTTGCCATGTGGTTTTAAGTTTCATTTCTATAAAACATAAACAAATGTGATCAAAGCTGAATTATCTGATCAAACATGTTGATGTGTCCATAGTTTTTATGGTTTATATGCTATAAAGTTGAGTTTATTTATGCAGAAGATTTAATGAAGAATCTGTTGGGTTTGATGTGTGCAGTGGATTGTGGGAAATCTCATAGCTCCTCACGCTGGTTAAACCTCCCAAGCTTCCAACGCTAAAGGAGCTCATGGTTTGTATTTTTCCTGGTTTGTTAAATTGATTTAAGTTAATTTTTGCACTTGCACATTTGTAAGATTATGTCAAGAAACCGGGACACTCCATTTGATCATGTCACAGGGACATGAGTGTCTCCTTTTTTCTTAGTGCGCATGTAAACACAGTATTCTGAATACTGACATAACCAGGATATGGATAATAAGTGAGATACTGAACTTTACTTCCTGCAGTAATAATATGAATATAATATGGATAATGGTGGATGTTTTATAGAAGTATAAGTGTCCCTATCCAAGTTCGTAGATCTTAGAATTACCCATTTTCTAGCGGTCGCTAAAATGAGCAGCTCTCTGGCATTTTACTTTTGTGCAGGAGCTCACTGGAGGAAAAAAAAAAAGGTTGGAGACCCCTGATTTAGAGTGAGGGGCATCACCTCTCCAGAGACCTGACCCGTAACCTGTCCTAATAGTGGTGCCTGCTCGTCTCCATGGATTCTCTTCAGTGTTTTAAAGCCCCACTCTGTACTTTTCGACAGAGGATAGCTTTATTTTCATTTTGGACGTGTTTATTGAATCAAAACGATCACTAAAGTGGGATTCTTCTCACTCTCACTCTCTTTTTTCACTCTCTTTGACTCACTTACTCCCTCTTTCCCTTCTCCTCGACTCCTCCCTCTTCCTCCACTCCCTCTTTCTCTCACTCACTTTTCTTTCTCTCCCTCCACTCCTCCAACTTCTCTCTCTGTCTCTCTTCCACTCACTTTCTTTCCCTCCTCTTTTCGCTCTACCCCTTTCTCTTCCTGCACTCCCTTTTCATTCACTCTTGCTCGCTCTCCTTCACCCTTCTCTCTCTCATCTTTTTTTTTTTCTTTTTATTATTTGACAATAGAAAATCCAAACATTGTGTGAGGCAGCGTAGCCTTTTGCTTCAGTGTTTTATGATACACTTTTAATGCTCAGACCTTCTCGGTGCTTGTGTAATAAAAACATGTAGACGTGCCGTGATTTGTGAGCGCTCTGTCCTCAAGGCCCGGCCGCCCGTCTGCCCCTCGCCTCCATCAATCAAAACGGCCGCCCAGACACTGACCCCGGAGCCACCGCGCTCCACCTGTCCACGTGCTCTTCCACTCTTACTCAGCAAATAGTCCCCTCCAGGTCTAAGACAGAGCTAAAAACTTCAGCTTTAAACGTCCGAGATGACGCAGACTTGACTCCTGTGAGCTTCAAGCTGTGTTAGGATGTTGTTACCTCCTCCAAAACACACCTGGAGTTGTTTTGTTTCACTCACACATGTTTGACCAGTGCTGTATTATTAGTCTGTCTACACCTCCAAAGCTCAAAACACTCTGCTCCACCTTGTGATGTCATGAAGCAGTAGTTTTGAAGTGAGCTCCTTTGACCTTTAGTTCTGGAGAGATTAGCAATTCTAGGTCTGAAATTATCCAAAAGATTCTAGTGAAGGTGAATGGAGTTTAAGAACATTGTATTACCACATGACATCACAAGGTGGAACAGAGTGTTTTATGTTTGAGAGAAGAACTCATCTTAAATATGCAGCATTTGTGTGTTAAACATGTGAATGAAACAAAACACAACTCCAGGTCTGTTTGTGATGAGGGAAGTGCATTAGAACAAGGGTCCAGACGTCCTGAAAAATTTTCCTGAATATCCAGTATGTCCCTAAATGTCCCAAAAATGTCTCTCAAACAGAATACTGAGTAGTTAATTTCTGATAAACATTAAAAACTGTTTGTAGAGAGGTTGAGTCGACTGCACACAGCACCTTACAGTTAAGATCGAACATGTCAAACTCAGGCCCGTGATATAATTATATTTGGCCCACGAGATCATATCAAATCTGTATTAGAGCTGCCCCACCGGCTACAGATCGACTATAGAGACATGATTTATTTAAAATGTTGTTATTATTTTATATTCTGTTTGTTCTGGATTCAATGTTTAAGCAAAACTTTTATTAAACATTTATTTGAATAAGAAAAGGTTTGACATTACATATCTTGAAAGAAGAGAAAACATGCAGATGTTGTTGAAATTTTGCAATTAATATTTAGTTTATCCCACGACTTAGCCCCAGTTTTTAATTTTGGCCTCTGAGAATTTGAGTTTGACTCTCCTGGCTTAGATGTTCTTTTTGCAAGTCATACATACACCTTGGTCGCCTCCTGCGTCATAAAAGGAAAGAGCAACTGTCTGAAGGTGCAGACAGGATGCAGCAGAGGTGAGACAGTGAGGTGTAGCACCAGTGATGTCCGGTCAGGAGAGGCAGCTGTACCAGGGCCACAACCAAACTTCCCCCATACATCAAATAGTTTAGCTCACTATGTTAAGTCACTCGTCTTTAGTGTGGATGCTCCTGTTTAAAGTCCCCGATTTGTCACTTACATTTTTATTTTGCTCTTTCTTCCGTTTTGTGTTAAACAAAATAATTGATTATAACTCAATGTTTTTATTAGTTAATGTGATTTTTGTGTGGACCTTAGAACACATCAACATTACACATACACTTTACTCCCCAACAAAACACAAACGGTGTTCGGAGTAACACGTTATAAAAGTAACAAATTACTGTAATGCATTGCTTTTTGCTGTAATACTGTAATGTGGCATTACAGGGGTAAAAAAATCGTAATATTTTACTCAGTACAAATGTCAGTATCATGAGTTACAATGCTTTTTAACCTGAACTGAAGTGGTGGGTTTTTCTTCATACAAATTCACTAAAATCACCACAATATCAGCAGCAGTGAAATGCCGGACACGTGCCCGCGAGTGAAAGGACCGGCACAGAACTCCCCTCCGACCTGCTTCAGTCCTGGTTCAGTTCTGGTTCAGTTTTGGTTTAGTCTTCGTTTAGTCCTAAAAACATCACAGCACACACAGAACAGACTCACCTTCAGCATCAACACCCCTCTATCACAGAAAGAACACCTATATTCCACTGAGTCATGTCCTTTATTCTGACAAAAGCTGAACCGCATCAGAGCACAAGAGCATTTTTTTTTTTCTTCGCTTAGTTTATGCAAATTACCCATGTGGTTTTAAGTTTCATTTCTGTGAGACTTGCACAAAGCTGCATTAAACACATTAAATGTCAAACGGCTGATGTGGCTCTACAGTGGTGATGGTTTATATGTTGTAAAGTTGAGTTTATTTATGCAGATTAGTAACAGTAATAATAGTAATGAAACTTATTACATAAAACATTAATGATTCATCAAAAATCGATTGTTAATTCCCCCGATTAATAGAATTTCATCAAATGCCCAGCACTAATCTTCACAGTTAGAGTGAGAGTAACTTAAAAGTACTGCAATAGTAATGTAATGCCTTACATTTTAAATGCAGTAATATTGTAATGTAACAAATTGTTTTGAAATGACAGTAACAAGTCATAAATAACACATTACAGTTTTGAAGTAACTGCCCAACAGTGAACACAAAGCAGAACAGAACTACTCAAATTGGCCGTTTCTGACACTGTAAAAGAGAGAAGCACATTCTGGACTGGGACGAAGCAAACATCACTGGGACAGAGGAGGAAAAACATCTTTGCTGGATTAAAGAGGAAATTGAAATACGGAAACACGTCCATGGGACGATAAACCGGGACAAGGGGCTTTTTTACTCTCACACACCTGGGATACTGTCGTGAGGAAGTGGGACCTGCAGGTGGCGCTGTCGTCCTGCCTCCACCGGTTGGAAGACAGCACCAAAACCTGTTTAAATCAACTGAACGACACGACACAGAAACATCACGAGACTCTGAGGAAGAGCACAGGGAGCAGAACAAAACTCTTGGTCTGAAAAAAGAACCTGTTAATATAAACCCGACTTTTATTTGGCAGATAATTTAAAAATAACTCAAGACATTTTGTAGAAACATTTGGAGAATAACTGCGTTGTACTGAGACCTGCACAGCCTTTTAAATCTCTATTCTGGAACATTTTGACAGACTCACTTTTACATCGTTCTATCTCACTCCTCTTCCTCCAGTCTCTCTCTTTCTCAACACCTAATCTCTCTCTGCCTCTCGTTTTATTTCTCTCTCGTCCATACTTGTGTCTGTCTCCACCACTCCTCTCTTTTTGCCTCATCCCCTCTTCTCCTTTTACTCTCTCTCCCTCTCTCTTACTCACTCTCTTTCACTTGCGTCTCCTTCCCTCCCTCCTCCACTCCTCTTGCTCTTTCTCTCACTCCCTCTCCTCCACTCCCTTTTCTATCCACTCTCTTTCTTTCTCTCTCTCACGCTCCCTCTCTCCATTCAGGAAGTCAAGGCTGCGCACTCGCTCATCTCCGTGATTTATTCCTTGTTTTCGGATCGCCCCCCGAGCTCCGGCGGACGCGCTAAGTGCCGGCTGCCCTGAGGAAGGGGAGGAGGGAAGGAGCGAGGGAGGAGGGGAGGAGGTAGGGAGCGAGGGAGGAGGGAAGGATGCGCTCGTAGGACACGTTCTTCGGATAGGACACTTCAAACCTGAGCATGGAGTGAGCGATGACAAGATGTGACCTGGGAATCATCTGAAAGCCTTTTTGGATTTGAAGTTTTGGCTGTCCTTGGAATTGCTTTGAACCGGAAAAACTTGTAAGAATGTGAAAGGATTTTACGTGAATGACAATGGGAAAGCAATAATCTGGATTTATTTTGTTTATTTGTTTTGTTTTCATCAAATCGGAAATGAAAATGACAGTAATTTTAAGGATTGTTGGAGTACTCTTGTCATATTTGCATTGCACTCCCAAAATCAAAACTGGGATTCAATTCAAGATTTACGGATGAAACCTGGAATTAAACTTGGACTAAACCTGGACTATAACAGGACAAAGCCAAGTCTACGTCCGGACTAAACCAGGATTATAACAGGACCAAAACAGGAAGAGAAAAAAGGGGGTGGTGCTGTCGCTTTTGGTTTTGCTTTTGTCAAACTTTGGACATTTGTGCCCAGAGGATGGAATTTAATCCAAACTTTTGATTAATTAAACCACGGAAAACTATAATCCCACAACAGAGATACACATTTTGGGAAAACTGTTCATGGAATAGGGCGTAGCTGTTCCAGAGATGCCCACATGGGTGCTCCCCTCACCCCGTAGCTGTGCCGCTCTGTAGCCCTGCAGGTGGGATGTCCGGCTGCAGAGAGGGGGGCGGGCGGGGGGCCGTTCGGAGTCGGGTGGTCCTGGTGTTCCTGGTGGTCCTGTGGGAGGGGGTGACGAGAGGAGGCTGTAGCCCAGGAGAGAGCAGCGGGGGCAGGCTGAAGAGCTGGAGGTGGAAGGGGGACCGGAGCCGTGAGTAACCCCACTGAACATGCACCGAGCTGGGCTGTGGTCTGAGCGCTCTGTGTCTGATCTGTCATCAAGTGTGACACGCTCATACTGGACTAGTGCAACCACAGTGTTATTGCTAATTATTAATGAAGGAGGATTCTTTTATTTTCATTTAAAGAACAGTGATATGAGCTAAACATGTTCATGAAGTCCACGTTGTTGATGTTGTCATTTGGAGTTTTGACAGTTAGCCAATCAGAAAGGAGGATTCATTTGGGTTGCCAGTTCCAATTTTTTAATTCAGTTGTCCAGCAGTCACTCGCTAAACCCCAGCAGCAGCAGTACCAGTCATGATCAGAGCTAGTGCAGCCTCTGCAGCTCAGAGGGAACCACACCATGAGCAAGAAAGAAAATGGAGTTTTAATTGGACACATTGTTATACAACATTTTCCACATTTAAGACTCAAAGAGCTTTACATTAAGAAACCACTCACCCACACACACTCACACACATGTGCACACCCACACGCACACACACTAACACACTCACACACTCACACACTCACAGAGTAGTGTACAGACACTGGGTGTGAGGTGGGTTTCGTCTGTGGGAGTCAGACTCACCACCAGCCTGCGGGTCAGTGGATCTGACTCTCAGCCAATGATATTTATGTTTATTAGATGAAAAAGGAGATCCGGGACACTCTGTTATGCTTTGTTATTATTTTATTTCATGTCAAATGCCAATGCCGCATGTTTCAACTTGCGTCTTCATCAGGGCATGTAAAATTGACAGGTGTGGACAGATGGTATTTAAATGTACAAGTCACATGACGACACTGTCATGTGACAAACCAGCCACACAAACGTTTATACATACATCATAAAAGACAAAGTGAAGAATCACATAACATGAGCCTGTAACAATGTGGACACAGATCACCTGTGACCCAGGGCCTGTGGACAGAGTGGGGCATGTTCATATACAGAAACAATTCTACATAAGTGAATATGAAATGAACAATGGCAGAGACACAAATATGAAACAGGTAACCCAGATGTTACAGATGAGGTGAGAGGTTCAGTTCTTCATTTGATCTTGGAGAGGTTGTGGCTCTTATTTTATAGATGCAGACTCGTGTTGTAAAAGGTGCTTAAGTCAGTCTCCTCCCCTAAAGTTCTGTGGCACATGAGATGTTTATGTTTATGTCGAGAGCGGGATTTGAACCACCAACCTTCAGATCAGTGGACCAATGCTCTCCCAACTGAGCTACTGTACATCTTATATGTATTTATACTCCTGTATTTTAGCACTAAGCCCATAGGGATGTATTGTTTTAACTTGTAATCTAAGGAAAACAAACAAACACACACTTAATTATAGTGTGAGGTATTGAGATGGGCCGTGTGTGATGTGCACATCACACACTGTTACATTACATATAATGTCACAGTATGAGGACTGATGAAAAGAAGTCAGTATGAAATACACATGTCTGTGATGTTTGTCTCGTCTGACATGTTTCATGTTGAGCTGCAGGGACTGGGTCTGGGTGAAGGTCACAGTCGTTCTGCTGTTACATCATGACACAGAGTTTATCTGAGGCACAAAAGACTAAAGACTATTCGACCTACAGCTTCACACATCACTGATCACATGTAATAACACACTGTCCCCGAGCCTAGACTCTGGAGGTGAGGAGGAGGAGAGGGAGAGGCTGAGGAGGCTGGTGGTTCTGCTGTTGTGGTGGACATAAGCTTGTACCTGTAGACTGTATGATGGACAGAGTTACCCTGCTAGCTGCATTTCAAATAGGAAGTGAGCATGTCCACGCTTCTGGCTCTGTCAACTCTGGCTCCAGTTCACTTTGGATTGAAAAACCGTCACCCTGCTGATACCATGCTCATCATTTTGGTCTTTAAATGTTCATATTTCAAATATTAATATCATATATATATATATATATATATATATATATATATATATATATATATATATTATTATTTTTTTTTTTTTTTTTTTTTAATTTAATTCAGATTCAAATTAAATACTTTGAATTCCCACAATGCACCTGGACCCTAACGAGCTTGTATGGTTCAGGTCGGCGTCAAAACATCAGCTCTTAGATGAGTGCGGCCCGGCGCAAAACTAGAAACCAGCCTTTATGCAGTCTGTGCTCGTACTGCTGGAGGTGAAGACCTGAGAGCTGATTGGTTGATTGTCAAAGCTGATTGTTAAAGCTGTCAAAGCTGGTCATGTGACCAGAGGGACATGATGTAGCCTATATTGTTCCCTTTCTGTTTCTGCTTTATCACTGAAACTCTTTTATCTGGTCCATTAGTCACTGTTGTCAGAAGTTTGAAGTAGACTTGTGAATGAAGTTGGGCAGTAAACAGGTCGGCTCTTTGGCTGCTGTGGTTTTGTGATGTCTTATATAACACAAGAGCCTACAGCCACACAACAGTGTACCCACATTTAACATCTGGAGAGGGAGAACGCACACACACTCACACACACACACACACACACACACTCACACACACACACACACACACACACACACTCACACACACACACACACTCACACACACACACACACACACTCACACACTCACACACTCACACACTCACACGCACTCACTCACACACACTCACATCACTCACACACTCACACACTCACATGCACTCACACACACTCACTCACACACACTCACACACTCACACACACTCACACACACACTCACACACACTCACACACTCACACGCACTCACACACACTCACACACACACACACACACACACTCACACACTCACACACACTCACACACACACACTCACACACTCACACGCACTCACACACTCACACACACACACACTCACACACTCACACGCACTCACTCACACACACTCATACGCACTCACACACTCACACCCACACACACTCACACACACACTCAAACGCACTCACACACACTCACACTCGCTCACACACACTCACACACTCATACGCACTCACACATCCACCATTTTGTCAGATCAATACAGCAGGAGTCGGCCCTAAAGCCTCACATTAGACTGTTGAGATGTGCACGGCCTTCAGTTGGACAGGAGTTGTTTTATTTGTTTTGCTGACAGATTATGGACGGTGATGGCTCAGAGGCTGCCGCACGTCAACAAACCTGATTGTTGAATGTTCAAATCTTTACTCTGTTAACTCTGAATAAGTCTTCTTTCTGTTGTGCCCTTGAGCAAGAGTCTCGGTCCATCCAGTTTGTCTATGTTTATGGGCTGTGTGTGAGTGATTGCTGATTGTCACAAAGACAGATGATACAGATACAGAGCTCACTCCTGATCCTGTCTGATGTCAGAAGTTCAGAGGTTGGGCGTGGTCAGGACGCTGGGAAAATCAGACGCCAACTGTCCTTAGGCAAGGCACTTCACCCACATCGCCTAGTATGAAAGTGGTGTGTGTGTGTGTTGGTGGTGGTCGGAGGGCTGATGGTGCAGATGGACAGCCTCGCTTCGAGTGTGGAGTGAATGAAAAATGCTCTGTAAAGTGTGTGTGAGTGTACAGCAAAGGGCAATATAAAACTCACACATTATTTCACTGTTATAAGGTGAATTTCTCAAATGTGCACATGTAATTTTCTTAAAGGTCCCATATTTTGAAAAAAGTGACTCTTATGAGCTTCAATCCATGATGTTTCCTCGTCACACACAGACTTGGAGTTGTGTTTTGTTTCATTCACACATGTTTAACACACAAACCTGCACATTTAAACACTCTGTTCCATCTTATGATGCCATGTGGTAATACAGGAAGTGCTCCACTTTATTTTTAAACTCCACACACCTTCACTAGAATGATTTGGATCATTACACTTGAAAACTACTGCTTCATGACATCACAAGACATGAAATATGAACTTTGAACTGTTTTGTACTTTTTGGTATATATGTTTTTTGTTTTTGTTTTTTTTTGGGGGGGGGTCTATGGGAATTTTTTTTAATAATAAAATAATAATAATAATAATAATAATAATAATAATAATAATAATACATTTATTTCCAGAAGCGATCACTGTTGAGCTGCATATAAAGTGGAGAAGTGTGTCATCCAGGTAGAATCCAATGTAAAGGAGAAATTCAGTTTGTCAACTGGACAAACATTTATTTAGGTTGAAAACATTTTGTAGCTGTTAGTTTCAGAGTAGTTTTGGTGTAGTTAGCTCCTCCCTGCAGGCAGATATAAGGAAGTGTCCACCAGCATCTGACCAGAACTGAAGAAGCAGCTTGGATGAACTGAGAAAGGTTATTGACCTAAATAAACATTTGTCCAGTTGACAAATTTAATTTCTCCTTAGTCTTGTATAGAAGCTGCTGATGTTCTGTTTTACTACCTTGAGTGTCAGGCAGAGCCAGAGTGCATGTATTCTTTATGAACCTCCTCACCCCCGTGTGCAAGTACGACAGGGTGGAGAGTGTGGGAGTGTGTGAGAGTGTATGGGAGTGTGTGGCAGTGTGTGGGAGTGTGTGTGGGAGTGTATGAGAGTGTGTGGAAGTGTATGGGAGTGTGTGGCGATGTATGGGAGTGTATGGGAGTGTATGGGAGTGTATGGGAGTGTGTGGCGGTGTATGGGAGTGTATGGGAGTGTATGGGAGTGTGTGGCGGTGTATGGGAGTGTGTGGGAGTGTGTCTGAGTGTATGTGGAGATGGGCTGCTCTCATTTGTAGTCATTAATTGATCAGTGCAGTTGTAAAAAGCCGCTCGTAGGTATTTGGAGGATGGTGCGTCCTGTTTCCTGGAGTCAGAGTTGATTTCTTCTGCTGCTGACACACGAGTGCATGTGAGGGACACGGGGGAGACCTGCTGCGATAGAGACGAGACCATAAAATGTGGTTGGATTTGTAATAGCGATGCGCCCTCTACTGGCCACAGCGGGGAGTGAAGCATTTTGAAAAGACACGTTAGCATTAGTGTTAGTGTCACCAGGACGCTGACAGACGTGTGGTGTGTGTTCAGATGCCCTCAGCTGGATTTTGGACACAATTTTGTTTCATGTAATAAAGTAAAAGTGTCCCAGTATCGATTTATTGTACAAGCAGCTCTTGAGGTCAAAATGCGTCCACTGTGTCCACATCAAATCTCCACTCTGCCCTCTAAAGTTGTGAAAAGTACTAAGAAAGTCGTCCCTGTGAATAATTAGAACACTCAGAACATTAGAAAGTGAGGTTTATTTCAATTTTTCATGTTTTTAAGACTGTGAAAATCAGGTTTGGTCCACTTGTAATGGTTGTTTTTAAGTCTGAACAACATTACAGTACATTTTTAAAGATATCCCCCTAAGTACAATTTATTTTGACGTCTCTGCAAACATTTAAAGGGTCCATATTACACTATTAAAAAAAATAAATAAATAAAAAATCTATGTTCTATTGTTTCCTCATCACAAACAGGCCTGGAGTCCTGTTTTGTTTCACTCACACATGTTTAACACACAAACCTGCACATTTAGGCTGAGTTCTTCTCTCAAACTGAACACTCCACCTCGTGATGTCATGTGGTAATACAGGAAGTGCTTCACTGTGTTTTTAAACACCATACCACTTCACTAGAATCATTTGGATCATTTCAGCTCTGGAATTGCCATTTTTTACTGAACTAAAGGTAAAAGGAGCTGTTCACTTGAAAACTTCATCTCTCTTCATGACATCATAAGGTGGGACACAGTGTTTAGAGTTTTGAGGTCTGTTTTTGAAGAGGGAACAACATTAGAACATGGCTTAAATCACAGGAGTTAATTTTGTGTAATATAAGGCCTTTAATTTTTAGATCATTTTATTTTTTTACAAATCATATTGTTTTTTTTTATATCCTCCTGAGACCCGGCCCGTTCATTTGTGTCCTTTATAGAGGACATTGAGTTAACCGGTTTATCTTTTAGTGTTTTGAGATTAACTCGTAATGGGAGACTAGGTTCCTCTGCCTAAATAGGGCTGGGAGATTATAGGGGACAATCACGTCCAAAAATTAAAAAAACAAAAACAAACTCAGTAGGAGTTAGTTTGTGGCTACACTATGATAAAATAAATAAATAAATAAATAAGTAAAAAAAATATATATAAATAATAAATAAATAATTAATTAAAAGGAAGTCTAAATACTTTTTGAGGCGACTGTAGAAGCTTCACCAAAAAAAAAAAAAAAAAATTTTCGTCATCGTTGGATTGAACACCAAAATGCCCCCATAAATCCATACAAAAAATAAAATCAAATAAATAAATAAATAAATACATTAATAATAATAATAATAATAATAATAATAATAATAATAATAATAACAATAACAATAACAATAATAATAATAATATAATAATAATAATAATATTATAATATTATTATTATTATTATTATTATTATTATTATTAATAATAATAATAATAATAATAATAATAATAATAATAAAATATTATAAAATACACTTTTCTTTCTTTGTGTCCCAGGAGGATATTGACATCACAATACTTGGAGTAATATTCTATCATTCTATCAGTATGAGTGATTCCTCTCATAGTCTGTGTGTCTTTCTTCTTTCTTCTCGTGACCTGAACAGCACATTTTCTTAAGTAAACGTTCTGACAGAGTGCCCTTGGTGCTCAGGTCTAATGTGATTGTTTGGCTGCTCTTCACTGCTCCTGAGTGATGAAGACTACCCTCTGCGGAGGTCAAACACACTCCGCCATCTTGTCTCCGATCCAAGACGAACTGGAGTGAAGGGACAGACAGGAGAACAAGGCACAGATAAACTAAGTGAACCTGGAGTGAAGGGACAGGGAGGAGAACAGGTCACAGTGTGTTTGCTAATGAACAGCTGCATAGTTTATTCAGCGTGATGTCACACATCTGTTAAATGAGTCAGTTGTTTTAGTGGTTAAATGAAGCTGTAGCTCAGTTTGTCTGGTGCAGTGTGTGGAGCGAGGGCTGAGAGGACCACAGTGAAGACAGATCAGTGTCCAGGGCATCTCATGTTTAAATCTTCCAGCCTGTCCATTTATTTGAAGTGTTTTTCACATTCACTACAGATGTTATGAAGTGTGGACTCAGGTTTGAAAGAAAAAGTCAAATTTACCAGCAGCATGGATGAGAACAAACTTGTATTTATGTTTGTTCATCTTGGAAATATATTCACAGAAATGTCAAACAGAACATGCACTTCTCAATGTGCTACACTGTTTATTTATTAGGTTTACGCAGTTATTGTACTAGTACTACTGAAGTATAGTACCGTATTTTTGGGACTATAAGTCACACTTTTTGTCGTGGTTTGGGTGGTCCTGTGGCTTATATTCCAGTGTGATTTATCTAGTCCTGTGTGTCAGTATCTGCTACTCCCATTACTCCTGTACCACTGTCACTTCACTCTACTGCGCATGTATCGATCCTGCTGCAAGTCATGAAATCTGCAGCTGAAAACGGTAATCGAGCAGCAGAAGAAAAGTTTGGAGAGATTGAGAAACTTGTGACATCGGGAGGATGCACCATGAAACTTTCCTGAAGTCACTGGATGATGGACAAAGCCTGAACTTCAGTGACACTGAAACCATCCTGTCAGGATTCAGAAAGGCCAGAATAATTCTAACTGGAACTGATGCTGAGTTGTTGTGAGTCGTCGAGTTGCTTAGAAGTGACACCGAGGATGAAGAATTGAATGGATTTAGTGATTTGGAGTGAGATGGAGAGTTTGGTTAAACTTGTTCTGTTGTTTATGTTATAGTTTATCTGAAGAACTGTTCATATGTGACGTTAACAGTCTGTTGTTCTCTCTTCTATTGTTTTTACTACAACTTGACTTTACACATGAAAATTTGGTTCCTGGTCTCTGATTTTAAAGAAAATAAATTTCCCCCAAAAAGTGCGACTGATCGTCCAGTGCGATTTACTGTATTTTCTGGGCTATTAGGCGCTCTGGAGTATAAGGCGTCATTAAATAGTCTATTTTTGAACTTTTTTCACAAATAAACAACAGTGTGATGGGTGAGTGGTTTTGTTTGTTTGGTGCGTTCACGGTGACTCTGGGCTTTGTTCAGTTGTGGCGTGTAGGGAGGGTGCTGTCTGGGACCAACGGATTGTCGGCGTGTTCGCAGTGACTCAGTTGTTCAGTTGTGTCTAGAAGTGGCACATTGGACTTGATTTCAGTTCGTTCCTCCATTCTGTTTCTCGTCGGCGTGGAGTGATGAGTGTGTCTGTGGGTGTGTTTCGTTGTCACTGTCTGCTCTGTGTGTGTTTGTGTGTTCTGTGGGTGGTGCGGCTTTGTAATGTACTGAAGTCGTGCTGGGACACCCGAGTGGATTCGTGTATAGGACACTCTGGATTGTGGGGCGCAGTCGTTTTTTGATGGGGTTGGAGGCTTAAGAGCACGTCTAAAAATATGGTATATATGTTTTGTTTTGTTTTTTTCTTCATTATGCATTTTTGGGCTGGTGCAACTTATACTTTGTAGCAACTTAGGCTGCGTTCAGACTGCAGCCTGAAGTGACCCAAATCTGATTTTTTGGCCTCTATGTGACCTGTATCTGATCTTTTAATGACAGTCTGAATGACACAGATCAGATTTTTTCAAATGCGACCCAGGACACTATGTGCTCCTAAAACCGATACATATCTGATCTTTTGACATGCGACTTCAATGTGAACGGCCAAAGTGCATTTATCCACCTACACGTGATCAACACAAAACAAACGTCACTATTCTGCACTGAAGTAGGCGAAAATAGTTAATGAACTCCGTGTCACTGAAGTGAAGCACATCACCACTCACCACTCTTGGCTCCGTCTCCACATCCACACGTTCCTTTCAACGGACGTCGCTGCCGCTGTCCCATAAAACACAACGATCAAAAACCTCGTCCTTCTCCTTCTCAATCTCCTCCTTAAAACAAGTAAGTTGTTCATGTTCTGGCTCCGGTACGAGAGGAACTTTAAAATCTCCAGGTGCTCGATGCTGCGTCCATGTTTGGACAACTTCTGTAAACACAGAGACGCTCGCTGAGGTTGACGTTGCCGTGTCTCCAGTGTCACATGTGGGACACTTTCAGGCCGTTTTACGTTCACACAGGGGATCACATACAAGTCACATTTAATTGGAAATGTGAATGACCTCGCAAAAACATTGGATTTCACAAAAAAATCCGAATTGAGCGTTAAGCCCTGCAGTCTGAACATAGCCTTATAGTCCAAAAAATACGGTACTGTACTTTAAGTTGTTTTTATATGAATCATCTTTACGACATGTCAACTCCTGTTCTCATCACATTGAGAAGTTAAGCAGAGCTGGGCCTGGGTACTACTTGGCTGGGAGACCACTGGGAACACCAAAAACTGTGTCGTAGTATCTTACCACCAGAGTGTGGGGTGAATGAAGAATGTGAGAAATTGTAAAGCGACTCTGAGCATTTGGAAAAGTGATATTTTATAACATACTCAACAAACTCCTCCCACAGTGTCCGCTCCATCAGTGTACACAGACAGAAATAAACCAAATGTATTTCACATGTACTACTGACTTTTCTGACATTAGACTGCACCCCCGCACCAGCGTTAGTCCTTACCATGTTTTGTACCATGTTTACTTCTTTAAAAATCCAATCTTTTCACAAAGTCAAGCGTCACCTTCCTGTCAAAGCACACGTCTTCTGAACTGCTCTCCCTGAGGTGAAACGTCTCTGTTCTTCAGACCCGATACACACTTCTTTATCTGTCATACTGTGTGCTTTTATCGCACTGAGCTTTGAGATAGTCTAAACTCCATTTGGCAGCAGACAGGAGCAGACAGGAGCAGACAGGGGCAGAGGAGAGATGCAGGGGATAAAATGATGTTGTCAGCAGCTGTTATTTGCTCCCGTGGAACTAAATCTTGGTCTGGAGTGTGTCTATGTAACACTTTTATTAAACCTGTCTGTGCTGTTGGTCTCCTTGGAAACGATTCAAATCTGCTTTTAAAAATTGAATTCCAAATATAGATGTTTGATATTATAGTTTTTACATTTTGATTCACCTATTGATATTTATTATCAATAAATAGTCAATAAATAGTCAAGTACAGTACAAAATCAGCTCACCTGATCGAGCTCAAACAAAGTCACTTCTCTATGGTCATTTTGTGTTAAAAGAAAGTTTAGATTAAAGTCTAACTTGAGCAATGCCTCCAGTTAGCGTCACATCCCAGGGAATGTTGATGACATCAGCCGCAAAGAATCAACTGGTGTTTTTCAGATGCTACAATGTGACGACATCATACTCCAAGAGCCAGAGTGTAAAAGCACTTTTCACAACTTGTAGGCCCCGTCCACACTAATACATGTGTGAGTGGTTTTGGTTGTGGATGCAGTGTTCGTTCACACTAATCCGATGGAAAACGACTCCAGAAACGGAACAATCTGGTGCCTCCAGCTCCCACGAATTCACCTGAGTGCAGATCTGATCCATCACTGTGTGGACGCCTGAAAACGCTGATATGCAGATGTAGCTCTGTGCACCGAGAAGTAATTCACCGCCAAAACACTAAGAGGCTAGAATATATGTCCATACAGTCTATGCCAGTGGTGCTCACACTTTTTCATCATGCGAGCTACTTACAAAATGACCAAGTCAAAATGATCTACCTAATACAAAGCCAAACAAACTGCACTGAAACACTCTGTGAAAAAAGTGAAGGAAGATTTTTAAACCTGTTTTTTAAAGTTCCAAACTGGAGTTGCACTCTTTCTGGTTTTTCTGTGATATTTACCAGCCTCTGCACGTTTACCAAACCAAACGCACATCGTGACAAACACAGATGCATTTGTGCATTTTTGTTATTCAAACTTCAGCCAAATGTGGCAGTAGGTCTGTTCTGTAGATCCGCTCTATGCTGTAGACCTGCTTTGTGCCAACACTGGAACACAAATTTTTTTTGCTTCACGTTTGGTCTTGCTCTTCTAATCAGCCGCACTGTGGGAGGGGCTTGTGTTCGCTGTACGCAGGAAGGAGCGAGAGCGTGAAAAGGCGAGGGGCGGCGTGCTGACGTGAGGCAGATGGACAGGTAGGATGTTTAGGAAGTTGAACCTGCCCTGTGATGCACGCTGGTACACGAGGGCACACGCTGTCGCAGACGAGCCGTGCATAGGGAGCGTGTGTGTTTGTGATGTGCCGTAGAGTCTCCGCGGGTTTCAAATGAGCGCACAGGCTGCACTGAGACGCCCCACACGCTCCTGCACCCGCTACAAGTTTATTACCAACAGCAGCGGCCGTAATGAAATATGATCACACTTGTTGAGTGTCAGACCTTGAGTGAGAGACAAGACCGAGTCCAAATGAGAGTCCATGACGAGTACTAAGACACGGCGATCTACCCACACGACCTTCGCGATCGACTGGTAGATCGCGATCGACGTATTGAGCACCACTGGTCTATGCATATGACCTGCAGATGTATAATCTCTGAAAAGTTTCACATGAACCATCTCCAACGCGGTAAAACGAAAACAAATATGCTCAAAGTTGTGTGGATAGGGAAGGCTTGTGGACACACAAACGACGTGTCAGGTAATGGTAATAACTAACATGCTAACCGTGTACTTCCTGATGACCTTTAACTAGGATCATTTGATTTGACTGCACGATATTTAATGCAAGGTGTACGTGAAAAGTAAGTAGAATGAAACAGGCTTGTAATTCTCTGTTACTATAAACATAATCTGATGAATTCATATTGCGACATGAACTCTGCCGTGTCTCAGCGAAAGAGCATTCACACACCAAACTGAAAGTGCATACTGCCATTGGGTCCTTAGGCAAGACACTTCACCTGCTTTCCCTCCAATGTATAAAGTCCATATCTAACAAACTTACATAATTATCATTTATTAACTATAAATGTATTATTCAAAACGTGACACACGGACTCGCGGGCACGCAGGGGCTAGTGTGTCAGTGCAGATTTGATGATTTAAAAATGAGGAGTTCTATTTTTAGTGACACTTGTCTGTTTGCATCACAGACAGGAGACAGGCCTCTGTGTGGTCCAGTGGGTCAGACTCTCACTCTGGTCTATGTGATGAGCAAGAGCAGAACTGAAGATTATGTCCTCTCACCTTCTATAGCATCTACACGACTCTGGTGTTGGTGTTTTTCTTTATAAAATATATAGTAATAATGAAATATAACTCTGATACTCCCAATGGGTTACTGACACAAGGAAGCTTTTGTAGAAGGAGATAGTTTTGATGTATTTATCTGTATTTCCAGGAAGTAATGTTTTCGGAATTAAAGAAGACATACTGGCCATGTTTACGTGATGGTTTTTCGTCTTAATTCTGAATTAATTGTTCTGAATTAAATAGTTCAGAATTAAAATATTCCTCTTCGATTTTACATGGAAATAATAATTGTGAATTGAGGTTTACAGGGAAAACATTTTAAATCATCTTTATTTAATGTGTCTCAGCGTCTGGTGGTGGGGAAGACTTCTGATTGGACAGAGACACCAACATATTTACATCCACCAGAAGAAAATACACACTTCACCTGCTACCGACTTTTCTGTCATCTCTGTTTGTCGTTGAGCATGCACTGAATCACCAACATTATTTTAACAAGAATAAATGCTTAGGACCCAAGAAAAAAACATATTTATAAAAAAAAAATCATTTAAAATTGGAATAAACCACCCAATTACTTTAGAATTATGTTTAATTCCAAATAATTATTTTCATTAGGAACTAAGTGTTTACATCTTATTCAGAATTAAATAATTTTTATTCGGAATTAAAGCCCTCATGTAAACGTGTCCGTGTGTGCTCTATAGTTATCATCTACAGTAACACCTGTGGATCGTATGTTGATATTGTTAAAATTTGCACATTGTCACAATAGTCACCTAATGTCATCACAACTGCTTAATCCTACGTGTATCACCACAGAATATAAAACTGGAGAGAGAAGAGTGTGTGTCACAGTGGGCGTGTACCGGTGGAGGTAAAAACAGGGTTAGGTCAGCAATATGGTGCATTGAATCTATAATAATAAGTGATTAAAGATGACTCAAACATGCACACATCACTCCAAATGTCGTATTTTCTGCACTATAGTTCACTCTGGATTATAACTGTCATTGAATGGTCTATTTTCAAACTTTTTTCACATATAAACTGCACCGCACTATAAGGTGCATTAAATGAAACGCAACAGTTAGATAAGTCAGTCAAACTTTATTTAACGCCTTCACAATAACTCTCAACTTTGTTCAATTGTAACGTGTAAAAAAAAATCCTGTCTGAGATGCTAAATTGTTAGTGTATTCACAATAAGTCATAATAGTTCAAACAGTTGGGTGATTCCGGCCCATCCACATCCCTCTCATCATTATCCGAGTCAGTGTGGTTACTGTTCCCAGGCAGTTCAGTGATGATTCTGGTCTTGGTGAAAGCTCGGACCACAGTTAATACTGATCCTTAGCCCAGGCGTCCACGATCCGTTGGCAGATCGTGGCGTAAGTGGCTCGGCGCTGTCTCTCTGTCTTGGTGAATGTGTGTTCTCCTTCTCTCATCCACTGCTCCCACGCAGCTCACACTTTCACTTTATAACAGCCTTGAGTTTAAAGTGGGCGTTGTGAGTGTGCCTCTTGACAGGCGCATTTAGATATTAAAAGGAATCACAGTATGTATTACTCCTGATGCTCCTGACTACAGGAGCCGGAATGCTGCAAGTGGAGCGGCTTTGTAGTTTACTAAAGTCGTACTAAGACACCCCGATAAATTCATATATAAGCTGCGCTCTGGATTATAAGGCGCACAGTCATTTTTGGATGAAATTAAAGACTTTTAAGTGCACCCTATACTGCAGAAAATACGGTACATCTTCTACTATAACATGAAGAGCCAGTTTTGCAGAATAGGTTTGCTTTAATCAGGATTTAGGGTGGTGACCTTTTGTGTGATATAAAAACATTCTTGAAACTTCTGTTCTTTCCCTGTTATTCTCTGGTAGAATAGCCAGTCTGTCTGAATTACAATCAGATGTGACAATAAGAGACGTTGTGTTGACTGTGTGTATGTGTGTGTATGTGTATGTGTATGTTGTGGAGTCTCCATTAGAGGGCGTCAGAGCTGTGCTGTTCGCTGAGGCTGAGTCATTCTGACAGAGGACACACCAGAGCTGCTTCACTCAGAACTCTGGATCTGCACAATCTCACTCAGAATGACACTTTTAAAGGTCTTATATCACGCTCAATCGACTTGTGAGCTTTAAGTCATGTTAAAATGTCATTACCTCCTTAAAACAGACCTGGAGTTGTGTTTTGTTTCATTCACACATGTAATATTTGTCAGTTTACATCTTCAAAACTCCAAATGCTCTGCTCTTTTTGTACCTTTAGTTAAGTATCGGCAATTCCAGAAATGAAACCATCCAAATGCTTCTAGGGACGTTATATAGAGTATTGGAAAAGCTGCTCTAAATGCAATTTTTTCTCAAATAAATGGCAATTTATGCATCTTGGTCGGTGTAATTGCTCTCTGTGCCCTGGACCTGACACCAGCTGTTTCCATGACTGGCACCAGGAACATAGAGAAAAAACCCACACACTGTCTTACTTGCAAATTGTGAGATTTATTAGGACAAACTGTGCAACATTTCGTCAGGCAAACAGAAAGAGAGCTCAGGTGGCACATCTTAAATAGGGTGTGGCAAGCACCCAAGGGTTACAGGTCGTAAAGGAACAGTGTACCCAAAACAACATAATTAAAAAAAAAAAAAAAAACAATCAAGAATCAATAAAAAAAATAATAATAATAATAATAATAATAATAATAATAATAATAATATATAATAATAATGATAGAACATTTTTTGAATAATAAATAAAAAAAAAAAAAGAAGAATATCTGGATACATAGACATAGACATAGTATATATTTGATTGATTGAATTTATATAGCACCTTTCAAGATACCCAGAGCGCTTTAGAGTCCATTATTCAGTCACTCCACAGTCAGTGGCGGTAAGCTACTACTGTAGCCACAGCTGCCCTGGGGCAGACTGACAGAAGCGAGGCTGCCAATCTGCGCGATCGACCCCTCCGACCACCACCATCACTCACGCACACACCACTTTCATACTAAGCAATGTGGGTGAAGTGTCTTGCCTAAGGACACAACTGGCCTAGCGGTCTCCCATCCAAGTACTACCCAGGCCCAGCCTGCTTAGCTTCTGAGATCTGATGGGATCAGGCTTTAACAAGCTGGTAGTTATAGTATTATATTTACCCAACTATAAAATAATATGACATAACTGACACCAGGAAAGTCATGGGGCCATTGCACTTTTTTGTTTTTTTGTTTTGTTTTGAGGCAATAATAATATTTTGAGTTTACTTACAGACTTGATATTTTGCACTTTTGTAGTTTTTTTTAATGTCTAAAAAGTTGTTTATACATATCCGCCATGTGTTTTGTATGAAAGAGTGTGAATTTTATTTATTTATTTATTTGTTTTTTTCATTTGTATTTCTGGTCCTATAACTGATTATTTCCCAAAGACTGGGTTGTGACCTTGGGTGGGGCGCAAGAGATTATTTTTGAGTCGCCTTATCACGAACTGCATGTAGTCTGTGATATACATATACATATACATATACATATACATATACATATACATACAACTCCACGCAGCCTCCTCACTCCTCACTTTTCAGCAGCACCGTCGTGCCTGGCCAATTTTCTTTGGGAAACACTGATGACTATTTTTCCGTGTTTCAAACTTGAGTAACACTAATTGTTCAGAGACACTGATCACTCAGTCAACAATAAAATATCCTCATTAATGTTCAATAATGGGCACACATTTATTTTGTGATTTACGAATAATGTCTATTGACTTGGGTTGTGAGGGTTTGTGATTTTTAAAATATAAGTCCCCAGAAAAAAAAAAAAAAAAAAAACACTTTGGGAACCACTGTTATAGCTTCTGTTACAGCCATGTGACACAACTACAGCAGCAGAGTGTGAAATAACAGGTTGTACTGAAAAAAAAAAAGGATGTATAACACTTCATTAGGAGGAGTTTTAATAGCAAAATTAAGAAAAAAAAAATTTAAAATCCAGGCTAGGGTTAGGATAAATAACTAGGGTTAGGTGGTCTATAACTACTGCTATGATGTAACTGATGTGCTGCTGTACAGTTATTTATTTATTTTGATTTATTTGATTTCATTCATAAAGTATAAAAAGACATCGAGAGTGTCACAACATCAGCCATACAAGAAATGAATGAAAAGGAGCAGAAAGAAGAGAGATCTTATGTTATCTGCCCCTTTTCCCCTTTCAAGACAAAACATCAAAACATTCCAAATCAGTTCAGGCGCAATTACTAATCAAATGCAAACAGAAATCTTCACTTTTATGCACAACTACTTAGTTTTCTTTTTCGTACACACACATTGAATTTTTTATGTGTTTTTTAAATGTCATCATTGTACTTGATTCTTTTATTTCTTTGTCAAGACTATTCCATAAGGTAACTCCTTTCACAGCGGCGCTTCGCTCCATAACCTGGGTTATTGATGTGCTGCTATATTTGATTATTGTACTATTATAATTCACTAAACAATGACCCAGAAAACAGGGAGCAGATTACATCTGAGGGATGCAGAGATAGGTTCAGTTCATGTGCAAGAGATTCTATTTCTATCTATATGTCTAATCAATTAAACTAAATAGGGCAAGGACTTATTGATAGAGATATGCTGACTCACGACTCATCACCCTGATCAGACCAGCAAGACGTTCCCGTAAGGGGAGTGAGATGAATCGGATAAGATTGTGTGTCGTGCCAAGAGGCCTGGCTGGACAGTGCACCAACAAAGAGGCACTAAGTCTAAACCATGGTCGCCTCCCATGTAGTTTGCGTATAAAAATCATTGTATAGGCGTAAATATTCAGTCTCTGCATGGGAACGTCAGCACAGACTCCTTGTACAAGTATGACTTTTATAATATTGGAATAAGTAAATTATCTGGACTTTATTTCTGTTTCAAGTGTAATTTTTTGGCTAAGCAGAGGTTATTTTCCTCAACACTACGACAAATGTACTAAAATAGATCTGGAAGAGTTCAAAATTCACTTCCAGTATTACCACATGACATCACAAGGTGGAACAGAGTGTTTTTAGTTTGATATGCAGGGTGTGTGTGTTAAACATGTGTGAATGAAACTAAACACAACTCCAGCAGGAAACAGTTTTATATCATAGATCAGTAAACAGTGTCGTACGGTCCCTTTAAAGAAAATGATTCTTCTGAACTCTACCCTTTGATTGGTAGATGTTCTGTCTGGAGCTTAGAGTCGGGCACATCTCAGTATTTGTTGTCTGCAGTTCTATTATGAGTCTGATAAAGTGAAATTCCCATCATGCATCTGGTGTGAGCGCTGTGCCCTTGTTCCGCGGCGTCCCGTTAAACGAGCACAGATGTTGTCTTGGTGCCGCGCTAGCCGCTCGGAGGCTAACAGACTTTACCTAATGAGTAAACAAAGATGTGTGAGTCAGGCGGAGGTCGGGGGTCACACGGGGGCATGCTGGGTAAACGAGCGGCTAATAGACTGCAACAAAACCGTGGCTAGACTCCGCTTCATTAAACATCCATTAGCATCATGACCGAGCATCTTCCGCAGAGTTCAAAACCATCCAAGAAGCAAAACAAAAAAGAGATTACACTGGACTCATTACAGAGGGCACGAGTGTGTCCTCCCTCACACACACACACACACACACACACACACACATACAACACACTCATACCCACTGCTCATGCTCTTCTCTTTCTATTTACTTTTCAGTCATTCGTTAGAAAAATGTTAGAGAAGACATATTGTGCTTGTGTCTGTTCTACAGTTCTAATCGATGACGCCCATGGATCATTCAGTATTATTTTGAATGAATGAATGTTTATTTGGACAATAATGCACAGAACATGCACAGAAAACATAAATACATAGATTAAATAAATAAATAAATAATTTCCAATAACAATAAACAATAAATAATAAATAAATATCATGTAGAAATAGATTCATCACGAATTTCGGACTACCGTCATTGTGCAATTCATACTGGGAAGGATTTTCCGAAAAAGTGAGCATCAAACCACCATGTTTGTTTTCCCAGTGGGATGTGTCTGTTGACTAAAACAGTCTTTTCTTGTCTTTTGAACCATGTCACTTTTGTTTTTGGTTCTGATATTGTCATATTTTAGTTCTGGGATTGAGACATCATAGTTGTGTGGTTGTTGTCCTGACAGTGGAAGTTTGCAAACTTCATAAGTGCAAAAGTGAATCAGATGTGTGTGACTGCAAAACTCTGTTCAAACTGTTTCTCTTCCCAATGGAATTGAAAAATAGTGAAAGGTGAAAGCGATGGGTAGGATTCATGCACAGGAAAGACCAAAAAAGAAATATTTCACTGCCTAAATCATCCCAAGTTTGCAGAGAACATTTTGTATGTGGAGCAACATCAAAGCAAAACCCAGATCCCTCGCTCCACCTTGGTTACAAATTTAAAAACTCAACACCAAAGCGAAAGGCACCAACTGTTCACCAAGAAACACCTTCCACTGCAAAGAGACCAAGACGTGATGTTGCTGTAAAACCACAAGAACAAGAAAGTGCAGCTCAGTCTGTTTGTCTTCTGCTCCTCTCACTTAAAAAAAAGGGATCCTGCTTTGATGATGCCAATGGTTAAATTTGTCCACTAGAGGTCAGTGTTTCTCCAAGGCTTCAGACACGTCCAACCATTTGAGACAATATTGCGACTGAGGTGTCAATGCTTCACGAGGCTCCACTCATCCATCACTACTATTAGTGACCAGAGAAGGATCTGCAGTCACCTCTGTCAAATTCTGGACGCACCAGTTTGTCGCAGGTGAGCCAGACGGCAGTGTATGAGAGCTGGGATTCCACACACTTTTGAGTCACTGTATGCACGCAGATTTCCTCCAGAAAACGCTCGTCTAAATGCAGAATAAAAACTGAAGACGCGACGCCAATTTTGCATCTTCTGTTCAGATCGTCATCATATAAACGTAGCCTAAATCTGCTTTTTAAAAAACTGAATAGATGTTTGATATTATAGTTGTTACATTTTCATCTATTGATACTTTGCAGTGACATCATCTGGGGGTGTTCTGCCTGTATGCCTATGCCAGTATGTTCAGCAGTTTCCATGGTGACACAATGCGCACATTAACAAATAGTATCCAAAAAAAGAAAAACAACACAAACAGCACATTTTCAGGAGCCTGTGATCAGTCCGAGTGTTCATGGTCCTGTGTAATATGATCTGAGAGGGACTTGCACAAGCACAGAACAAAATCATCTCCTCTGAGCTCCAACTAAGTCAGAGACAACACAAAGCTAATATTAAACTAGAAATGAAATCTATTGGTGATGAAATGTCTTTGAAAAGTTTCACTCTGAACTATATGAAATAAGCTTTACTGCTTTTGAAGACCTTTAACAGACAATGCGGTTTGTAAAATAAATTTGTGAAAATACTGAGAGGCTGTGGGTGGAGGTGCGTCGTGGAGGTCTGCGGGGGAGGGTCCTCTGGGTGCAGGTCTGCAGTCACACTCACATCTGTCCCGGAAGAGCTGTGTGAATTGGGAGCCGAGTTCATTGTTCAGAAAAGGAACAGATTCATGGACACAACAGTGAAATTAAAAATCCAGGATCATGTAGAGCAGCATGTTAAAACAAACATTTGAAGACCGAAATGAGGAGCAGTTACAGAGAGAAAGGCGATGTTTTTTTTCAATACAGTGGTCCTTAGTTTATCATGGGGATTACTTTCTAAAAATAACCCGCGACAGGTGAAATCCGCAAAGTAGTCAATTTTATATTTTTACAATTAAATATATATACAATTATATCTGTTTTAAATCTGTAAAACCCTCAGCACACACTTTATACACTTTTCTCACACAGGACAGTTACAACTCTTTTTACTTTCTTCTTAAAACTTATTGCTGCTGTCGTCCTTTTGTGATTTTCCTCCTTCTTTATGTAACAAACTGAAGATTAATTTATTCCATAATGGAGTCTACAGCGCAGAGAACTGCACAGGTCCAGTTTTGGAGACCTGCACTCAACACCGCACCCGCCAGTACAGGACCGCACCTGCCCGTTAACCTGAGGTTATATCAAACTTTTTCGCTGCACACATCATAGACTGAACCAAGACTAAACCAGAACTAAACCAGGACTAAACTAGGACTAAAACAGGAGTAAATCAGGACTAAAACAGGACTAAACCAGGACTAAACCAGAACTCAACCAGGACTCACTGTTGGGACAGGCTCAGAGGCGACTGCAGGAGAAAGGACCGACAGAGAACTCTGCACCTCACGGAGGTAAACGTGGTTATCGCCCGATCACGCAGGACTTCAGATCGAACATTTATGTAAATTTGGGTGAACACATTCTGTACTGTACAGGACACACGGCACAGAGGAGACTGATTGACAATGGTCTACAGTTGCTTAGCCAATCAGGACGCAGGGGGAAGAACATAATACATCATACAGTGTAAAAAACAAAAAAAAGCATGTAAAATTGCAATAAAAAACCTGCAAAACAGCGAGACCATGAAAGGTGAACCGTGATATAGTGAGGGACGAGTGTACAAAGTGAAGTGGAGCCAGTCAGTAGAACCGGAAGATCACCCATGCTCACTTCCTGTTTATTGTCATCCCACCACAACCAAGTGCAGGGTGAATTATTAATGTAGTCATTCTGCGCCCTGGTTGTTTTTCGTTTAGTAGTTTTTTTGCTGGAGAGGCACTTTTGTGAGGGTTATGGATTTCCTGTCAGTCAGTGAACGCCTCATAAGGACAAACAGAAAAAGAGGTGGTGCGTTCACTGTCCTGCTAAAGTGCTTTATGGAAATACTATAAACTCAGTGATGAAGTGTTGATTGGACTCCTCAGACACTTCCTCCTCTGTCTGTCACACCTTCACTCTGTACGTCTGGAGCTTGTACAACTGCATCCAGAAGGCACAGGCCATGTGTGTGGAGCAGCTCTCCCTGCGCTTGTGTTTGGTGAAGACATGTTCTCTTTGAGTATCGATCATGTTTTACTTTCAGGTTTTAGTTTGGGCAGATACTTAAACCGACGCATAGTGTGTAAATAAGAAATATGCACAGAGAAATACTTGCATTATATCAAAGAGCAGTGCTTAAATAACTGGATTACATTATTTCTGAATTATGTAATTATGATGTTTCCTTGGAATAGGGAGTTGTGTTTTGTTTCATTCACATTTTTAACACACAAACTCTGCATACTGAGGCTGAGTTCTTCTCTCAAAAAGAAAACACTCTGTTCCACCTTGTGGTGTCATATGGTGATACAGGAAGTGCTCCAGTGTGTTTCTAAGGCCCCGTCCACACTAGTACGTTTTCATTGTGGATGCAATGTTTGTTCACACTAATCCAATTGAAAACAGCTCCAGAGACGGAACAATCTGGTGCCACCTGCTCCCACGAATTTATCTGAGTATGGATCTGATCTGGCACTGTGTGGACACCTGAAAATGCTGATACACTGATGTAGATCTGTGCACGTAATTCGTAATACACACGTAATAAAACGCCAAGAGACTACAATATATATCCATTCATATACAAGGTCTATGTATATGTACTGCAGACATATAATCTCTGAAAAGTTTAACATGAACCGTCTCCAGCACAGAACAGACTCACCATCAGCAGAACATCCCGCTGTCACAGAAAGAACACTCAAATTCCACTGAGTTGTGCCTTTTTGTCCAACAAAAGCTGAACCGCATCAGCGCACAATAGTGAGATGTTTTCAACGCTAAGTTTCATTTCTATAAAATGTAAACAAATATGCTCAAAACTGTGTGGATAAAGAAGGATCGTGGACACAGAAACGACATGTGTGGATGCAGGTTGTTTCCGATACGGTGATATGGTGATACGGTGATTTGTTTCAGTGTAAACAGAGTCTAAACTCCACACACTGTCACTAGAATCATTTGGATCATTTCAGGTCTGGAATTTCTAATCTTGACTGAACTAAAGGTAAAAGAAGCGTTTCACTCGATAACATCCGCTTCATGACATCATAAAGTGGAACAGAGCATTTTGAGCTTTGGAGATGAAGACAGACTAATGCATAACTCAGACATATGAATTAAAAATGCACACACTTGTCAGATTGTGTGACCCTAGCGCCCCCTGCTGGTGATAGTCTGTGAGTCCTTCTGGCTAACAGAGCAGTTCACACTCCTCTGCTCTGTAGTCAGGGTGGTAACAGCAGCACAGCAGCACACCGCCAGCTCAGCCTCAGTGTACAACCCTGCGTGTGCGTGTGTGTGTGTGTGTGAGTGTGTGCGCGTGCCTGCGCTCTACATAACCATCTGCTGCACGAGACTGGCACCATCACTGCCAGCACATATACATTACACCACAATCAGCTGTATTTACCACACTATGGGATTATAGAACTCACAATATCAAGGTTTAAGGAGCAGCTATACGCCCAAATAGATATGATAAAAAAAAAAAAAAAAAAAAAAATGGTACTATAACTTCATAATGCACATAGTTTATAAGATTATTCAGACTATTTCATTAAGCGGTTAGGAGTTAATATTATCAGAAAGCACAATGAATCTCTCATTTGTGTTGCCAGTTTCAGCACTAAAAGCCAGTGTGTTTAAACCTATAATGTTTCTCGCACCTGCACCAGTCATGAGTCAGTGCTAGTGCAGCCTCTGCAGCTCAGGGAGGGAATTCTGGAGGTTCTGAGTTTCACATGAGGCCTGATCTGTCCATAAACTGAGAATGAGACACACTTGGACGTGTCTCTACCTGTAGGTGATTTGATTGTAATTATTGTATTCTTTTTGTCCATCATGTCTCTTCACGTGTAGCTGCAGATGTGTTCTGTGGTTCAGTCCGAGTGCACACTGGAACATTATCTAACCCATGTGGACTTTGTGTAGACTGTAGGTCATAAAACATGTCCCTGTGAAGTGCCTGGCTGTTTTCACACCTCCAGTGCTCCTCTGGTGTGAAACTGCTTTAGCTCCGCCGCTAACACCACACACATGTAATGTAATACTTTTCAACACACCTCCACAGAGCTCCATGCTAAAAGGTCAGCTGCCACTCATAAATCTGTGCACTCTCCAAGCATGGGAGAGAATAAAAGAAATAAAAGAGGGACATAGGGCATCCCTGTTGGGTCCCCTCAGGAGGGGTCTAGGAGAGGGGCCACTACAGGGTGGCTCTTTTGTGCTTGGGACAGGTTTTATAATTTTTTTTTAAATTTGGAGTTCATCTGGTGGGAGAACACCTGCTGTAAATATAAATACTGACTAATTAAAAAACAATTAGTGAAGAAAACTGGAAAAATATGTTGACATTTTTCAGCAAGTGGCTTGTTCTATATTGACGACTTATTACCAGGGAGAATTCTTTCTCACAGTTTGGCACAATTGTTCTTACAATTTTATTTGTCAAATATTAATCTCTGTGTACAATAGAGGAACTTTGATCAGTACAAAATGGTTGCTAGGTAACAGTTATGAAATTGCTCAGTCATGATTTTTATCCAGGAGTAAAAGTAGAAGTCAAATTTGAAACAAAAAATTGGCCAAACTGGGAAAATAATTGTGATTTTTTTTTTTTTTTTTTTTTTTTTTTTGGCAAACCATGAAATATAATAGTCTTAACAGTGTTTTAGTGAAATGAGCACTCTAACCTGCCATAGGCCATAGGAACTTGAGTGCTTCTGCTCTGCTGCGTTTGTGCTCAGGTCAGATCTTCTCTGTTTGTGTTCCAGTGGTCGTGTGGAAAAAAACGACCAGTACAATTACAGTTTGAATCAGCCAAAATGATAATCAGTTAAGTTCAGTTATTAATGCAGTTTATTAAACCAGGCTTTGTTCTTACAACTGGGAAATAAGTGCTATCAATATTTTAGTAGTAGAATATCAAAAATTATCTATCCACAGGACACAGTCATGTTGGATTTTCTAACTCGGAACCAGCTCTGTTCTGAAATCGATGGTGTTCCAGTGGAAATGTACGTGTCAGAACTCAGAAAGTCCAAACTCCAAGGACAACTGGAACGCACCAGTATCCTTCCTTCATCCTGACCCTGGAATTTACCTGCATTTTGCCACAATAGGCTGTTTCCTTGGTTACAATCTTGGTTTTGTTAGTTATTATCCTGGTTTCCCTGGTTACAATCTTGTTTTCTGGGGTAATGAGTTGGATTGCCATTCCCATTCAATAAAATTTTAATTTTCAGTTGTCCTGAACTTTGCTGTGTGAGAGCGCAGAGAGGCAAATGCAGGTTAAGTGTGAACAGAGCAGACTCAGCAGTGTTGTGAGACTGGTGCATGTGTGAACAGGGTTTCTCGGGGTGTTCTGGCACTTTGTAGCAGACAGTTTATGTGTGAAAGGGCCAGAGATGTCTTCTCCTCTGTGAGTTTATGCTGTGGCCCCTAAATCATATGACAAAAGAGCTCATATGAAGCTCAGATCCAGAGCGGGCCTGGTTTGTGTAACACTGAGATTTCACACATTTTTATAACACTGAGATTTCACACATTTTTACTTGTATGTTTGATGTGTCAGACAGTAGAAGGCAGTATAGAACACTGATCTATGGTGCACTGACTTGTCTGAGAGTCCCTCACCTGCTTGTCTCCATGGAGATGGTGTTGCTCTGCCTGGTATGTTCCATAGTATGAATAAAAAGTACATGTTTTTCACAGAGATTTCTAGAATTATAAAAAAATTAAATGTAATGATTTTGACTGACCTGATTTTAAGGAACTGAATTGCTTTCTTAATTCTAGGAACATGAACTCAATGTGCCTACTACACTAATGCTCAGACATTTCAGCAGGTCACAAACAATCAAAAAGTACTTTTTACTTTGCAGTCCAGTTTTAAATGTAGTGGAATATAAAGTACAGATACGTCTATTGAATATAAAGTATGAATATGTAAAAATGTACACAAATACAGTACCTTTACTTGTGTACTTGGTTACTTCCCACCACTGGCTAGCATGCAAATTTACCTCCAACCGTTCCCACATAAGAGACTTGCAGCACGCAACAAGACATAACTCTTTGTTTATTGACATAATGCTACAGTTATAAAAAGATGATGGTGCATTCATGAGGCTAATCTATGTCACGCTCTGAGCTCAGAGGCGGCCGCCATGTTTCTGACAACACCTGATCATAAAGCAGCGTGATTTATGAGCAGAGCTTATGAAACGCCATGAATTATTTAATAGCCCGTCATTAGAGTGTTGTGAGAATGCCCCGGGCGGGGATCAGGTGAGTGCTCAATCACATTAGAGGAGCATGGTACATTTGAGGTGAATTACTGAAGAAGCAAGATTTACATGGCAGGAAAGCTTTCACTCGGCTCTTTTCTTAAATTATGGGATGCAATTAGAGGTGATTAAAGTCCAAAATGTTTACTATGAATTACACAATATGACAAAGTACCTGATACTTACTCAATTACAAGAGTCTCTATGCCGTAAAATGCCTTAGAAAAACATGCATTTGTATTGTGGGTGGGTTTACCTGTCCTCAGATCTTACCTGGAACTGGATCTCCTTGGATTTAGATCACTTTAGTGTGAGTAAACCCTTCAACAATAATGTTACATGTTGCATTTTTAAAGGGCCTATAGTACATATTTTACTGCTCTATGTTTTAATGTAGTTTCCTCATCACAAACAGACCTGGAGTTGTGTTTAACGCACAAACCCTGCATGTTCAGGCTGAGTTCTCCTTTCAAACAGAAAACACTCTGTTCTGGTACAGTAAGTGCTCCATTGCGGTTTTAAATTCCATACACATTCATTAGAATCATTTGGATGATCTCAGCCCTAATTGCCCATCTCTACTGAACTACAAGTAGAAGGTAGCTGGTAACTTGAAAAAAAAAAAAAACTACATGACATCACAATGTGGAACAGAGCATATGAGCTCTGGAGATAGACAGGTTTACTGAAATATGTGACTGAAACAAAACACAACTCCAGGTCTGTTTTTGAGGATGTAACACAATTGGGTTCGGTCAAGTGGTAACGGAGGGAAACAGGGGCAGATTTTTGACATTCAAATGTCTCTTATTCAGAAACTAGAGGAACTATTGAAATAAGTAAAGTATCAGAATGTAGGAAAGAGTTACACTCCAACAGGGTCAAGTTAAACCTGTGATATTCTTTCAAGTTGTTGACAAAAAATTAAAAAACTCAAGTCGGTAACAGAGGGAATTAAATATGCAGCACTTTTTGGGGATTAAATCCAAACAGTGATAACTCTTGGTTCTCACTTCCATATCCTTAACAAACTGGTTTGAATATTTGCTTCATATAGTTTTCTACCATATGGTACAAGATTAGGTTGAAAAACCTCTTACTTTTTGACTAATGAGATTTTTTATTAAGAAAGGTCATGGTAACGGAGGGAAAAGTAACAGAGGGAAAATTGTAAAAACAAGTAGAAGGTGCATGATTTTGTATAATTTGTCGCTTTTTTCTTCTGAATACTTTAATATTACTTCAAAATGAAAGGAAACTATTTCTATAAAATATGTCAGTCCTTCCAAGCAAATTTTTATCATTTTAAATAATTTTTTTTGGGAAAAATCATGTACCTTCATCAACAGTTCAAAGATGGAATAACACAAGATATGATGAAATACATCCATTTATTGACATGATTTGCAGGTCTTTGAAATTTGGGAAATAATTTTTGTTCCATGTTTCATACATGGTCTGTTTAAAACATATGGAACTTTAGAACCAAAAATGGTACAGAAAAAAGGTCAACAGTTTCATAAACTAGAGTACATATGTATCTGTTCAATACATTTTTATATCAGATGCATTAACTTGATTTTTTTGGCCTTGTTGTTTACTTCTGCTTGACTGGGCCCAATTATAAAATGGCTAAATGCTTACAAGAGTCCATTTCACGTAATATATGACATTTCACGTTAGACCAGCAGAAGAGTGAAAATGAATAGAGCATTAGTATTATCCACTGATCAAATTCCCTTTGGCAGCTTTTCCTCCAGATGCCCTTCCACATGATCACAGACTTCTGGCCTCTCAATGACGGTATGAAATATCAGTGAGACGAAGCGGCTCCTCCCGATAGCGTGCTATAGCTTTACCTGGACACATAAACGTTTCAAGAGCGTCCAAGTTCTCACGTAGTAAATCTGTTGGCTCGGTGCATTCCTTTGAAAACCAGCCTGAGGTGTAGCGCTCCACATCTCCTTCACCTTCTGCTTCTTTTTTCTCCTGACAACCTAATGAATCCTATCCCACTCCGTTCTAACAGCACATTCATCTGTCTGTAGCAGCTCAAGCCATGCCAGAGGTGCTGCACTGCAAAAAGCAAGGGGAATATGAGCAGTTTGGAGTTGAGGGAAAGTTACTTCAGTGGAGATCAGAGCAAGTCAATTGACACACCAATGATTTTTTTTTTTTTTTTTTTTTTAAGGTACATCATGCAACTTTTTTTGTAGTTTAGGGAGTTGCTTTGTATGTTCCACAGTATGACTTTAAATGTTAAAGGTGATTTTATTGTTCAGAAATACCTTTAAGAAGATGCATTCTTGTCTGAGTGAAGCCGCCTTTCCACCGAACTGATCCATACCTTGACCTGCTGGAGAAACTTTTTGGAATATTCCATCCAGTCGTTGTATTTGCAGAGGTCACTGGTGCTAGGCTAGTGCATGTCAATGGCCATAGTTAGCCTGCTGCTAAAAACAGTCTAACCCACTCCACAAAACACCTGAAACAAATCTATTATTACACCAGACTGTCCATGTGAATGTCTGTGTTGATAGAATCATTTTAGAAGTAAAACCAACCTTGTATTTGAAGGATTTATGTGTGAGCAGCAGTGAGTTGTTCTTCCTGATAGAAAGTTTGACAGCGGCGGACTGATATATGAGAAAATAGTCCCTCAACATGCGACGATTCATGTGATGCAAAGTTAGTTTATCTCAAACATTATTCTATCAACACAGACATTCACATGGACAGTCTGGTGTAATAATAGATTTGTTTCAGGTGTTTTGTGGAGTGGGTAAGACTGTTTTTAGTGGCAGGAGAACTATGACCATTGACATGTACTAGACTAGCACCAGTGACCTCTGCAAATACAAGGACTGGATGGAATATTTAAAAAAGTGTCTCCACACGTCTCCAACACTCTGACTCAACAGGAAAAGAGGTCCTATGTCCAAAATTCCAAACTGTCCCGTTACGCAATGCACTTTTAAGGAACATCAGAGGTGGGTAGTACTCAGTTACATTTACATTTGCATTTACTTGAGCAAAAAATTGTATTTTTCAGAGCACTTTCCTTCTAGTATACTTGTACTCCTACTTGAGTCATATTTTTATTGAAGTAGCAATACTCTTACTTGAGTAAAAGTTGTAGTTCCTCTTCCCACTGTGAGTCTAAAGTGACAAAAGTTTTATGTGACCATCTGAAATGATTTGAACGTTTGTGTTTCTTGCAGCTCCTTCACATCTGATTTACTTTGTCTTATTTATGAGGACCCCCTCAAAAATGAGATGGCGAGACATCTCAAGGGGCTTATCCTCCAAACAAATCAATTCAAATGTGCTGATGCTTTAAAGACACCAGATTTTGTGGATTGTTTAACACTTTGTTCTTCACATTCATGTGTATATCAGATGTCACGTCTCGACTTTTTAGGTTTCCCATATACTTTTTTTTTTTCTTACTTGAGTAATTTCATGGACTACTACTTTGTATTTGTACTTAAGGAATATTGTTTTGAAGCAATTATACTCTTACTTGAGTAACAGTTATGTTTACTCTACCACCTCTGAGTGATATCATATTTTCTTATTTTATGTGTAGATTTTTTTTCCATGTGTTTTAGTAAAATGTGTCTTGCCTCTGTACAGACATATGGTATGAGCAGATGTCGAGGTGAAAATAAGTCCACTGTGTTCTGTCTCAATCTAATTATAAAGCATTTTATTGTCCAAGAATCAGGAAGTGTGGAAATTGTTAGCATGCTAGTTGTTATTGACATTACCATGAAGGCAAAACTCAGCTTTAGTCTCTGAGTTGTGAAAAGTGCTTCTAATTTCATGGCGGTGAATAATTAGGATGTTCTGAATGCATAAGGGAAATGAGGAAGAACTTTGGACCACTGCAGATGTTTTTAAAACAGTAAAAATCAGGTACATCACCTTTAACTTCCCTCAGTATCACTTTTTGCAGTGCACTTTCTGAAGACTACGTGCAGCTGGTTCAATTCTCTCTATGACGCACTCCGTAAGAATCCGACCGTCCAGATCTAGTATCACCTGTATCAAAGTCTTGCTCAAGGGCTACAGGCAGGATGACATCTCAGCCATGTTCACAGCTGTAGGAGAGTTAGTGCCACAATGGGACAGAATAGCGTGTCACGTTAGCATGCTAGCCTCGAGATTGAAGTCCTTTCTAACGTTGTCTTCTGTTCTGATCTGTGCCATTATAATCCATGTAACCAGGTGCAGGGGCTGTAACGTGAGGCCACACAAGACAATAGTTGATGTTCTTGGATATAGTTCAAGTAGCATTGTCATCAGGTGATAAATTACAGTTCAAAAAATATATCAAGCGAGTAGATTTAGCAAAGCATAAACCTGTCTGACGTTTAAAGAAACAGTATGTGATCTATGCTTTTCTCGTTTTGAAAAAAAAACTACAAGTGAACCTGTGTCCTCAGAGCTTTAACCTGCAGATGGAGGACACATCCAAGTTTGTCTCATTGTCAGTTTATGGACAGACTAGGTTTCATGTGAAGCTCAGAACCTCCAGAATTCCCTCCCTGAGCTGCAGAGGCTGCACTAGCACTGACTCATGACTGGTGCAGGTGTTGGGGTTCAGGGAGAGACCATCAGATCAGAGAGATGTTTAGGGTTTAAACACTGGATTTCAGCATTGGAACTGGCAACGCAAATGATTCTAACATAAACGTGTCCATCATGTCCAGTGAATTTTTTAAATTAAGAATAAATCAGCATCATAATAACAGTCATCAGTAAGAGCTGTATTAGATTGAAGCATACAGGCTGACATGTTTTAGTATCAAACTATGATAGTTTTACATCAGTCAAGTTGTGGTTTGTGAAGAAAAGTTGGAAGAAACATTTGAAAATTACAGGAAGTAGAGCTGAGTTCTAAAAAGTAATCTCTCTATCCATGTCATCAATATTCACAAATCTGCCACTTTTTTTTTTTTTTGTCTTCATGGAAGTGTTACTGCTTTGCCCTGAAAGTTCCACATTATACTCTGCCAGTTATTTGTATTGCTAAAAGATGTATTCTTTCTATAAAGGATTGCCTCTGCACAGATCTGAGCTGTAACTTCACCTAATGACATCACTAGCTGCCAGTTAGGGCAAGAAACAACATCTGGAGACAAATGTGGCGTAACTTCCACCAGAAAAGATCCTCAATGAGCATTAAGGCCCCGTCCACACGAGTACGTATTCAGGTGTTTTTGGTTGTGGATACAGTGTTCGTTCACACTAATCCGATTGAAAACAGCTCCAGAGACAGAACAATCTAGTGCCACCAGCTGAGTACTGATCGAGCACTGTGTGGACACCTGAAAACTCTGATACACTGATGTAGGTCTGTGCGCCATGTTGTAATTCACCGCCAAAATGCTAAGAGGCCAGAATATCTGTCCATTCATATAAACGTGTCTGTGTGTACGACCTGCAGACGTATAATCTCTGAAAAGTTTAACATGAACCATCTCCAACACGACAGAAACACAGAACAGACTCACCATCAGCAGAACACCCCTCTGTCACAGAAAGAACACTCATATTCCACTGAGTCGTGTCCTTTAGTCCGACAAAAGCTGAACCGCATCAGCGACACAAGAAGCGAGATGTTTTTTGAGTGTTTAGTTTATGCAAATGAGCCATGTGGTTTTAAGTTTCATTTCTGTAAAATTTAAACAAATATTCTCAAAGCTGTGTGGATAGGGAAAGATTACAAACACAGAAACGACGTGTCTGGACACAGATCGTTTCCGATATGGTGATACGGTGATTCTCTTCAGTGTAAACATAATCTAAGTGTAAATTGAATTAAATTAAAATGTTCAAGTAGACTTAAAAGAGAAAACTATACATAAAAAGTTAATAAAATAGAGGACGTTATACAAAATCAACTTTGTGGAGCTTTCTACCATGTTATAATGTTGATCCCTGCTTGAAAAGTTTTTATATTTCATCCTTGTATGTTTGAGTAATGTAGCGATTTCTCTTGGGCCCTATTTAAACCCTCCTTTCAATTAGCAGTACAAGCCTGTACAAGGCTCCGCCCACAAACCTACAACCACCATGCTCCCACATGACAATTCTCCATAAATATACAAAAACATGACTCAAAACTGTACACTACAACTTCACAAATCAGACGCAATGTGCTGTAGTTTCCTTGCACGCTGATTCTGCTCTGATCGTGTTCTGAAGGGGGAGAGACTTAGCACAGAGAGCAGAGGAAGGGGGACTCCTGAAACATATTAAACATGTTAATATAGATCATTTTCAGAACAATATAGGTAAGACGATGATGTAAGAATGTTAAGTGTTCGTTAAAAGCCCATAGAAGTGTAATACTCCCTCTTTAAGTACGTTGTATCATCATTCAGCTCTTCAAATCATACACAAGTGCTCCATTAGCTTTCTTCGTTCTGTGATTGACTGGCCTGGATGGTTAGCCGGGGGGCATCAGCATAGCCGTGTTGCTGTAGTGTTTGGAGTGAGCGTAGAGAGCGCTGGATGTTCGCTCTGTTGGCTGCACTTCAGATCAGATGCCTTACCTTCCAGCTATTGTTTCACTGCTCTGTGGAAAATATGGTATCCACCCAAAACAGCTCCAGGCTCCGCATTCCGAACAACAATTCACAAATATATCTACAGGCGTACAGGTTTATTTGTGGAATTACTCAAAACTGACTGCTACTTTATTGGCAAATTCTATCCTGGGAGTGTGTAGGAAAAAATATAAAACATTTTGATACTCTGGTGACAGATTTCATTGAATAAAATTACACTATGTCTGAGAAGAGAAGCGATAAAGGAGGAATTTGAAAACAACTAAATGTTAAAGCAGATCCATTATGCAAAATTGACTTTTCAGAGCTGCTGTTTCATTTATTCACCTGAAATTGTATTTGGAGCGATTTGTGCATGTTTGAGGAATCTTGAAGTACTTTATTTATTTTATTTAATTGTTCCGCTCCAGTCAGTAGAAGCTTGTCGAGGCTAGCGATGATAGGAGCCGAGTTCCAAATTAGTCACTGTAAATGATTTACGGACAAAATAAAGAATTAAAAACACCAAGATCAAGTAGAATGTGTTAATATGAGTGTTTTAAGACCAAACTGGGGTGACGTTTTATCAATATAAAATGAGCTGGAAATGGAAAGTCCATGAATCTGGAACTGCGCTCACTTCCCCATAAGTGAGAAAGCTCCAAAAGCCATGATTTTATAACTATGATGTGTATTTAATTTCACTTTTTTATTTCTATACACTTTATATTCAGTCCATGTATGCGTTCTAGAAAAGTGGGACAGTATCTTGGCAGAGTTTTCTTCTCTCATCTGTTCATTGGACCACACAGGCTTTAGTTGAATACTACTTTCATCGCGTCACCTCCAGCTCATAATCCTGCTGTTTGTGTTTTGGATGAGGAAAGAGCGCTCCACGTCTGTAGAAGTCCTCTGTGCTGTGCCAGGGCGCCCTGCGTTGGTATGGGCTCATGTTTGGGGCACAACACAGCTGGGCAGGATAATGAGAGAGGAGGAGGAGGGACTGAAAAGAACTGTCATCACATCACAGAGTCCAGGAGCCAGAGCAGAGCAGGGGAACAGCTCTGTCCTGCCCCAGAACGCTGAGGGCACAGCGGGGTAGCAAGGTCCACTGAGTCCTCGGAGACGTCCGGCTGCATGGATAAGACACACGGGGGAGAGAAAGTGGCTGTGGTTACACCACACCAAAAATCTGACTGTTATCTGATTTCTGCACTTACGTAGTCAGATTACTGAAGTGTAGTGTAAACATAACTCATAATAATAGTAATAATGAGATAAGAGTAATCTCATTTCTTTTTGAGAATGTTTGACAAGATTATTTAAAAGGGAAGTGTATGTAAGATTTTTTATCTGGAATTTTATTAATTGAACTATCTGTGTGTGTGTATAGACACGTTCAAATCAAGCACAGTTTTTAATGAGTTACTCTTCATATTCAATGGACATGAAGTCCTGTTATGTGTTTGGTTCAAGACGATTATCCAATCAGAAAGCAGAATGAGCCTCATGTGACCCTCTCATTTGAGTTGCCAGTTCCAATGTTTATATCCAGTGTGCTTAAACCTAAAATGTCTCTCTGATCTGATGGTCTCTCCCTAAACCCCAGCACCTGCACCAGTCATGAGTCAGTGCTAGTGCAGCCTCTGCAGCTCAGAGAGGGAATTCTGGAGGTTCTGAGCTTCACATGAGACACAGTCTGTCCATAGACATGTTCTGAGCTCTAAATCATTCTATAGCTCTTCAGGAAAGGTTTTCATTTCTTTTGTATGAATGGGAGTTTTGTTGTATTGATATCTGCTCAAATGAATATGTAGTTTCAATACTGTTTTCAGTACTGATGACTGATAGTATGTTTTGTTTTGTTTTTCTTTTTGTTTGTTTTTTTTGTTTGTTTTTTTTACTTTTGACAACACTAGTCAGAAGTCTGTGTTCACAAACACAGCATGACATCTGTCATAACTGTCCATCATCCATCATTTATACAAGCTTGGTACTGGTCCAAATCTAATCAAATTCAGAATTAATTAGCTGAAGTCTATTCCACAGTTTCCCATGCTGGAACATCCATGGCCTGGAGCTTGTCGTCTCCTGTCAAAACACTGCTGTGTGGAGCATCTCTGTGGGCCTGTTTGTCTGGGTTTGTCGGTGGTGGAATAGATCCAGCAGTGCTGGAGGCCGGGCAGATTAGAGGCCCGGTTTGGTGGAGGAATGGTTGGCATTTACATATTGATAGAATTTGTGGAGCTGATTCTGAAAGCATGTGGCAGTTTGCTCTGAGGGCTGTTTCCTTTCATTTACTGTGCAATACTGTGGTGGTTTAATGATGGAGGACCTCCTAGGAGCTCAGGAGACTATAGGCTGTGTTTCCCTCTGGTTCTGCTTTGATCCAGGGGCAGTTTTAGACCTGGTCAAGTCCTGGTTTAGTCTAAGTCGAGGCCAGGTTCAGTTTAGTGTTCAGTTTTTTATGGAATTCATGTGCCAGGATGATCTAGCTGTCACAATACTAAACACACTGGATTTTCATAGTAAAGAACACAGTTGATTCACAACACACCAACTTTGATGATAATTAAAGTCCCATTGTGACTTTTGTCATTTGGGATTTAATGGACTTCATTTTCACAGAAAAACACTCTGAGTGGGCTTGTAATCGGACTCTTATTTGGCCTGGAGGAGGGCCTCCCTCTGCTTGTTTCCATGGAAATGTTGTTCTTTTCGCTATAATATTCTACAGTGTCGCATAAAGTTATTTATCGAGATTATGGAGAATGGTGTTCACTTTTTATTTCTATCAAAATTACACATGGTGGCTATTCTCATTTTGTCCCGTTGTGATGCATGTGATTTTTTATTTATTTTTTTGGTACCTGCTCCAATGAAGATCTCGTTTTTGGTAGTTTTAATGTTGATGAGTGAACGGAGTCTCAGAATCAGTCCAGTGAAGAAGATGTTGAATATACACATGATGTGTGATGAAGGTAGAAGTCCATTATAATGCAAACACATTTACACTGAGTCTGGTGGTGATGAAGAGGAGATAGAGAGGTTGAGGAGGATGACCATTGTGCTGCTGTTGTGGAGATAAGTGGAGGAGTACATGAATGTCCAGAGATCTGATTGGTTATGAAGCAAAGTAGGCTGTGATTGGTTGACAGGGATAGACAGCGAGGGTCAAAAATTGAACAGAAATTCTGTAAACCTTTGTCCTGGTTAAATTTAGACTTTATGTAAGTTTGGCAAAGTCTGAGGAGCTGTTGCCAAAACAAACCAGGCTGGAGTTTACAGAAGATCCCAGTGTACACATTACAGACAAAACATCATCTCCATGGACACAAGAGCATTTCAGATCCTCCATTTAAAATGGAACATCCTTAAGATCTAGTTAGTATTTCCTCAACAGTTTTTCAGTTTAGTCACTCTCATCTTTTCCTAAACTGGACCCTGAACCCCCCGTATGACCTCAGGCTCCTGAAAATGTGCTGTTTAACTCCATTTTGTGTTTTTTCTTAAATTTTCAGACAATCCTAAAACTTTTTGGACACTGTTTGCTAATGTGTGCATTGTGTCTCTATGGTAACTACTGAACATTCCACCATAGAGATACATGTAGAACAGCATGATGTCACTGCAACCAAACCCTAATTTGGCATAACAGCCTCACAAATTTCATCTCTGGCTCAACAACACATCAAAAACAAGGAGAAATTCAGAGCAGAGCGGTAAAACATGTCAAAGGCAGGAGAATGGAGTGTGCATGTTCGAACCCTCAGGCCGCCGTACCACACTTCACCCACACAAATGACTTATGCTTTCAACTAAATATCAGAATGTGACTCATATGGACGTGGAGTTGACTTTGTTACCAACAACAAAACTAGTGCTATTGTCAGGAGAGAAACTGGAGAACACAGCTGATGGCAGCTCCAGATAAAGACCACAGACTGAATCTTTTCTCACCTTTTGATCGTTTTATAAACTCCCCACCACAATACCAGGAATAGTATGTCCCAATATGCAGGTACTTTCCTTTTGAACATACTTTCATTCTCAGTCTTAACTCAGTACTGCATTTTCCGGGCTATTAGGCGCTCTGGATTATAAGGCGCACTGTCATTAAATGGTCTATTTTTGACCTTTTTCACAAATAAACTGCACCGTACTTTAAAGGAAACACAACAGTGTGATGGGTGAGTGGTTTTGTTTGTTTGGTGCGTTCACGGTGACTCTGGGCTTTGTTCAGTTGTGGCGTGTAGGGAGGGTGCTGTCTGGGACCAACGGATTGTCGGCGTGTTCGCAGTGACTCAGTTGTTCAGTTGTGTCTAGAAGTGGCACATTGCACTCGCTTTTTTGGTTCGTTCCTCCGTTCCGTTCCTCGTCGGCGTGGAGTGATGAGTGTGTCTGTGGGTGTGTGTCACTGTGCGGTCGCTGTCTGCTCTGTGTGTGTTTGTGTGTTCTGTGGGTGGTGTGGCTTTGTAGTTTACTGAAGTCGTGCTGGGACACCTGAGTGGATTCATGTATAGGGTGCTCTGGATTGTGGAGCGCATGGTCATTTTTTGAGCGCATCTAATAGCCCGGAAAATATGGTATGTATTGCAATAGATTTTTTATTTTTTTTTTTATTGTATTTTTTTAAAGGGAGCAAATTATGTAAAGGCTCTAACAATATATATTGTTTGATTATGAAATAATAAATAAATTACAGTGAAATGCCACACTGAAGAGTTATGTCAGCAGCCAAGTCATTTGACCGTTTTAGATCAATATTACAGTTTGAAATGAACAATATGTAAAATATGAATCTACCTGTGTAATAATGTGATAATTCATACTAGCATTAAAGGTCCATGCACTTTCACCAAATCCTGATCACTGCAGTGTTTATATTGTGTCCATTACAAGTACTGGTCCAGCATGTGGCTCACAGCAGCGAAGGGTTTGATAATTCAACATGTCTGGACCAATGAGTTGCAACACTTGGTCAAGTGTCTATAGATATTATCTCAAACCATAGAAAACATGACTACACAGTGTGAGATTCTCTCCAGACTGTAAGCCCCCAAATCCTTCGTCTTAACTTGTATTGGGAGGGTCCAACCACAGCCGCTTATTTGTAGCACGTGTCTCTCAACGGCAGGAGACATCTTCTCTTGAAAAGTCTTTTCACATTCAGACAAGATCTGTTCCTCACTCTTCTCTGTTTTTTTTTTTTTTTTTATAGTCAGTTTTGCCACAGACTGACCATGCATCTCTCTGATTGGTTAATCCACCTGTCAATCACGCAACACCCGCTCGTCTTTGTAAAGTGTTGTCAAAGCTTGTGGTTCTGGCTGCACAGGTAACCACAAAAGTGTGAGTGGAGATGTTAATTTGCCTGGAATGTTCCACAGTATGGCATTGTTTTGTTGAAGAAATATAGAAAGAATAGTGTTGTTACTGTGAAATAGGTACACCTTCCACAGATCTGACCTGTAACTGGCTACTTTTCTCACCTTTTGACACTGTCTAAATGTGGGTGTATGCATGTGTGTGTGTGTGTGTGTGTGTGTGTGTGCGTGTGTGTGTGTGTGCGTGCGTGCATGCGTGTGTGTGTACAGTTAGCCTGGGGAGTGTGTAGTAAACACAGATGTTTGTGACTGTCATATTTGCAGCCTGACACTTCCCTGTGGGAGCAGAGCGTTCAAAGGACATGCTTCCCACAGACGCTGTGTCTGCTCACATGTGGCAGTATGTCAGGCAGTAGGACAAAAAATAATAATTCTTAGAAATTGTATCCAATAATTTCAATGGAAACAGGCAGTAATTTATTCAGTTTGACAGTTCCAGAGTTAGACATGTGGAAGTTTTATTTTCACCACTGGTATTTCATGCTGCTGTCATGTTCTTGTGCAATACACTTTGCTTCGCCTGTGTTGCATTTATGGTGATTGGAAAATTAGAGTTCTGGGTGTCGTGCCCAGGTTTGAGAGTTATACATTTTCAGTCAACCACTTAAATGTTGAAAGGTGCTATTCTTATTCATAATTTATCACATGCTGTTCCCATGATATTCTCAGGAGATGGCTTTGATAGACAGACAGACAGACAGACAGAACAGGCTTTGTTTGTTGAAATCTCTGCTGTTTCTCTGGTCCCTGTCTTATTTTTACTCATAAGCTGTCATATTTGTTTTGATACAAACGGACCATGCATTTCTCTGATTGGTTAATCCACCTGTCAATCAAACCAACCAAACTCAGGGAGACAGGATTTGTTTGCAGACCCACTCGTCTTTGTATGGTTTTGTAAAAGTGTGTATTTTTGGTTGGCCAGACTGTGCTCCGGATCCTATCAGAGTAGTTTAGATGTGAATATAATATGAGAGACTTAAACCTCGACCCTGCAAATCAAAGTCCTGCTTTTACATGTATTCTAGAAATCTTGCCTAGAATACAACCCTAAATCTTTACTCTAATGCTAGCATTAGCCAACCATTTTTCAGTGAGTCACTCTCACCTTTTTGTTGAAAATCAAACTCCTAAACAGAACCGTGAACACACTGATCACAGGCTCCTGAAAATGTGTCGTTTAAATAAATTTTGTATTTTCTCTTGAGTTTTCAGACAATACAAAAAGCTAACTACACTGAAACTATTCTGAAACTAACACCCTACTTGTTTATAATTAGGGTGTTAGTTTCAGAGTTGTTTCAGTGTAGTTAGCTCCTCCCTTCAGGCAGAAGAGAAGAAGCAGTTTGGATGAGCTGAAAAACGTTTTCCACCAAATAAACTTTTGTCCAGTTGACAAATTGAATTTCTCCTTTTGCCATGGACGACTACCTGGACGACTGAAGGATTGTACACACAGTCTTTGCTAATGTGTACATTGTGTCTCCATGGTAACTGCTGAACATTCCACCATAGAGACACATGTAGAACACCCCCAGTGTGATGTCACTGCAGCCAAAACCTAATTTGGCTCATAACCACTTTCCAAATTCCGAAGCCATTTTGCTATCTCTTCTTTTTGTAGTTCTGTCCCATCTACAACAGTTTTATGACACTTTTCATGAGTTACTTTTTTGTCCAGCCTCCGTCCCCACTTCTCTGTGTGCCTTATCTGTGCTTGGGCCTTGTTTTTCTCTTTGACAGCCTCGTAATAGCGCTGAGTGTGGAAGACCAATAGCCCTGCGCTGTCTGGTAGTTATCTTGTCATGAATTGGCCTGCACTCCCTGGCTCCTGTTCTGAGTGATAGATAGACTCAGGAAGAGGAGTGGAAGAAGTAGACTATGGGCTTGTTAACAGGTCTGAATTATAGTTTCCCACAACCTTGCATTTTTCTCGGAGGCTGATTTTGCAGATTAGATTCCTGGAGTGGTTCTTGGATAACATCTGTATGCTTTTCCATGCCAGATAAAACGTGGAAATCGTCCAAAGCGCATGCAAATAGGCTTACAAATCAAATTAACATAGATTTGAATTTGTTTCCAGGGGCCTGCGTTTTGGTTAAAGAATCGCAGAATGTGGTGGCAGAGTCACAGAGGGGCAGTGTCGTCTGATCCGAGGGACAATGGTTCATCTGCATTTTGATGAGGCCTGATTCAGTGTGACCAGAGAGTGTGAGGCAGGTCAGAGGTCAATGCAAGGGCTGTTTCTAGAGTCACTGAGGAGAACAATGAAGAGGGAAATGTCTTCTGTTTGTTTAAGCTGGAAATAATATGTTTTTGGAATTATGGGAAAGCTCACAAACCTTTGCAATAAAGTTTTATTATGATTATTTAAGCCATGGAGGCCTTAGCCAAATCACTTTTACAAACCACAAAATCATCAGCAATAATAAATATGGATACAGAGAGTAATAAATACATAACTAAATATATCATTTGGTTAGTGTGCTAGTTCAGTTCTCTCTCTACTAGCACTGCATTCCAGTACTGCGACCTAGAGGCCCCGTCCACACTAGTGCATATTCAGGTCGATTTCGTTGTGGATGCAGTGTTCCACAACGGTGAAAACGCCTCCACGGATCGATCTGGTGCTCATAAATTAATTTGAGTACAGATCTGATCTGTGTGGACACCTGAAAACACTGATACTCTGATGTAGTTCTGTGCGCCGCGAAGTAATTCACCGCCAAAACACTAAGAGGCTTGAATATCTGTCCATGCATATAAACGTGTGTCTGTGTGTACGACCTGCAGACGTATAATCTCTGAAAAGTTTCACATGAACCATCTCCAACACGACAGAAACACAGAACAGACTCACCATCAGCAGAACACCCCTCTGTCACAGAAAGAACACTCATATTCCACTGAGACATGTCCTTTAGTCTGACAGAAGCTGAACCGCATCAGCGCACAATAGCGAGATGTTTTTTGAGCGTTTAGTTTATGCAAATGAGCCATGCGGGTTTAAGTTTTGTTTCTGTAAAATGTAAACAAACATGCTCAAAGCTGTGTGGATAGGGAAGGATTGTGGACACAGAAATGACATGTCTGGACACAGATCGTATCTGATATGGTGATACGCGGATTCATTTAAGTGAAAACAGGGTCTAAGAAGGACACTATAAACTTCCCTTCATGAGTGTGCTATTGGTGAATCTTAGAAAGGCTAGACACATATCAGTGTATCTCACTAGATGAGATTTGGAAAAAAAATAATAAATCTGTCTGAAAAGCAACTCACCTCACAACAAAAATGTACAGTATTAGTAGTATTCATAGTACTAGTAGCATAGTTGTACTGTTTGAGGAGCAGATGATTGTTCAACAGTGTTACTGTAATTGATCTCTGTCAGTAGAAAGAGTTGTTGAATTTCTAAAAAAAAAAAAAAAAAAAATAAATTAAATAAATAACTTGATGGATGAATTCTAACTAGTTGACACAGATTTACAAACATGACAAACTGGGACAAAAATCAAAACTTAACCTGGAATAAATCAGGATTAAACTAGGACTAGAACAGGACTGAACCAAGTCTACATCTGGACTGAAGAGTTCAAATTAGCCTGATTCATCAGCCGGTTTCACTCAAAATACTCTATTTCACATTGTGATGTCAGTTCGTTGTAGTCTTAAAGTAGCTTGATTCATCAGCCGGTTTCGCTATGTAGAAACCGTCTGACCTCGCAGCATTAGAATTTGTTTGCTTGACAGTGGGCAGGTACTTTTTATCATTTAACCAATCACTGCTGTTTAGTCGTGACGTATGTAATGCACCACTAATGGGAATAACTGGTATATTAAGCTTTTCCCAAATCCTGTAGGAAGAAGGACAATAACGTCCTTCCCCTTGATAAAATTCACCAAACATTCTCTTTATTCTGGCTTTAAATCTTCGTTGACAACACTGAATATATGGCTGCGAACCATCTATTGTATTTTGATTCCTGATCTAGTCGCTGGAGAGAAATGAAATTGAGCGGAGGTACTAGGGGGCGCCAGTTTGGTTAGGTTCAAACCAGAATCGACCCAGTGCAAGTGTGAACGCACAGAAAGACTACAGCAAAGGGATTAATGTTTGTTTGTCGTGATGACAACAAGAATTATTTCTAGTATTATTTTCTTGTTTTTTTTTGAGCTCCCTCTTTATTGCATATTATTGTTGATTAAGGTGGAATATGATCCTACAAGTCAGATTATTATGATGTTGTTCTGATGGATAATGACCAGCTAATGCCCTAATGTATTATTTCTATTGCCCACATGTCCATGCATAATACAGTTATAACAGAGATGCTTTCTCATTCTCACACACACACACACGCACACACACACAAACACTTTGGTGCATGCTGTGGACGTCAGACTTGTGTGTGTTTGTCATGTCATCACTGTTTTGTGTGTTTTGTATTTATGAGATGTGTGTAATCCAGTGGAAAGCCTCATTTTGACCATCTGCTCTAAGCAAAAGTCATTATCCTGGTCAGTGGTTGTGCTTTTAAAATGAAACAAAAACATACAGTCCTTGAAACAGTTTGCCACAGAGAGTTGACCACACCAACCAATGATAATCCTGTAATGCTGAGGTTTATTAAAAAGCAAAATGACTTGCTCAGTAGCACCTCTGGGTGTTATCTACTGCATTCATGTATTTTCATCACACACACAATATGAATAATCAAAACACTGACACATCTAGACCACATGTGAGTAACACCAGAGCTTGAATGTGTCACTGATTAACATCTTAGTTTTTTCCCATTTATGTCAGAAATTTGCATAAATCAAACTGGCAATCAGTTCAAACCAATATCACAATTATTCATATTTTTATACACTACCAGTCAACAGCTTGAAGCCACTTTTTATTTCACGGTTTCTTCTTTATTTCTGTGATTGTTTATCTCATAGATTCTCACTGAAGGCAACAAAACTATGAATGACGCATGTGGAACGTATTCATTAAAAGATAAACTCAAAATAATTCAAAACTTGTTTAGATTTAAGATTTTTAAAAATCCAACCTTTGCTTTGAACATGCTTTTGGCATTTCTTGACCCTAACATGGCAAATGAAAAACATTTCAGGAGACTTCATTTTGAAGCTCATTGAGAGAAGGCTAACAGTTTACAGCTCTAACAACATTTGAATTTAAAATATTTTCTTTGCTACATAATTCCATATATCTTGATTCATATATTTGATCTCTTCTCTATGTATATAAGACTACGTTCAGACTGCAGCCTGGAGTGACCCAAATCTGATTTTTTGGCCTCTATGTTCCTGTATCTGATCTTTTAATGACAGTCTGAACGACACAGATCCGATTTTTTCAAATATGACCCAGGACACTTGGATATGTGCTCCTGAAACTGATACGTATCCGATCTTTTGACATGTGACTTCAGTGTGAACGGCCAAAGTGCATTCATCCACTTACACGTTATCAACAAGACAAGAATTGTTAATGAACTCCATGTCACTGAAGTGAAGCACATCACCACTCACCACTCTTGGCTCCGTCTCCACATCTACACGTTCCTTTCAACAGACGTCGCTGCCGCTGTTCCACAAAATGCCACGGCCAAAAACCTCGTCCTTCTCCTTCTCAATCTCCTCCTTAAAACAAGTAAGTTGTTCATGTTCTGGCTCCGGTACGAGAGGAACTTTAAAATCTCCAGGTGCTCGATGCTCGAGTCCATGTTTGGACAACTTCCGTAAACACAGAGCACGCTCACTGAGGTTGACGTCGTCGTGTCTCCAGTGCACATGTGGGACACATTTGGGCCATTTAATGTTCACACTGGAGTCACATACAAGTCACATTTAATTGGAAATGTGAACAACCTCACAAAAACATCGCATTTCACAAAAAAATCTGAATTGAGCATTAAACCTGCAGTCTGAACGTAGCCTAAAAGGTATAAACATGTTTAAAAAGTAGTAAACATGACAAAAAACAGAAGGTGTGTCCAAACTGTTGACTGGTAGTGTTAATTGTGTTGTCTTGTTAAATTAATAAGATACAGTTTTACTGTGGGTGCAACTCAACTAACAAAATCATCTAAAATAAGCAAAAGGCATAAAGTCAAATAAAAAAGTTGGAAATGAGCAGCAAAGCTATTGTTCACAGCAGATACTATTCCTAAATGTAACTGTGCGTCGACATGGTAGCTTATTAAAATTAAATAAATAAATCTTAAACTTTACCCTTACCTCATTAGCGCTCCATCTCTCAGATCATTACTATAACTGCTGATTCTCAATTGTCCTGCACTAGAATACGATCATGACAACATTTAAGTACAAGCTAAATTTCCAAGACCATTTCAGAATTCTCTTCAAATTAACCTAATGTTCCCTTGAAGCACATTAGCTTCCACGCTCCCTCAGTAGCGCTGTTAGCATCAGCTGCACGTAGCACCCACCCTCCTGTACACCCAGACTGCACTGCTCCAAACTGCTCTCCGGTGACCCATTCCCTCTGCCAGTCTGCCATTTATCAGAATACAAGCCAAGTCTCGCCCAGGGGAACACGGCAAGGGCGCCCACTCTCCCCCCTGCTTTTTATTGCACTATTTCTGATCTCTGCTCTGATGTTGTTTCCTCCTCACACACACACACACACACACACACACACACACACACACACACACGGACTTGTGTTTTGTTTCATTCACACATTTAACTCACAAACCCTACACATTTAAGAAGTTACAGCCTTGTTCAAACTGCTTCACTCCTCGGTGCACCAGCAGATATTAGAGACTTTCTAATACAAAAAAAGCACCAAAAAGAGCAACAACGTCTTCTTTTATTGTTGAGTAATGAAGAACCCTGCATATTTAGAGTTCTTCTTTCAAAAGACGAAAGAAGCTGAGTGCAGGTGCAGGACCAACAAGATCAGATGAACAGGAATAATTAAAAATCCGCACACTGTTTTAAAGCTCCCAACGTGAAATTTATTTATTAATTACTTTATTAAACATTGTGCCAATAAATTTCACGTTGGGAGCTTTAAAACAGTGTGCGGATTTTTAATTGTTCTTGTTCATCATGAGTTCTTCTAAAAATAAAATAGCGTATTTTCGGAACCATAGGGCGCGTTCACAAGTCTCCAACCCCATCAAAAAACAACAGAGCGCCCCGCAATCCAGAGCACCTTATACACAAATCCACTCAGGTGTCCCAGCACGACTTCAGTAAACCACAAAGCCACACCACCTGCAGAACACACAAACACACACAGAGCAGACAGCGACCGCACAGCGAAATACACCCACATACACACTCATCACTCCACACCGACGAGGAACGCAACGGAGGAACAAACCGAAAAAGCGAGTGCAATGTGCCACTTCTAGACACAACTGAACAACTGAGTCACTGCGAACACGCCGACAATCCAGCGATCCCAGACAGCACCCTCCCTACACGCCACAACTGAACAAAGCCCAGAGTCACCGTGAACGAACAAACAAACAAAACCACTCACCCATCACACTGTTGGGTTTCATTTAAAGTCCCACGAGGTTTATTTGTGAAAAAAGTTCAGAAATAGACCATTTAATGACAGTGCGCCTTATAATCCAGAGCGACCTGGAGCGCGGAAAATACTGTACTCCATCTCGTGTTATCATGTGTACAGGGCATGCTCCACTTGTGTTTTTAAACTCCAGCTCTGGAATTGCCCTGGAATTGCCAATATCTACTGTACAAAAGGAAACTGGTAGCTGTAAACTTGAAAACTACCACAATACTACCATTACAAACTACCCACTAAAGCAGGGCTGTCAAACTCCAATTCACATGGGCCAAAAGTCGTGGGCCAAACTAAATATTTATTTTCAATTTTATTTTCAAAATTAAAACAACATCTGCATGTTTTCTTCATGTCTTCTTTCGAGATATATAACGTTAAACCTTTTCTTATTCAAATAAATGTAAAACTCATAAGAGTTAAGTTTGTGTGATATAGGACCTTTAAGACTAACCAGGCCTGTGCCACCTAGTGCCTCCGTTCAATTTTATTTCTCTCCAGCGACTAGGTCAGGAATCAAAACTACACACTACACTAGACGGTTCGCAAAAACCCCAGAGGTGTGAGTACCAGTCACTCAACGAAGAGCCAGACATCCTGTGTTGTCAACGATTCCCGAGATCGAGGATTTAAAGCTGGAACAAAGAGAATGTTTGGTGAATTTTATCAAGGGGAAAGACGTTATTGTTCTTCCTACGGGATTTGGGAAAAGCTTAATATACCAGTTAGTCCTATTAGCACATTACAAACATCACGACTAAATAGCAGCGATTGGTTAAATGATAGAAAGTACCCACCTACTGTCGAGCAAACAAATTCTAACATTGAAGGGTCGTAGAAACCGGCTGATGAATCAAGCTACTTTAAGACTACCACGAACTGACATCCAGTGTTGGGAAGGTGACTTTTAAAATGTATTCCCCTACAGATTACAGATTACATAGCCCAAAATGTAGTTTGTAACATAATCCATCAAATTACTTAAAGTGAGTAACGTAATCTGAATACTTTGGATTACTTGATTTGCTGTAGAGAAGCAAAGACGAGGAAATCTTCACATAAGAAGTTTTGTCTGATAAAAGAAAATAAAAAGCCCAAACTTTACTGAACCAAATTAAAAATATTCTTGATAGAAGACGAGGAGACACGGTCTGCACAGCATGATTTAGTCCTGTTAATTCCTGTTTTAGACCTGGTTTAGTCCTGGTTTAGTCTTGGTTTAGACCTGGTTTAGACCTGGTTTAGACCTGGTTTAGTGTCCGGCAATGAGTGGAATTACCGGAAAAAAAAAAAAAAAAGGGGATATAGCCCCCCCTAAAAAAGGGATATAGTGAAAACAGGAAAATCCCGCCGTGTAATCCATTTATTTCAACAAAGTAACTGTAATCCAATTACCACTCACTGAAACAGTAACTGTAACCAAATACAGTTACTCATAATTTGTACTCTGATTACATAACTCCGGTACATGTAATCTGTTACTCCCCAACACTGCTGACATCACAATGTGAAATAGAGTATTTTGAGCTTTGGGAAACAGACAGCCTAATAGTCCAGGATTACTCAAACTTTCATTAATGAAACAAAACACAGCTCTGGGTCTGTGTGAGTTAACAGCTTTTATAACATGTCTAAAAGTTTTGCGTAACGTCGACCTTTAACAGTAACACACTCCTCACTCTCCTCTGTCCTAATGAACCTGCTGGGGCCAGGGTTTAAACAGAATTGCCTCGGTTGCGTCTGATTTACTCCACACAGGCCCGGTTCACCGTCTGTGTACCCCGGCTCCCAGAGGGTCCCCCAGACCCCACCCCCCATTGTCCCGGCCCCGGCCTCCTGTCACATGCACTCAACCTGTCACTCACAACATGCGAGCGCCGTCTGAAAGGACAAAGTATCTTATTAGCAATTAATAGTGCATAGTCAAATTAGCATCGGGCTTGAATGGAATGGGTTGCACGATGCCATGTGATCCCATTGGTGGGTGAGACACTTAAAGCGATGGAGACGGGCACTAGGAGCACAATGTTCACCATAACACACTTTCTTTTCAAAGAGGAAGACAACATCGCAGTTTGGAGTGTTCATTTGGACTATTCGGGGATAAAATTCTGAAACTGTGAAGTCGACTTGATATTGAAATTTTACAAAAGCGCAACTTCTGACTGGATTTTAAACATGAAATTTGGAGATGTCGTTTTTCATGTAACCGAAATATAACCAACTGAACTTTCAAATTTCAACTACTGGCTCGATTTTGTGAAATTTGGATTCAGTGTAGACAATAACTACTGATGGGATTTTTTCAAGTAATGTAGGATTTCATCAGAACAATTTGATTTTCAGTGAGCGAATTAAACCATCTTTTTTTTTGCCTGTTGCGAAAAATGCGTCATTTCCTCATCCCACGTGTCGTCCATGCTCATGGCGGTGGTGTGCTCGTTGTGTTGGTTACCTGTTGGCTCCGTGGATTCACTGGGGTGGAGGTGTTGGGGTATGGACATGGGGAGGGCATCAGGACCAGTGGATCCAGCCTCTCAGTACCTGTGATGTTATATTTGACAGAGCCTGCTGCAGGTGCTCCGGAGGGGACCACCACAGAGGGGCCCACCGCCGTTCCCCCCGGGCCCCAGGAGGATGACAGCTCTCTGGGATACACAGGTACTGCTGCTGCTGCTGCTGTCGTGGTTGTGTGAGACGAAAGCTAAATGTGTCTTTAGGTGCACCAGTAGTGTAATATTGTTCTCTGCTGCTGTCAATCTTGTACTTTCTTGCTTCAACACCGAAATTTCAGGTTCTCATATTTTATTTATCTGCATTTAAAAAAGGACATATCATGCAAAACCTGTTCTGTCCAAGGCTCCACCCACAAGCCCACATCACCCAAGCCCCACAAGACAATTCTCAATTAGCAGGATGCATGCTGATTGTGTTGGCATAGTGCTCTGAATGGGGAGTGACTTAGTGCAGAGGGCAAACAGAGCCCAAGCATCGAAAATGAAACTTATAAAACTTGTTAATATGTTGTTTTTTTGTGATCTAAATATGTAAAGTGGTGGCAGTTAAACCCCACTGAGAAAAATACTTCCTGATTAAACTGTAGCACAACAGTCTGAGTTAGAACTAATTCACATTTATAAACTAACATGGTCTGCTAGAGTTGATTAGATAAACTTTCTTAATCCTTTTTGTTGCATTAAAGGTTGTATAGAGGATTTTTAAGGGAAGTGAAATACAGCAACAGTCCTTTTTCAAATGTTGTGCATGTGTGACACCACCTTCCTCCTCCACAGCTCCTCAGTAGAAACACCTTCTCCCGCCTCTTTACTCCAGAAATCACACTTGTTTACAGCCAGTTCAGAATTACTGCTGAAGTGACCTGTCTAGAAATAATTTAGCGACCGATGCATCAGTTTTTAGAATCTTTATCTGCTTCATTTGCGCAATTGTTGGAAGGAATCTCCAAGAATCACGTATTTGGCTTTGCTCCTTTTCTCTTTCTTCTTTCAGCGACCTCAAAAATTGACTTTCTTTTGTGGTGAACTGGTCGTGGATTCTCGTCCGTCATCTCAAAAAACTTTGTGCGAACTGCGAGGAAACTACAGTTTAAAAAAGCCTCTAAGAACCATAGGGAGTTTGACAACCTAAGAGCCAATAGAAAATGAGGCAGTCTCGTTATCTACTGGCTGATGTTTATCTGGCCTCACTACGTCCACAGTTTATAGATTTTCATTCTTTTTTTTTCAGTCAACATAATTAGAAGGCTGTTGCATCTCTGTAATGGTATTTTAAACTTTCATTGACACTTTGAAACAAAAAACTAAAAAATCCTCCATACAACCTTTAACTCATTTACAATGTGACATCCTGGGCAAATGTAAAATGTCTTTAAGTCTCTGATGAGTTGTTGTAGATATTTTTAGACTCATTTTATGTGAGTGATTATATTCTGAAATATGTTTTCTACATTTAGTCACTGTTACATTTTTCATTTTTACAGCGTAAACTCAGACGTTTTCCTGGACCAAACATTCACACTAACATTATGATCTGAAACACTGTGAATAAGAAAGTGAATAGTCTCCATGCAGCTGCAGCTGGTCTGGAGTACAATCAGAGACTGACCCAGATTTTTTTAACGTCTTTGTTTTTGTCGCAAAGTGAGTCAAGATGAGATGAGAGCACGTGCAAATGAGAGTGAAATGCATGACCCAGGGACCGTCATGAATAAGGTGCTGTTCCTAATCCTCATTTCCCTCTTTAAATAAGGCCTTAAAATGGTCTCACTTTTGCCTGACTGCGCTGGATCCTCTTCAGAATCTTCCCTGGGACAGAGTTAGAAGTTCATCTATAATCCTCATATTTAATCCCATCTATGCAGGAGCAGGAAGCAAATGTGTGCTCAGTGGATCGGAATGGACACTAATATGGCCTAATACTTCCAGCACAAACCACAGACCAAGACAAATTCTATTAGACTAGACTACTCATTTCACTAACCCAGAGTCACCGGATTTTTTAAAATGTGAAAAACAGAACAAGCTCATTTTAAACATTTGCAGTGGTCCAGTGTTATTCCTCACTTTCCTTATGCATTCTGAGTGTCTGATTTAGTCACTACAATGACTTTATAAGTTCTTTTCAAAACTCTCAGAGAATGAAACCAGAACTAGAATGGTAACAGTACACTTCCTGATTCTCAGACACTATGGACATGGGCACCAGATATGATGTACACACTAAGGCCCTGCCCACACTAGTACGTATTGGAATGATTTTCGTTGTAGATGCAGTGTTCGTCCACACTAATCTGTTAGAAAACGGCTCCAGAGATGGAATGATTTGGTGCCTCCGGCTCCCACAAATTCATCTGAGTACAGATCTGATCCAGCACTGTGGGATGCCTGAAAACGCTGATACTCTGATGTAGGTCTGTGCACCGCAAACTAGCTGATTCAACGCCAAAACACTAAGAGGCTAGAATATATTCATATATACCAGGGGGGTCCAAACTTTTTTCGTCAAGGACCACATATCTAAACCCAGACAAAGCAGAGGGCTGATCGAGAGCCACAGACTGGAGCTCAGTACAGTGAATAATTGAAATATGTGCATGTTTAACATGTTAGAATGAGCCATCAGACTTTATTCATGTAAAGATCCTTAAAACCAAACACTAAATATTAAATATTTGCTTCATCAAGGTAGATTTTCAAAAAACTTGAAGTAAAAAAAAAAATTTTTAATTGATGCAAGGTAATTTGGGCCAATTCACCTGAACATCTGAGGGCCAAGAAAAAATTGTCTGAGGGCCGCATTTGGCCCCCCCAGCCATAGTTTGGACATGCCTGATATATACGGTCTGTGTGTACGACCTGCAGATGTATAATCTCTGAAAAGTTTAACATGAACCATCTCCAACATGACAGAAACACAGAACAAACTCACCATCAGCAGAACACCCCTCTGTCACAGAAAGAACACTCATATTCCACTGAGTCATGTCCTTTAGTCCGACAAAAGCTGAACCACATCAGTGCACAATTATAAGTTTATGCAAATGAGCCATGTGGTTTTAAGTTTCGTTTCTGTAAAACATAAACAAATATGCTCAAATTTGTGTGGATAGAGAAGGTTTGTGGACACAGAAATGACATGTAGGGACGCAGATCGTTTCCGATACGGTGATACAGTGATGGTGATATGGTGATTTGTTTCAGTGAAAACGGGGTCTAAGTTTGTATGTCATATCTGGTGCCATAACACTTAGCAAACATAATGTTAACACGGGTCAAAACATTTGACAAATAAAAATACATTCTTACATTTTATTTGTTAAATCAATGTTTAAACTGTTAACAAACTATGATAAATATTGACCACAGGTACAATCTCACCAAATCAAGAATTAGAAAAACAAACCTCTTCTGTGCACTTTAAATGCAGTGTAATCTCTGCAGCTGCATGGTGTTTTGAGCCTGGTGAAACAATGCACCCTGAGGCGGCCATCTTGGTATGGACCTGTCGTCATGTGATCCGTGCGCAGGGTGACCTCTGTGGGAAAGCGGTGCATTGATTCATGAGGGAGTGAGTGTTAATCTGATCAGGCTGACACTGAGGGAGGAGGACGAGGCTAAGTCCTGCTCTCCTTGGACTTTCTTAGAGACTTTGTTTGTGTAAAAATAGGAAGAAGTGTTCGCTGGAATAACAATGAAACACACTAAGGATTTTAAGTTGTGTTTCTGTGCTTTTTGACTGCTTGTTTCAAAAGTCACTGAAGATAAAGATACATTTTGGTAGCAGAAGTTCCCGTAGGATGAGGCTACAGAAAATAAGTTCTATAGGGAATGTTTTAAATCCTCCCAAAGATTCAGTGCACTGTTGCCTTGGTCACATGATCATTCAACAGTTTACAGACATCAAATTACTTTATATCCGACTTTAGCATTGGAACTTTTCTCCCATTCTCCATTGAAATGAATGGGTTTCCTGCTTAATCAAAGAAGCGTTTAGAAGGTTTAGAGGCAACAGTGGGCAGGGCCAAATAAGATCAGTACAGTTTAAGGCTAGAAAAAGACACCTTCATGATGTATTTTACACTAACCAATGTATTCAGTGAGCAGATGTTACTGTCAATTCAATTCAAAACAGATATTTTCTGTAAAAAACTAAACAAAAAAACATTTGCAGTCCTTACCATACGGTGCCTAACACTATGCCAACACCATGTTTTACTTTTATTGTTCTGAAAATGTATATTCACCAGAGCAACCTATAAACATGTTTCATAAGTTTCACTTTTGTTTTTGGAACTCTGTGTCAAAAGTCACTCCCCCTTCAGATCAGGTTGTCAGATTGTTTTGTATCATGTTTTTGTGTATTTATGGAGCATTGTCGTGTGGGAGCATGGGGGATATAGGCTAGAGGACTGAGCATAGGACAGAATCTTACAGATAACCATGAGAAGGGTTCGAACAGGGCCCAGGAAAGATCACTATATGACTCAAACATGCATGGATGATACATAATACCCCTTCAGGCATGTTTTTGATGAAAGAACCACATTATAGCAAAATCAATAAAACCTCCTCTTTCATAAATCCATAAATACAGACTTTTGGCTGAGTACACGACAGTGACACAAAAACCTCAAGCAAACCGTTTGTTTCTTGTTCTGTTTCACGTGAAAGTCCCACTGCTCCCTCCTGGTCTCACATGAGCAGTGCATTTGTCACAGCACACACTCTTTCACCTCCAAAACCTCTGTTATCACTGCGCTACATTCAGGAGCCCTCACACACACAGTGTGCACGAGCCCTCACGCACACAGTGTACAGGAGCCCCCCTCACATATAAAGTGTGCAGAGCCCCCTCACATATAAGTGTGCAGAAGCCCTCACATATACAGTTAACAGGAGCCCCCCTCACATACAGTGTGTACAGGAGCCCTCACATACAGTGTGTACAGGAGCCCCCCTCACATACAGTGTGTACAGGAGCCCTCACATACACAGTGTGCAGGAGCCCTCACATACACAGTGTACAGGAGCCCTCACGTACAGAGTGTAGAGCAGAGCAGGCTTCACATGGCTCTAACATGGATTGGTCACACGACACAGGGGGCCTATCTTTGTTAGAATTGAATCTGATCTCACCAAAACATAGCCATGCATTTAAAGAAGGCTACACGGAGTGTGAAAGTGACTGAGGCCAACCAAGCAGAACTAGGGTGTGATGGGAACTGCAGGGAGCTGTGTGGAGCTGTGTGGATCCAAGTGTGTAACAGCCTGGGTTTGGTTAAAGTGAAATAGAAATCGAAAGTCTCACACCGAAAACAATGTGGCATCAGCTTCATCTTATGAGCTTCAAGCAGGTTCTTTTGGTACTTGATATAGTGATTATACGATCTCTGGGTTTCAAGTCAGGGCCTTTACCAGAGCATTTAAAGGTCCCATATTGAGCTAAATTGACTCTTGTGAGCTTGAAGTCATGTTAGAATGCTGTTACCTCCTCAAAAACAGACCTGAAGTTGTGTTTTGTTTCATTCACACGATTGAGTAACAATTTATTATGAGTCTGTCTACATCTGCAAAGCTCAAAATGCTCTGTTCCACCTTGTGATGTCATGTCTTTTTCAAGTCAACAGCTCCTTTTCCCTTTAGTTCAGCAGAGACTGGTCATTCCAGGGCTGAAATGATCCATATTATTGTAGTAAAGATAGTGGAGTAGAGTGGTAGCGTGGAGAACATCCTATTTTATAGCATGACATCACAAGGTGGAACATTGTGTTTTCAGTTTAAGAGAAGAACTTTAATGTGTCTGAATGAAATGCAAAAACTCTAGGTATGTTTTTGATAAAGAAACAACATAACATGGGTCAGAAAATGTTATAAAATGGACCCTTTACACTTTAAAATCTAAATAGTACTTTGTTCTCAAAAGGTCCTTCAGAACAGAACGATGTCACTGATATCTATGAATAATGTGACTTTGGTTAATCCCATAAACACATCTAGATCACGTGATGAGTGAGAGGCAGAACAGACTGAGAGCAAAGTCCTTGAACACTGGTGTTGCAAACAATAAGTATATACACTAGTGATGGGCATTCGATGAAATTTTCTTAATCGATCGTCGAAAGAATTAACGATCGATTATCAATTAATCATTAATGTTTTTATATTAAAATGATCATCATTATTATTACTATCTGCACTAATCTGCATAAATAAATTCAACTTTACGACATATAAACCGTAACGACTCTAGAGCCACATCAGCTGTTTGACATTATAATGTGTTTAATTCAGTTTTGTTCAAATCTCACAGAAACAAAACTTAAAACCACATCACTAATTTGCATAAACTAAGCGAAGATAAAACTCCAGCTCTTGTGTCGCTGATGTGGTTCAACATCTGTTGGATTAAAAGACATGACTCAGGTGAATACAGGTTAGTGTGACCAGATTTGTGTTTGTCAAAACCAGGACACCGTACGGGGGGAGGGAGGTGGAGACTCGTCATCCACATTGAGCGACTCTCACCTGGTAAAACTTTTTTCCACTGGACACAGAAACATATGTGCTGCTTTATACACTGTGCACATGGACTCACACTTGTCCCGAACGCAACGGAAAGTGTGGAATTTCTTGTACAAATCATCGTTAAATCCACATTTGTGCTTCAGTACGTTGCAGACTGACCCACTGTTTGTGTCTCGCTCCTTCTGATGCAGAGACACATGTACACACCTGTTTGGTCACACTACACACAGCAACCTACATTCGGTTTGTCTATTAAAATTAACGTAATCCATGAAATTATTAATGATCAAGTATCGATTAATCGATTAATCATGCCCATCCCTAATATACAGTACTTTGTCTTTCTTTGGTAGAACTTGATCATTAGATGGCAGCTCTTATAACAGGTTGTGTTCACGTTCTGGATTTTGCTGATGCCATATTATTTATTTTATTTTATTTCATTTCATTTTATGTTATTTTATTTTACTTCATTTTATTTATTTTTATTTTATTTATTTATTTATGTATTTATTTCTACTTATTTAGAAGTTTTATTACCATTTTCCCCTCTCTTTGTTATTGTAATATATTGTGATGTGTGAGCTACTGTGTCCAAGTCATTTCCCTTGTCGATCAGTAAAGTTCGCCTAAGTCTAAGTCTAAGTTTCAGATGAAGTGTGGGGTCTGTATAACTCTGGAAGATTCACGTTTTTTGAAATAGATATTCAGAGTTCTGGTTCACAGATGCTGAAAATGATTATTGTTTGTTTGGGATTAGCTCCACAAATCTGACATCACCAACGCTCACATATCTGGGCTTGAATTCTGCCATTTTTTCTACAGTTACTGACAAAACATCATGTCAGCTGTTGGTTTTTACCGACCGAGAAGACTCTGAGTGTGTGTTTCATGTGGATAGGCCCAGTGTTTCATGAATGGTTCAATAACAGATAATAAAATGGTTCAATAACAGATAATAAAACCGTTCTCAAACCAATCGAAAAGTCGACAGTCCATTCCCAGCTTTGACTTGTGCAAAGTGGGTGTTGTGTTCTTTGGCAAGACACTTCACCGCCGTGCCAGTGTAAGAATATATTGTGTGAGTGAATGAAGAACGCACAAAAGTGAACAGCGTCTGGAAAAGATCTATAGAGCACATTATTATTAATAGACCCACAATATGAGTCAGCCTCATCCGTGCCCTCCATCCAACCCCTGTTCACCCGTCTATGCCCCGCCTCTGATCACGTTTCCATGACGAGACACACACACACACACAGACACACACAAACACTTTTATCTGCCCTACTGGATCAGGCTTCTCTAGATGTGTGTGTGTGGCCGTGTGTGCATGTTGGGGGGTATGTGTGTTGGTGTGTGTTGGTGTGTGTTGGTGTGTGTTCATATGCGTGTCCGTGTGTGTGCGTATGTGAGTTTGTGTGCTTGTGTGCCTGTGTTTGTGTGTGCGAGTGTGTGCGTGTTTGTGTGTGTGTGTGCGTGTGTGTCCATGTGTGTGTGTATGTGTGCATGTGTGCCCGTGTTGGGGTGTGTGCGTGTTTGTGTATGTGTGTGTGTGTGCACGTGTGTGTGTCCATGTGTGCATGTCTGTGTGCATGTGTGTTTGTGTGCATGTGTGCCTGTGTTTGTGTGTGCGAGTCTGTGCATGTGTGTGAGTGTGTGTGTGTGTGTGTATGTGTTTGTGTGTGGGGGTGAGTGTGTGCGCGTGTATGTGGCCATGTGTATGTGTGCATGTATGTGTGCATGTATGTGGGCGTATGTGTATGTCTGTGCTAGAGATGCGTGGATTGCGGTTACATCCGCGGTAGAGCCATATTTATTCAGTTATGCATATTTTGTCTTGCCTATTTCAATTGGAATATAAAGAGGGCATTGCCTGATTTCAATAAAGGTTCATCTGGATGAGATGATCTGTCTGTTTTGTTTCGATATCAGTTATATTTTAAAACACGCAGACATTATAGCGTAGACTGCCACTCGGGGTATTTAAAACTTAAAGAAAGACCGATGGAGTGAGGCTATGACTCTGAAATAACATCGGGCAATGGCAGAATGTTCAGAATGTAACAACATCCAACACAAAGGCAAGAAGATTCAAAAATAGCCTAGTCGGAAAACGTTGTTAGTTAATTAGCTGCGCAAGAAAACCAGGTAAGTTTGGGGTTGTTACGGACAATTAAGAATGTGAACATACACGCTGAGCGAATTTTGGAATGAATGAGCTATAGAGTTTGCATTTTTATCGAGGCTCTTTAGTTTGTTTGCTGTATGATTGTTCTAAAATCTAAAATCAATCGGCGGATGGTGGGCGGGTGCGGTTTTGAAAACCTTCAGTGCAAAATGAAGTCTGGAGTCTGGAGCTCTAAATGCAGTCGTGCTTTTGGTCAGACATGCAGAGCTGGAGCAGTTTGCAGAAGAGCTGGATAAGTTTTCCATCTCATAAAAAGGAAAGAGCAGAGTCAGAGCAGAGGACTGATGTGCTCTATTGTATTTGGCAGCTCACTGTTGGCTTTTCCAATAATGCGGTGGGCTTCGCTTACATAATGTGCTATGATAAAAGGCTGCTGGTAATAGACGTAAAATACTTAAGTGAATTATGGAGAGCTCACTTATATTTAGCCCAGATTCACAAAGTAACATTTGAGTTTCTATTTCAAATATTTATTCAGTGCTCATAAGATCCACATCTATATGACTGTACTCAATAAAGTGATGAAAAGAAAATGCAATTGACTACCCGCAGTTTGAAGGAACCATAAAAGTTAGATTTTAAAATCCATACAGATTTACTGACTGCGTCTCAAGATACGAGGTAAATGTTCAGATGCAATACTGCTGACTTCTTCTACACTGGACAAGAACACCAGTTTATATATTTGTTTCTCAAGATGATTATCCAATCAGAAAGCAGAATGAGCCTCATATAAGTGTCTCATTTGTGTTGCCAGTTTAAATGCTGAAATCCAGTGTGTTTAAACCTAAAATGTCTCACTCTGATTTGAGTGGTCTCTCCTTAAACCCCAGCACCTGCACCAGTCATGAGTCAGTGCTAGTGCAGCCTCTGCAGCTCAGGGAGGGTTCTGGAGGTTCTGATCTTGCAACAAGGCAAGTTTGTTTCCATATCGATCTTTTTTATAGATCAAAATATACATAACATAGAAAGTTGAATACAAAACATATTTGTACATAGTAGAGATGTAACAATAACCAAAATATCATGATCATCAAAAGTCTCACAATAATATCGTGAGCCATCACATATATCGAATCTCAAGTCCCTTCTCTTAAATTCATTGTTTTGGTGCAGCAACAGCTAAAAAACTGTGCGAACTACATAGACCATGATCCTTTGCTCTGTCTCAGTCCAAACTGCATATTGAAATAACTGTTATCAGCACTTTTAAATCTAAACTATTTGGATTATGATGAAAGAAATGTAGCATACTCACTTTTTTATTCCTCCATAAAATATCACAATAAATATCGTACCGTGAGAAACATATTGTGAGAATATCGTATCGAGTGATTTGGATATCGTTACATCCCTAGTACATATAAATAAATGAGATCTCAGGACTACATTTTTTTTTTTTTTTTCAAATTAATCCAAGTAGCAATGGACAGGGAATTGAATATATATGGTATGAGAAGAGGAGTTAACTCTTTTAGGTGTTAAATATTTTAATTTAGAAATTGCACAAACAAACTGGACCAATCAGCGTGAGAAAAGGCCATATTGCTGTTTAGCTGTGCTCAGATCTTTTCTCGCTTATAAACGTTGCCACAGTGACAAAAATATAGCCATGTTTGCAATGTAGCCTACAGTTTGAGATGGTTAATAGTTCAGCACCTATAGTACGACTTTTCATTTGACTAATTCCCAAAGGATGCATCTGCTGAAATTAGACAATGCAGTCAAACTACTCTCACTTCCATTTGATTCACCAGCTTTAGTAAGAGTTTGCAATAAGAGAAAAACTTGTGTGTCTTTAAAAACAAGGAGGAGCATACTCTTTCTCTCAGTTTCTTTACATGGATTCTGCAGAAGCTATGGTCTTCTGTTCACCTCACACTAGAGTCCTGCGCTCTCCTCTCTTGTTCTTCTCCTCTCCTCTGTGCTGTGGGGTCCTGCTGAACCATCACATGATCCTTCAGTGTGTGAGGCTGCAGTGTGTGAGGCTGGAGTGTGTGAGGCTGGAGTGTGTGTGAGGCTGCAGTGTGTGTGAGGCTGCAATGTGTGTGAGGCTGCAGTGTGTGAGGCTGGAGTGTGTGTGAGGCTGCAGTGTGTGTGAGGCTGCAATGTGTGTGAGGCTGCAGTGTGTGAGGCTGGAGTGTGTGAGGCTGGAGTGTGTGAGGCTGGAGTGTGTGTGAGGCTGGAGTGTGTGAGTCTGGAGTGTGTGAGTCTGGAGTGTGTGAGGCTGCAGTGTGTGTGAGTCTGGAGTGTGTGAGTCTGAGTGTGTGTGAGTCTGGAGTGTGTGAGTCTGGAGTGTGTGGTGTCTGGAGTGTGTGAGTCTGGAGTGTGTGAGGCTGCAGTGTGTGAGGCTGGAGTGTGTGTGTCTGGAGTGTGTGAGTCTGGAGTGTGTGTGGAGTCTGGAGTGTGTGAGTCTGGAGTGTGTGAGGCTGCAGTGTGTGAGTCTGGAGTGTGTGAGGCTGGAGTGTGTGTGGAGTCTGGAGTGTGTGAGGCTGGAGTGTGTGAGGCTGGAGTGTGTGAGGCTGGAGTGTGTGAGGCTGGAGTGTGTGAGTCTGGAGTGTGTGAGGCTGCAGTGTGTGAGGCTGCAGTGTGTGGTGTCTGGAGTGTGTGGTGTCTGGAGTGTGTGTGGTGTCTGGAGTGTGTGAGTCTGGAGTGTGTGAGGCTGCAGTGTGTGAGGCTGCAGTGTGTGAGTGCTGGAGTGTGTGGTGTCTGGAGTGTGTGTGTCTGGAGTGTGTGAGTCTGGAGTGTGTGAGGCTGCAGTGTGTGAGTCTGGAGTGTGTGTGGAGTCTGGAGTGTGTAAGGCTGCAGTGTGTGAGTCTGGAGTGTGTGTGGAGTCTGGAGTGTGTGAGTCTGGAGTGTGTGGAGTTTGGTGTGTGTGAGTCTGGAGTGTGTGGAGTCTGGAGTGTGTGAGGCTGCAGTGTGTGAGTCTGGAGTGTGTGAGGCTGGAGTGTGTGAGTCTGGAGTGTGTGGAGTTTGGTGTGTGTGAGTCTGGAGTGTGTGTGAGGCTGGAGTGTGTGAGTCTGGAGTGTGTGTGAGGTTGGAGTGTGTGAGGCTGCAGTGTGTGTGAGGTTGGAGTGTGTGAGGCTGCAGTGTGTGTGAGGTTGGAGTGTGTGAGGCTGCAGTGTGTGAGGCTGGAGTGTGTGTGAGGTTGGAGTGTGTGAGGTTGGTGCTAAACACATGTGAGGTGTGTAAGAGCACAGAGGGCAGGACTGGAGCCACATGGACAAAAACAGTTCCACAGCAGATTCATTTGAAACAGTTTCTTCCTCTCTTACCTTCTGCACTCTGAGTATCTCATTATTCATCATGACGACTTTATAATAGGGGTGGGACTTGATTACGAAAAAATAATCCAATTAATTACAGGCTTTGTAATGAATTAATCTCAATTAAATACATAACAATATATTTGCTTTACTCATTTTCTTGCTGAATCCCGTCATTTGTTCAAGTTTGTGCTCTCGTTTGGAGTCGGAGCAGAGCTGCTCCCACCTGCAGCTCCAGCAGTTTCTGTTCTCGCTGTCACATGTTTTGTATTTAAAAGGTGTCGTAGGGTTGATGTGCTTCTGTCAAACTCTTCTCTGCACATTTAAATCCTCAAAACAGTGAAAATGTCAAATGTGTCACATGAACAAGTTTCCTTCCTCTAAACAAACAACAAAACTGTAGCTGTGACAAAATAATTTAGTAAAATATACCAAAAAATACTCTTACTGATGTATCAATACAGCAGCCCATGATATCAATACTGTATCATCAGATTAAACAAACGATATATCGATATTTTTGCACACCCCTAGTCAAGATTATAACCAGCGTGGCTCATTTTTATCTTCAGTCCCTCGACAGGTTCATTTCAAATCAGCTACACAGAAAACGACAACAACAATCACACAAATGTACACAACACCAGCACACACACTGTACACACAACACACTCACTACACACAACACACTCACTGTACACACACACACACACTGTACACACAACACACACTACACACCACAACACACTCACTACACACAACAACTCACTACACTACACACAACACACTCACACACACAACACACTCACTACACACAACACACTCACACACACACACACACAACACACTCACTACACACAACACACTCACCGTACACACAACACACACACTGTACACACAACACACTCACTACACACAACACACACACTGTACACACACACTCACTGTACACACAACACACACTCACTACACACAACACACTCACTGTACACACAACACACTCACTGTACACACACACACACACACACACACACTGTACACACAACACACTCACTACACACAACACACACCGTACACACAACACACACACTGTACACACAACACACTCACTGTACACACAACACACACTGTACACACAACACACTCACTGTACACACAACACACACACTGTACACACAACACACTCACCGTACACACAACACACTCACTGTACACACAACACACTCACTGTACACACAACACACACACACACTGTACACACAACACACACTCACTACACACAACACACACACTCACTACTACACACAACACACAACACACATCACTACACACAACACACACACACACACACTCACTATACACACAACACACTCACTACACACAACACACTACTACACACACACACTCACACACACACACACACACACTCACTGTACACACAACACACTCACTGTACACACAACACACACTATACACACAACACACACTCACTGTACACACAACACACTCACTCACTGTACACACAACACACTCACTATACACACTCACTACACAAACACACTCACTGTACACACAACACTCACTACACACAACACACTCACTGTACACACAACACACTCACTACACACAACACACTCACTGTACACACAACACACTCACTGTACACACAACACACTCACTACACACAACACACTCACTATACACACAACACACTCACTACACACAACACACTCACTACACACAACACACTCACTACACACAACACACTCACTGTACACACATTTCATTTCAACCCCTCAATATAAAAAAAAAAATAATATATATATATATATATATATATATATATATATATATATATATATATATATTTGGTTAAACATGGAGACATATTTGACCATTGAACATCATGTTTTAAAGCTTTAGAAACTGCTGCAGTTGAAAGTTCTCGTACATGAGCAGTTCTGTACGGAAGCCGGTCACAACAAACGCAACAAATACAAATGCGACAACACAACAAAAAGCCACAACAAACCAAAAAAAGCCACAACGGAAGTGGCAGCGGGACTCGGAAAATTGAGTCCTGCGGTCACTTCCGTTGTGGCTTTTTGATGTGTTCTGGCTTTTTAATGTGTTGCGGCATTTTAATGTGTTGTGGCTTTTTGTTGATGTTGTGCATTTGCTGCGACGTTTGCGTTTGTTGTGACCCCTCTCGGCTTCCATAGCTCTGTGTTCTATATTTGACCTGCTCAATAAACAAAAGAGTTTGTCCAGAAGCACTTTTCCTAAACGGCACAGAGCAGTCGCCTCTAGAGCTGCTCTTGTTGTGTGATTTGAAGTTCTTTTCACAAACTCCTTCAGAGGACGTGGAGCAAGATTATTCAAATCGTGTTAATGTCCCACTCCTAGTTTATAAGAGTTTTTCACAACTCTCTCAGACCACAGCAGAGTTTTACTGTCACAGAATGCAACAACTAACCTGCACTGCCTCCTCTTTTCCTATTTCACCTCCTCTCTTCCTCCTTTCATAGTCCTCTGTTCTTCTTCATCCTCTTCTCTGTTTCCTCTGTGTGTGATGTTTTGGAAGTGTCCTGTTTGCTCTGGTTCAGTGCGTAGGGTCATTGTGCGTGTGTGAGTGTGTGTGTGTGTGTGTGTGTGTGTGCGTGTATAAGTGTGTGTGGATCAGACTCATGGGGCTGTGCTGTTTTGCAGTGGCCTCTGTCAGAAGTGGGTGAGTGGCTTTTGAAAGGGAAAGGTGAGCGCCCGTTGTGTTTGGAGTCGTCTTTAGGCGGCTGCTCTCAGAATAACCCCACATAAGTTTGTTTTTGACAATAACATGGGACATGTCAACTTTTCCAGCCCAAGCACAGAGGAACATGGAGTCACAGGCCCAATAGGTACGAGTATAGATCTGCCTCTGTTGCATTGTTCTGGCTTCTGAAAACAAACCAGAAATAGCTGTAGCACAGAATAGAGGGGCCCCTGTACAAAAGTCTGTATGACCTCACATCATTAACCCACCTACAACCCTCGCTACATTTATGTACATCTCAACTTTCCTTTTTAGCATAACTTTGGCCGTATTGCACCAAACTGCACCAAAATTGGCCAGTTTGTGTATTTTGTGATGTATTTTTAATTTCTGTGCTTTGTTTTGTTTTGTTTTTTCTTCAAGATCACATTAATTAAACAGTCTACAATCAAAATCCTCACACCCAGAGTTTTTACGTACATTTTTGTCCCATTGACTTCCATTCAAAATGACTTTTTTTTTAGTGGCATAACTTTGTCAGGATATTTTTACTTTTTGATTTATTTTTCATTCTTTGGTGTTGAAAAGTTTTAGTTTTAGTGTCTTTTTGATTTTGATTTTATTTTTTTATATTTTTATTTTTACTGTGCATCTTCCATTACAGGCTTATATCAATAGAAAGTCATTTGTACATATTAGTTCAGAAGACCAGAGACGTAGATATTTGAGGTTAAAATGACATGGATGTGTTCTACATACAGTGTTGGGAAGGTGACTTTTAAAATGTATTCCCCTACAGATTACAGATTACATACCCCAAAATGTAGTTTGTAACGGAATCCATTAAACTACTTAAAGTGAGTAATGTAATCTGAATACTTTGGATTACTTGATTTGCTGTAGAGAAGCAAAGACGAGGATACTTAACTGAATTAAAAATATTATTGATAGAAGAGCAGCATGATTTAGTCCTGTTAAATCCTGTTAAATCCTGTTTTAGTCCTGGTTTAGTGCTGGTTTAGACCTAGTTTAGATCTAGTTTAGACCTGGTTTTAGTCCTGGTTTAGTCCTGATTTAGTCCTGGTTTAGACCTGGTTTAGTTTCCAGCAATGAGTGGAATTACAGAAAAAAAAACTACTACTACTACTACTAATAATAATAATAATAATAATGTGAAAACAGGAAAATACCACTGTGTAATCCATTTATTTCAACAAAGTAACTGTAATCCAATTACCACTCACTGAAACAGTAACTGTAACTGAATACAGTTACTCATAATTTGTACTCAGATTACGTTACTCCAGTACATGTAATCTGTTACATATATATATATATATATATATATATATGTATGTATGTATGTATGTATATATATATGTATATATATATATATATATATATATATATATATATATATTTATATTTTATATTTTTTTTTTTTCTATAAAAAAATATAGAAAATTTATTATTATTATTATTATTATTATTATAGATTATAGAATTTTGCTGTCAAAAAAGGCATTCAAGGGGTTAAAATGTCAAAATATTATATAATATTTGGTATGTATGGTTAGAGCAGAAGTAAATGAAGATAATAATATAAAAAAGTTGAACACATGCATAAAAATATTGTGGTATTCTTTTTCAATGTACATTTTTGTCATGAAGGACCACAGGTATAACTGTTGTTAAAGGGATATATGAGGCTTAAAAGGGAATCAATGTTAAGTGCAGGAAATGTAGCGCTGAGCTTTTTCTACACTTCTCATTCTGTTACTTGAGAAATGCACTTTGCTGACACTTTTGAACAGTTTCTTAAGAATGGTTGGAACACAATCTCATTTTCTTTCTTATTTTTACGTATTTTTACACTGAACAAACAAGAATCAGCACAGAACACAGACTCTACAAAGACGTCAAATGAAGCTCACCAGGCTCAAATTTATTTACGGACAAAACAGCAAAATACAAACTGCAGGATGGTGTAAAGCGGGTTAATAAAACCTTTTACACAAACATACAAACATTTTAAGACCAGCAGCAGTTACAGAGAGAGGGAATGAACAGGATGGAGCTGGAAGGGCACCCATGAATCCAACTGACCTTGAAAATCCATCTGTCCATCCACCAGAAAAGTTACACAGTTAAACACATAGAAATGATACATGATGATCATTGGTCTAGTCCAAGTGTAGTTCCAAACTTAGTCCTAGTCCTGATTTGTGCTCACACTTGCCTAACTGAGGTTTTATTCCAGATATAGTCCCACTTTTTATGTTCCTTTAATGCAAGTGTGGATGCATACCTAATAAAAGGGTCTGCACTTCATTTATTTCCCATGTGTTTGTGTTTTTACGCTGAACCAACACAAGAATCAGCACAGATAAGACCAAACAGAGGAGCAGTTACAGACAGACGGAATGGATCGGATGGAGCTGGTGTTCTGTCAAAATGTTCTGCCCCGTCAAAATGAGCTAGCGCAGCCTAAATCGACAGTGACGTCTCTCGATTCATGCTGCCCCGTCGAACTATGAAAGACCGACTATTGCTCATCCCCCCCGCCCGTCCTGAGAGGGACAGGGTCCGCCCCTCCAAACGTGACGTAGGAGACGAGTGAGCCGCCCCTCCTCCACCCATCTCAGGGAGGGAGGGGGAGGCAGGCGTGCACCCTTTGCAAAGCGTTTTCTGCTATGTCAAAAACGTTATAGGTGTAGCTGCCGCGTCATCGTTGTCGCAGCTTTAGTTCGTTGTCACGTGGAAGGGTAGCAGAAATACGCTGCAATTTGTAAAAAAAAAAAGCTGAATCAATCTAAAAACCGCTTCAGCGACAAACACAAGGCCCACACATCACTCTTAAGGGCCGTTCACACCAAAGCATCAAAAAACGCCTCTATTTGGACGCCTTTGTATTTGAGTTTAAATGCCCCCGACCCCCATGGACGAACGGGAGAAAAATACTTGACGCGCATCCGTTGCCCTGGAAACAAGTGCCCGGTCCCGCTCTTTTCCCAAAACAATGTCAGACCAGACTGATAAAGACTGTGTTTACTGTTTTTATGACATAAAACATCAGCGGAGGAGATCGGGTCGATGACTGGGGCATATATATATTTATACTCCGCTAATAACACTGGATCAGTCCTGGTTTAATCCCGGTCTAGTTCCGGTCTAGTCCTGGTCTAATACCGGTCTAGTCCTGGTCTATTCCCGGTCTAGTCTCGGTCTACTCTCGGTCTAGTCCTGGTTTAGTCCCGGTCTAGTCTCGGTCTAGTCTCAGTGCACTTTCAATTTCGATATGATATTTCAAATCGATTTGATACGAATCAATAAAAAATAAAGTCTAAATCATGGCTGTGATACTAAAAGTCTTTGTTAAACCACTTCTTGTGCAAAGTTCATATGAAACACAAACATTTTAATCATCAAAACAGTGAAAATGTCAAATGTGTCACATCACTGAGTTTCGTTCGTCTAAACAAGCAACAAAACTGTAGCTGTTACAAAATAATTTAGTAAAATATAACAAAAAATACTCTTGACAATATATCGATATAGCAGCCAACTATATCAATACTGTATCATCACATTAAGCGATATATTGATATTTTTCCACAACCCTCTTTGTGATACTGGGGACATTGAAGATAGGACAATTCCTGCAGTTCATTTTTATTTATGTAGCCCCAATAACCATGGACTTGTCTCTTAGTCCTGATGGATGAGGACAGAAAAAGGGACAAAAAGAACATTATAACAAACATTTATTTCGGAAATATATTCACATAATCCAGGGAGGGAAATGTGTCCCGTCTGTACCTCGGGAGCTCAAATCGACGGCATTTAAAGTGTAACAGCGCTTGAGGGTCGTGCGCAGTAGCACAGCAGCGTGAGGTAGTTCAAATGGACGGGTAGCTCAAATTGACAGAAGTGTGCCCTTGCTCACTTCCTATACACGCATCAAGAATCTCAGACTTCGGGTCATTGCACAATTCAGACTGAGAAGGATTTTCTGAAAAAGTGAGCATCAAACCTCCATGTTTGTTTTCCCAGTGGGATGTGTCTATTGACAAAGTCGATCTTTTCAAGTCTTTTGAAACATGTCACTTTTGATTCTGGTTCTGATATTGTCAGATTTTAATTTTGGGATTCGGACATCGTAATTGTGTGGTTGTTGGATCCTAACAGCGGAAAACGACTTGAGAAATTTGTTTGTGAACTCCATAAAAGCAAGAGGGAATCAGATGTGTGTGACTCAAACCTCTGTTCAAACTGTTTCTCTTCCCAACGGAACTGAAAAATAGTGAAAGGTGAAGGTGATGGACAGTAATGATCCACAGGAAGGACCAAAAAGGAAACCTTTCCCTGCCTAAATCATCCTGATTTTGCAGTGAACATTTTGTATGTGGAGCGACAACAAAGCAAAATCCCGATCCCTCGCTCAGCCTTGGTTACAAATTTTAAAAGTCAACACCAAAGCAAAAGGCACCAACTGTTCACCAAGAAACACCTTCCACTGCAAAGAGACGTGATGTTGCTGTAAAACCACAAGAATGAAAAAGTGCAGCTCAGTCTGTTTGTCTTCTGCTCCTCTCGATTAACAAACGGGATCCTGCTTTGATGGCTCCAAACACAAAATGTTCACTGCAAACTCAAGATGATTTAGGCAGTCAGAGGTTTTCTTGTTGGTTCTTCCTGTGGATCAATCCTGCCCATCGCCTTCACCTTTCACTATTTTTCAATTCCGTTGGGAAGAGAAACAGTTTGAACAGAGGTTTGCAGTCACACACATCTGATTACCTTTTGCATTTATGGAGTTCACAAACAAATTTCTGGAGTCGTTTTCTACTGTTAGGATCCAACAACCACACAATTACGGTGTCCGAATCCCAAAACTAAAATATGACAATATCAGAACCAGAAACAAAAGTGATATGGTTCAAAAGACTTGAAAAGATCGACTTTGTCAATAGACACATCCCACTGGGAAAACAAACTTGGAGGTTTAATGTTCACTTTTTCAGAAAATCTTTCCCAGTATGAATTGTGCAATGACCGGAAGTCTGAGATTCTTGATTCATCTATTTCCCATGTATGTAGAGTCTATGGCACAGAAACAGAGCAGCACAAGAGAGAGTTTTATGCACAGAAAAAAGAAACTCTTTCTTATATATCTGACATTGTAATAACAGTTTGTTTGAAAATGTTTTACTTTATTGCGACGTTTCTTTTTGATCATACATCATTTCAAAGAGTAAACACACTCCCAGTTTGAACAGTTTAAACAGATCTGAGGCTCGGTCGTGTCTCTGTGATGAGTTTGTAGATAAAATTAATTCTCACATTGGCTTCTGTCATAGAAATAAATATAAAAAGAGCCAGAGTCTTTTGATTTGGCTCTTTGAAATGAACAGATCCAAAAGATTCAGATCCACAAAGGAGCCGAAAGTCTCCATCACTAATTACATTAATGGAATCAGATACTACATCCTAACACGTACTCAGGGCCAGGTTTTACTCAAACATAGAATAATTATTTTGGTGTTTTTAATTATATTTTACCTACTAGTACATATTAGTCACTTTTGTTTGATTTAGCTGCTTGTTTTCTGTTTCCACTCAAGCATTCAGACAAAGATAAAGCTTTACAGACGCGTTTTACAGATGGATCCTTCTTCTCGTGTATCTTTTTCTCCGTGTTCTCATAGCTCAGCCACACTGCAGTCTCTCCCAGTGTTGTGCTCGTGTCTTTATGGATGTGAGCCTGGGACCGTCCCCCCCTCAAACCGACCAATCACGCTGATCTATGTACGAGCCAACACTACAGGGATCTATTTACCCGACCGCATCAGCTTTCCATCACCATCGGGGCCATCTGCCTCTCCTCGCTCCTGCCTCCGAACCACTCGTCATAGCTCCTAACTCCTAACTCCTCCTCGCTAACAGACTGTCAGACCGGGCCCTAGAGACACGGACCCGGGAGACATATAGACGAGTGTATAGAAGACGCTATTGATACTCTGCAGATGATGTCGACATTCCCTGAAAGCACTACTCTGTTAGAAACTCTGCCAATCTAATCTAATCTGATCTAGTTAGACTTTAATCTGAGTTTTAGAGAGCAGATTTGTCTGGAACTACAACAGGTGACATGATCTGTGCTCTTAAACAAGTCCCAAGGAACATTGCAAACTCCTAAACAGGACCATGAACACTCAGGCTGATCACAGGCTCCTAAAAATGTTCTGTTTATGTAGTTTTCAGACGATCTTAAAACTTTTTATACTACTTGTTAATGTGTGCATTGACAGACACAGAGTACAGTTATATAAATATCTATTTTTCTTTGGACTGGCGTGGGTAGTGTTGTGTTTTAGTTAGGGCTGGGCAAAAAAATAAAAATATTAATTGCATTAATTGCATAAGTTTGAGTGAATGTTAGACACAAAACTAATTAATGAATTAAAAAGTAGCGTATATAGCTCTTTTATTGGAAATGTTCAGAGTTGAACCCTCAGAGCCTGCAAGGTATTCTGAAGGCTCAAGAAAAAATATTGAATGAATTTTTATACTACTATGGAGCCCGCGGCCGGAGCCCGCGCCCGGGTGGCTTGGACACGTTGCATCTCACATGGTCAGGTAAAAGTAAAAAAAATTGTAAAGAAAATACATCAAACTTAAAGAAACACTCGTAGTGGTGGAAAAGCCAGTGAAGAACAGACATTTACAATAAAAATAAATAAATAAATAACGATGTTAAAATAATTGTCGTCAATAATAAATTAATTAGTTAACACAAAATTAACTCGTTAACAAGCCCGGCCCTAGTTTTAGTATTTCTTTTTCCTTGAGTGAAGCAGGAAAGAGGGGAGCCACTGTCTGTGTGAACATTCGTGTGTGAATGTTCATGAATGTTCAGAGGTTTCCATGGAGAAAAAAGAAAGGAAACCTCTGAACATTCCATCATAAACATTCAGGTAGAACACCCCCAGTGTGACATCACTGCAAAGAACCAATACATATCAAATAAACAAATCAAGACAATAAGTTATAAGGCGTAATTCAGATTTTTGGAGTTAGGACACAGTCTAACAAATCTTTACATTAACCCTGATATTAAAATATCCACCTTCATCCTCACCACAGCAGCACAACCATCAGCCTCCTCATCCTCTCATCCTCTCATCCTCTCATCCTCTCATCCTCTCCATCTCCTCCTCTGTGCTTGGTCCTTACAGCCTGAGGACAGACATGCTGACTGAAATGTGCTGTAAAATGTTCTCTTTGTGTGTGTATGTGTGTGTGTGTGTGTGCGTGCACATGTGCGTGTGTGTGAGTGTGTGTGTGTGTGTGTGTGTTTGTGTGTGTGTGTGTAAGTCTGTGGCGTCTTCCCCATATGTTTTTGACATTTTATTCAGCTGACAACCAGTTTTTGCCCCACGTTTTTTATTGTTGAAAAATAATACTGTAGTTTTGTTTTAGTTAGTTTGTTGTAGTTTTCTTTTTTGCCTGTAATGTTGCACAGTATGGCATTAAACTATTGCACATTTATATACAACTACAGGTGTTTCTGTTTTACCTTATCAAAGAGTTTAACTAAACCAACTGGACTTAAGGTTAAGTTCCTGGATGTCTCAAAATCTGAATTAATGAATCCAAATGCATTCCCTGAGCAAGCGGACCTGTCCATGCACCAGAAAAGTTACACTGTGCACCTTTAAACTTGTCCAACACATTGAAATGATTTATGATGCGGGCTGTGCTTCACACTTGTCCTGGTTTGGTCCTGCTGTGATCCGGGTTTAGTCCTAATGTAGACCTGGTCCTCTTGTAGTCCTAGTTAAGTCCTGGTCTAGTCCAAGTGTAGCTCCAGTTTGTGTTCACACTTGTCTAATTCAGCTTTTATTCCAAATATAGTCCCACTTTTGATGATCTTTTAATGCAAGTGTGAATGCATTCTTAGTTAAAGGGTCTGCACCTCATTTAATTCCCATGTGTTTAAGCAAAATGTGTCTTGTCCCAGTCCAGTTCTTGTATAAGCAGCTGGAGTCTTGAGGTCAGAATAAGTCAGCCGTGTACTTGTCTGCATCTGATTATAAAACCTTTTATTGTTCGATAATCAGTGTTGGGGAGTAACAGATTACAAGTACTGGAGTTACGTAATCAGAATACAAATTATGAGTAACTGTATTCAGTTACAGTTACTGTTTCAGTGAGTGGTAATCGGATTACAGTTACTTTGTTGAAGTAAATGGATTACATGGTGGTATTTTCCTGGTTTCACATTTTGAGCTATTCCTTTTTTTTTTTTTTTCCCAGTAATTCCACTCATTGCCGGAGACTAAACCAGGTCCAAACCAGGTCCAAACCAGGTCTAAATCCAGGTCTAAACCAGGACTAAACCAGGACTAAACCAGGACTAAACCAGGACTAAACCAAGACTAAACCATGACTAAACCAAGACTAAACCAGGATTAAACCAGGACTAAACCAGGTCTAAAACCAGGTCTAAACCAGGACTAAATCAGGACTAAACCAAGACTAAACCAGGACTAAAACCAGGTCTAAACCAGGATTAAACCAGGACTAAACCAGGTCTAAAACCAGGTCTAAACCTGGTCTAAACCAGGATTAAACCAGGACTAAAAAAGGTCTAAACCAGGACTAAACCAGGTCCAAACCAGGTCTAAAACAGGATTTAACAGGACTAAATCCTGCTGTGTGGACGTGTCTCCTCCTCTTCTATCAATAATATTTGTAATACAGTAAAGTAAAGTCTGGGCTTTTTTATTTTCTTTTAGCAGATAAAACTTCTTATGTGAAGATTTCCTCGTCTTTGTTTCTCCACAGTAAATCAAATAATCCAAAGTATTCAGATTACATTACTCACTTTAAGTAATTTAATGGAACATTTTGTTGTGTGTAATCTGTAATCTGTAGGGGAATACATTTTAAAAGTAACCTTCCCAACACTGTTGATAATCAGGAAGCACACATTAGCATGCTAGCTAAACTCATCAAGGTGAATAAGCTTGATGAGGAATCACTCTGGACGACAACAAACAAAAAATGAACTTGCTGTGTTTTTCAGACGACAGTAAAACCCAGACACAGTGTCTTTAACTTGGCCAGATTGACTAGACACTAGTGCATACGCAGCCGCACATTGTCCGTGTGATGTGTTACACAGGTTTCTCATGGGGAGCGCACCCCTCGCCTGTCCATCAGCCCACGGATCTGTCCGGCAGGAAGTTGTAAAGTGGAGATTTCCATGTGTTTAAGAGGCTGAGTAAATGTTGGCTTAGGCCTCTAAATACACTACCATATGCAGCGCTCGGAGGACGCGTGTTTAACAATGAAACGCACAAAGCTGTTCAGTTTAACAGAGGTGCCTGGGACTGGAGCCGCTCCAAGCATTTCAACACATTTTCTGCTCTCACTCAGCCTCCTGTACACACGTCCAAATCAAGGATCCACACGGAATTCAAGTGTGGAGGAAACATACACACATATATCAGTATATCAGTCTCCAAATACACCAGAGGGAGTGTTATACAGAATCAACGGTTCGGAGAGTTCTGCCATTTTATAGCGTGTCCTCATTCATGCATGTCTGAGTAATCTAGTGATCCCTCCTGGACCCTGTTTGAACCTTCATACAAACATTTTAAGATGAAGATATTTTAATGGACATTTTAAGACGAGGCTCACAGCAGCAGTTACAGAGAGAGGTGACGATTTTTTCATTATAAAGTCAACTGGAACCAAAGTCAATGGAACCAGAAGCGTCACCATGGTCACTTCCTATTTGTTTATACTATATTTATTTATTTATTTGAAAAGGGACAATGCACATTAATCAACATCAAAACAATGTAAATGTGCCTGAGTTCGCTGATAAGAGCTCATTTGCATCGATACTCCCTTTGCCAGATGTCAAAAAGGCATCCTAAAAGAAAATACACTTAAAAGTTACACATAAAAAATTACACAAATGTACAATAAGATTACAAAAATACAATAAAAGTTTTAGTGTTCACACATTTGCGTTTCTAAAAGCCACTTTTGAACATTCTTTTTAAAAGCAGAGAATGAGGGAGATGCTCTGACGGCTTCAGGCCCAGAGTTCCACTGATGAGACGCTCTGACGGAGAAAACACACTGACCAAATCCAGTTTCTCTATGAGGAATAATGCAGTCTTCCCTCACTGCTCCTCTGGTCACTCTGCCCTCACTAGATCTGAAATTAACAAAGTCATTCAGCAAAGTCCAGTGTACAGTCCAGGGGTGGACAGCAAAGACAGGGGTTAAAGTAAAACTTACAAAACATGTTTTTCAATGAATATGGCCTTTTGAAAACAATACAAGGTAACAGGGGGATCTAAATATGTTTTGTGTTTGCAGTTAATACCTCCTCTTCATAGCTTCATTTTAAAGGTGCACTATGTAAGTTTTCGGGTAAAGGGTCCACTACCTGCTCAGCCCACTAGATATACAGTATTATTGCTTATTTGTAGAGGTAAATAGGTGATGCTACCAGGCAAATTTACAGAAAGTATATTCAAGGCATTAATATAAACACTTGTAACTGAATAAATGCAAGATAGAAATATTTAATGCTATATTTTGAAACATTTCAGGCAAAGCAAAAACTTCTCCCTCCTCCCTTCCTCGAGAAAAGTGTAATATGTTTTGTTTCATTGGCAATTTGGTCTAGTTCAAAATCCACTGAAATCAAGCCACACACACACACACGCACACACACACACGCACACACACACACACACGCACACACACACGCACACACACACGCACACACACACACACACACACACACGCACACACACACACACACACACACACACGCACACACACACACACACACACACGCACACACACACACACACACACACACACACACACACACACACACACACACACGCACACGCACCACACACACACACACACACGCACACACACACACGCACACACACACACACACGCACACACACACGCACACACACACACACACACACAGCACACACACACACACACACACACACACGCACACACACACACACACACACACACACACACACACACCACACACACACACACACACACACTCATAATAATCTCTCAAAACAGTACATTTACTCACTTTAATTAGTTGTCACAATACTACATTTTGACTTGACTTGATACTAAGGAATAGATTTGATATCAAATACAGATTCTGATACCACAATGATAATAAAATGAGTGGTCCAGTAGGTTCCATAGTGGTCCATGGATGTATAGTCATATTTATAGTCTGTGTGCTCTTATATTTGTTTTGTTTTTTAAATATATTTTATTAAGTTTTCAACATTTTAACACAACACACAAAACAAAGAGCAGTCTGAGCATATGTTGAGTTTTTCTCATTACATACATATTACCCAATTAAGCAAGACACACTGACCTGGTCAAATAGGCAAACCAACCGCCCGCCACAACACTAAACCTGGACCTCTCTGGATAATGACACTGAGATCACCGGGCAAGTCGTCAAGCAGAGGCCGCCACAACTCCATAAAGAAATCATCATTACCTTTCAGTTTTGCACTGACTCTTTCCATGGGTAAGACTCTAAAAAATGTCTTTATACCACTGGGTGACAGTTGGTGGCTTCTCATGAATCCAGTTAAACAGCACACACTCACACACCAGAAATAGTAATTTAGCCACTATTTTTAATTTACTTTTGTCTGTCACTTTGTTTAAAGGGATAGTTCGGGTTTTTTGACATAAATCTGTATGTCATCCCCGTGAGCAGTGTCGTGCATCAACACTGACTTACCCCCGACAGCGTCCGGTGAGTCGAGATACTGGCCGTTTTCAGTGCTGATGAAAGTATTCCGGCAAGTTGACTGGGGACAGTATAATAAAATGTTTTTCTTCTCAAAACAATCTGTGTTCAAAAGAGTGATACATTTGCATCACAAAACCATCATCCTCCAAAAAGTCAGACCTCATAATCGCTTGGCACTATTTTCTCTCCGTTCGTATCACTGCGCCCTGCCGCCATGTGACAGCCGCGCCTGGTTCACAGGCTGGATAATCAAGAGTTCACACCATTTTTAGATATATTCTTATGTATCTTATATAAGCTTATATACTTATGGCTCTAGCTCTCACGTTAGCTCTCTCACGTCGCGGCGGTCTGTAAACACAACCTGAACAACTGAAGAAAGTGATGGATCCGTGCACGGCTGTCACATGGCGGCAGGGCGCAGTGATACAAACGGAGAGAAAATAGTGCCAAGCGATTATGAGGTCAGACTTTTTGGAGGACGACGGTTTTGTGATGCAAATGTATCACTCTTTTGAACACAGATTGTTTTGAGAAGAAAAACGCTTTATTATACAGTCCCCAGTCAACTTGCCGGAATACTTTCATCAGCACTGAAAACGGACAGTATCTCGGTTCACCGGACGCTGTCGGGGGTAAGTCAGTGTTGATGCACGACACTGCTCACGGGGATGACATACAGATTTATGTCAAAAAACCTGAACTATCCCTTTAATGGTGGCAGCCCCAGCAGAAACCAACCCGGATCCTTCAAAAGTTTTGATTTCACTATGTTGCTTATTTCTTTAGTTATACATTGCCAGAATTTGGAGATTTTTGGACAAGTCCACAGACAGTGTAAATAAGTCCCATCTGTTGCCTTACATTTAAGACATAAAGGTGATCTACTTGGGTCTATCCTACTCAGAAAAACTGGTGTTCTGTGCTGCCTGTACAAAATTTTAAATTGTAACAAATTATATTTGTTGTTGAGGAAGAGTGAATGAGTGGACCGCATACTGTCCTTCCAACTGTGTTCCTCATAGTGGCATTGGAGATCTCCTTCCCAACGATTAGTCAACTTTTCAATATTATGTTGATTATGTCCCTGCAAGTTTGAGTAAAATTGTTTAATGACACTTTTCTTTAAATTTACATCAACGATAGCTTTTTCAATAGGAGCCAACTGCATATTCCCATGGCTCTTATATTTGTTGATACAGCTCAACATCATTCTAAAGAAATTCAGGAAAGGTTCATTTCTGTGCTGTTAATGGGACTTTTTATATATATATATACCTGCTCAATGGATTATCTAGTTTCGATACTACTTTTAGTGTCAGATTTTTGATACTTGTTCTGAATTCATATCATGTAAACTCACGTGCACGTCTGTTGATGAGTGCACGTGTAAATGTCCCTGATGGGCTGGACGCTGGGCCCTGGAGCCGTGTGCTTGGTCCTGGCTCAGACGCTCCACGGTTACATTGTGTGGGAGCGGTTTATCTTCTGGACACACCTGGGAGCGGTCCAGTCCAGAGACGCTCCAGAGCCAAATGAAAAGATTCAAATGCAAATCAGAAAAAAAAGGACGAGAACAATGCAGAGAGGGCAGTTTCCAAGGACAGGGACGGGGGAATGGGTCCACATGGAGACATTTAGCAGTATAAGGAGAGGACGGGACTATTTCAGTCCTAAAACGAAAGGCTGTGGTTTGATTCTCGCTTGGACCAGTTGATGCTGTTGTGTCCTAAGGCAACACACTTCAGCCACATAGTCTGAGTGAAAGTAGAGTGTGAGGATGACTGGTGATAGTCAGGGCAGCTGTGACTACAGTATTAGAATACTTTCACATGTTGAGTGAATACAGGGGTAATGTTTTTACCTTTTGTATGAAAAAAATACCCAGATATTTTCTTTTTCCTTCACTTTTTTTTAATTCAACTGCAACACAGTCAAAAGTTTGGACCCAGCTTCTTTTTGAAAGTTTTTTTTTTTTTTTTTTCATTATGTTTACTACATTCTACACTCTACACTCTGTTTTTCTGTATATACTTATGGAAAACATCTAATATCTGAAGCAAGAAATAGGGAATTATGTAGTGAAGAACAAAGTGTTAAATAACTTGACTTTTGTATATTTTATATTCAAAGTCTGTAGGGTGGCCATATTTCCATTTGTGATAACCCGGACATCTTACCGGGGGTGGGGGGTGGAGCCTCGACATTGAGCTACTCTCACCTCCCATCTCCCACTTGGAAAATGGAGAATTTTTTGTACAAGTCATTGTTAAATCCACATTTGTGCTTCGGCATGTTGCAGACTGACTGACTGTTTGTGTCTGCTCACTCCTTCTGAGTAACAGAGCTACGAGAGACGCTCAATATAATGGCTCCAGTGAAAGGAAATGAAAACCTGGACATTCCCATCACTTAAAAAAAAAAACAAAAAACGGACACCCAGGACAGGACGCAAAAAACAGAGAAAACGGACAGTTAGTCCCTTAATAATCAGAGTATGCACCTTTTGCTTTGTTGACAGCGCTGCACTCCCTCTGAAGTCTCCTGAAAATGTTTTCACTGCAAAGCTGTGGCATTTTATTTTTTGTTTACTACATTCCGCATGTCTCATTCACAGTTCTGAGGTCTTCAGTGAGAATCTAGAGCGTAAAAAAATCATGAAAAGATAGAAAAAAGAACCATACATGAAAAAGTGTGTCCTAATTTTTGACATTTTTGAAACTTTAGGTAGTGTATATGTCATAAATGAATTTCCTCTAGGATAAATCAATCAATCTATCTATCTATCAATCTATCTATCTATGTTCAAATTATTCTGAATTCAAGTCATTCTTTTTAAGTACAGTGTTGGGAAGGTGACTTTTAAAATGTATTCCCCTACAGATTACAGATTACAGATCCTAAAATGTAACATAATGTAACATAATCCATTAAATTATTTAAGGTGAGTAACGTAATCTGAATATTTTGGATTACTTGATTTGCTGCAGAGAAGCAAAGACCAGGATATCGTAACATAAAATGTTTTGTCTGATAAAAGAAAATAAAAAGCCCAGACTTTACTGTATTAAAAATATTATTGATAAAGGACGAGGAGACATGTCCACACAGCATGATTTAGTCCTGTTAATTCCTGTTTTAGTCCTGGTTTAGATCTAGTTTAGACCTGGTTTCAGTCCTGGTTTAGTCCTGTTTTAGTCCTGGTTTAGTCCTGTTTTAGTCCTGGTTTAGTCCTGGTTTAGATCTAGTTTAGACCTGGTTTCAGTCCTGGTTTAGTCCTGTTTTAGTCCTGGTTTAGTCCTGGTTTAGATCTAGTTTAGAGCTAATTTAGACCTGGTTTCAGTCCTGGTTTAGTCCTTTTTTAGTCCTGTTTTAGTCCTGGTTTAGTCCTGTTGAAGTCCTGTTTTAGTCCTGGTTTAGTCCTGTTTTAGTCCTGTTTTAGTACTGGTTTAGTCCTGGTTTAGTCCTGTTTTAGTCCTTTTTTTTCCTGTTTAGTCCTGTTTTAGTCCTGTTTTAGTCCTGGTTTAGTCCTGTTTTAGTCCTGTGTTAGTCCTGGTTTTGTCCTGGTTTAGATCTAGTTTAGAGCTAGTTTAGACCTGGTTTTAGTCCTGGATTAGTCCTGTTTTAGTCCTGGTTTAGTACTGGTTTAGTCCTGGTTTAGGCCTGTTTTAGTCCTGGTTTAGTCCTGTTTTAGTCTGGTTTAGTACTGGTTTAGTCCTGGTTTAGGCCTGGTTTAGTCCTGGTTTAGTCCTGTTTTAGTCCTGGTTAAGTCCTGTTTTAGTCCTGGTTTAGATCTAGTTTAGAGCTAATTTAGACCTGGTTTTAGTCCTGGTTTAGTCCTGTTGAAGTCCTGTTTTAGTCCTGTTTTAGTTCTGTTTTAGTCCTGTTTTAGTCCTGGTTTAGATCTAGTTTAGAGCTAATTTAGACCTGGTTTTAGTCCTGTTTTAGTCCTGTTTTAGTCCTGGTTTAGACCTGGTAAAGATCTAGTTTAGACCTAGTTTAGCTTCCGGTAATGAGTGGAATTACCAAAAAATAAAAAACTGAAACAGTAACTGTAACCGAATACAGTTACTCATAATTTGTACTCTGATTATGTAACTCTGGTACAGTAATCTGTTACTCCCCAGCACTGTTTAAGTATAACTATCGACCCAACATGTGTCTGGTCAGATCTTATGTAGACACCACCACATGTTTAATAGTGAGTCCTGTACCAGCTGAAGATCTGCAGGTGGGTCCATGGTGCTGCACTGCTCCTCACAACTTGTCCTGTCAGTTTTGAAGTATGGGTCAAATGCAGAAGACACATTTCCTACAGGGACAGTAAACGAGAACCTTGGAGAATTGTGCATTCCCTAAAATCATTCTTCCACATACTACTTTTGACGAAAACTATGAAAACAGCAGATTTTCCATAACGCCCTCTTACTTACCTTATTTTTGCACTCGTTTACGTTGAAAGAATCCGCTCTCTCCGAATCACACCAGGGAACATCTTTTTAGCACAGTCTCTTTTTGTTTCAGTGCGTCCTGTTTGGTGTCCCAGAGCTTTTGCGCTGCCAAAGCCTTTAAACAGCGCAGGGGAAAGTGGACCCCCCTGTCGCGTACCCCCCCGCATCCCACCACTGCACCTTTATTCCGGGGAGGCCCTGTCCACCCGTGTCTCTATACAGCCCAGCGTGCGGCCTCTGGATCCCTTTCCACATGTACGCAACGGAACAACGCGAGGAACCTCCGTGTGAATACTAACACGGGGAATTTTAGGTTGAAAAAAGACGGAAAAGATGAGAGACTTTCAATTTGTTTGGGAATGCTCTCATTAAAACCCCATAGTTTTCACGGGGGGAGTGGGTGTAGCTTTACATGCTTTGCCAAAACTTGGATTTGGATAAGCTCGTGGCATCGCATGACACGTACTGGTTTGTCGTAGTTGGAATTTCGCTGGAAAGTCGAATGGATCTTGATGTTTTTTTGTGGATTTGATGTAACTTTCTTTTGAATTCTGAACTTTCTGATAATGCGGCTTTGGGAATTTTCCGGAGTTTTGCTGGTTTTGGTCATGTTGGTGAAGCCTGGCGTGTCAAAGGAGCTCAGAGCGAAAAGGAAAAGTTGGGCTCAGAAGTTTTGCGCAAGGATTCAAAATAATAAGTACGAAGATGGGCGAGTGTATCCGGCGCTCAGGCACTCCCACAGGAAAGCAAAGAAGTGTGAGCAGTTTTTGCACAGTGAGTAGACCTGCACGAGTCCTTGAAAAGTCATTTGAGCGAGTTTTTATGTTTTGCTGAGATATGAGCGCTTGGAAAGGCTTGGCGCACCATAATAAGGAGCAAGGGGATGGAGTGAATTGAAGCTTTTATCTTGTACTGGCAGAGACAGGTTCATAAACTGACTGATGAGATGCTGATTTTTTTTTTTTTTTTTTTTTAATGACTTTGAGAATTTGTCCAAACGTCAATGTAAAAAAAAAAAAAAAGAAAAAGAAAATGTGATTTTTTTTTTTTTTTTTTTATGAACATACAAAAGACACGTTTTTTTCAAAGTCACTGTAAGTTGGTAAAGTTGTGTTGACAGTAGAATTTCAATTCTCTGTGAAGGACAAATTGCTTAAGAATATCATGATTACTGAATATTGAATTACATATTTTTGTTAGTGGTAATTTATTGTGAATATATTTTATCTTGTGTAAAGTCAGTGGCTCAAGTCCAGCTTAGACCAGTGCATGCTATTGTTGTGCTCTTTAGCAATACACATCTCCCTCAATACCTGTGTATGAATATGGTGTGTGAGTGACTGGTGGTAGGAGGTAGCCTGATTCATCAGCCGGTTTCACTTCGTAGAAACCGTCTGACCTTGCAGTGTTAGAATTTGTTCACTTGACAGTAGGCAGGTACTTTTTATCATTTAATCAATCGCTGCTATTTGGTCGTGACGTTTGTAATGCGTCGCTAACGGGACTAACTGGTATATTAAACTTTTCCCAAATTCCGTAAGAAGAAGGACAATAACGTTTTTCCCCTTGATAAAATTCACCAAACATTCTCTTTGTTCCAACTTTAAATCCTCGATCTCGGGAATCGTTGACAACACAGAATGTCTGTCTCTTCGCTGATTGGCTGATGCCCGAACTCGCACTTCCGGGGTTTTTGTGTATTCTAGTGTATTCTGATTCCTGACATAGTCACTGGAGAGAAATGAAATTGAGCGGAGGCACTAGGTGGCACCAGCCTGACTAGGTCGGAGGGACCAATGGCACAGATTGGCAGCCTGTCTTCCAGGGCAGCTGTGGCTGTGTGCTGAGTGTGGACAGAAATGGAATGGAAACATGACTTTGAGTGTCTGTAAAAAGAGCTACATTATTAGTATTGTAATTACTACATTTACATCAGTGATTACTTTTATATAACGTTTATTTAAACACATAAATAATGTAGTAGGAAACCATTTGAATCCCTGTAGCATCTTCTTCTGTTTGTAGACTCATGTTCTGCTTCTGTTTACATGATGTATGAGTGAATAGTGCAGTTGTATGAGATCATCAGTCGTTATGTCAGTTGTATGATTGGTTGTAAAGTTGATTAATGGCACAGAAATACTTCAACAGTATTTAGTCAAACTGGATTAAAAACAATCTTATGGTTTCAATAAATGCCAATGATGCATTCATCAATGTCTTTTATAGACATTAAAGAGGGATTATTACTCTTTTCAGGAGGATTAACTGCTGACTCATGACATATTTAAATCACCGTGTTACTTTTATTGTTCTTAAAAATACGAGTCACCCAAAACACTGTTAACATGTTTTATAAGTTTCACTGTTGTTTTTGACACTTGAGTGGCCCCTCCCTTTGCTCCCCATGTTAAGTCACTCCCCCATCAGAGCATCTCGCTAATGAAACTACTGCACATTGTGTCAGGTCTGGCAAGTTGGTGCCACCAATTTTGTATCATGTTTTCGTATATTTAGGGAGAATTCTCTTTTCTTGTTGACATCTAAATCCTCTTCAGACAGGTTTTTTGATGAGGGAACAACATTATAACAAAACAAACATATCGATTTTGCATAATACATCCTCTTTAATAATCTTTATAAGAGAAATTTATACCAGCTTACTGTACTTTGAGAAACATTAACAAAACAATCTAAGTGGATGTGATGGTGAGTGTCGGCTGTGCTCTGGTGGTCTCTTTGTGCTCCAGGCTGCAGTGCGCTCTTCCACCACAGGAGGGTGCTGTGTGGTCACAAATGCCCTGCTCCCTCACTGGCCGACCCTGCTCAGAGGACCTCATCACATATTCCACATAACCCCCCACGTCTCTGTTTCTTTTCAACTTTTCATTCTTTGAGTTAGAAAAAAAATCATTAATATTTGAGACTTTATGAACAGTGAGCGCCGCGTGCTTGAAGCAGGGCAAAAAAGAGCAGGCTCACACTTAATCCCACATAGACTGGAGCAACTTTGAACAGAGTTAATTTACATAGATCCTGGATACATTTACACATAATTTATATTTGCTGGGCTAAAGTGTCAGGGAAAATATTGTCAGAGTTGCAGACGTTGTTTAATAATATAGATAGATATAGATTATAGATACACTAGAATAGTATAGACTGTGTTTTTGTAATATTAAAGGTGCATTGTGTAACTTTTCTGGCGTATATACACACACATCAGGACCTACCTCTCTTATTAGGGCAAAAGTCAACTCCCCAAGACATAAATTCTTTATTGTTTGATCAACAACATGGTTTAATTAAAGGTTCTGTTACACAAAATGCATTCCTGTGAGCTTTAGGACATGTTTGAATGTTGTTACCTGCTCAAAAACACACCTGGAGTTGTGTTTTGTTTCATTCACACATGTTTGAGTAACTTTTATTAAGTTAGTTTACATCTCCAAAGCTCAAAATGCTCTGTTTTACCTTGTGATGTCATAAATAGTGGCTCCTTTTACCTTTAGTTCAGTAGAGATTCCAAGGCTGAAATGATCTTGATGATTCTAGTGAAGGTGTGTGGAGTTTAAAAACACAGTGGAGCACTTCCTGTATTACCACATGACATCACAATTTGGAAATTTGATGAGTTTTCAGTATGAGAGACGGTTTGTGGGTTAAACATGTGAATGAAACAAAACATAACTCCAGGTCTCCAGGTTTGTGAGCGTAAAGAGCATAATTTTGCTTGCTTTTTTTTTTTTTTTTTTTTAATATCTAAATACAAATCCACATGTAATCTTACTGTGAGTGGTGTCACCTCTCCACAGCTCTGATCTGTAGCTTGTCTCCATAGGCATAGATCTGTTTAATATCAGACTGTGGAGCATAAACAATGACAACTTGACAGAGTTTAAGTAAATCTAATCTGTTAAAGTTCTGCTGAAATCTATACCCAAACGTCAAATGTTGTTACTGTTATGTCATGAAATTATAACTATTACACTTTGAGAATGTAAAGTTTTGACACGGCTCTTTAAGACATCGCAGAGTGAAATTTAAAGGTCCTATATTATGCAAAATTGATTCTTGTGAGCTTTAATCTATTATATCTTTAATGCTCCGTTTAACCTTGTGATGTCATGAAGTTGTAGTTTTCAAGTGAACAGCTCCTTTTACCTTTTGTTCAGGAGGAATTGACACCGACTGAAATTATCCAAATGATTCTGTTGAGTTTAAAAACACAGTGGAGCACTTCCTGTATTGCCACATTACCACATAAACTGCACGAGAACAGAGATCAGAAAATAGCGTCATATGAACTCTTTTTGTCATTTTAAGCTGTTGTAATATTGAAGAGCTTCAGTAGGGGAGATGGTAGTGACGCGTCCATGCATCTACACTTGGAAATTTAGAAAGAAATATTGCAATTCTGAACTGTAACCGCATCATTCATTCATAATTTTAATGTTTCAGCTGCAGGAAAGCTTGAGTTTTATTTGCTTTGTGCCTTTGTGTGTGGCTCAGTTTGGTGTCTGTGTGTGCATATGTGTGTGTGCGTGTGTGTGTGTGATGGGGCAAAAGGGGCAGATTGGCAGCCACACTTCCATCAGCCTGCCCCAGGACAACAGCTAAACCAATGTGTATGTGAAACCTGAGTGTTTAACGGTGTCTTCTTTCTTATTTAGTTTGAAATTGAGGATGTTTTCGTCCTGATGTAAACCTGGTCTAGTCTTGGTGCAGTTCTGGTTTAGTTCAAGTTCAGTCTTGAGTTCGATGCTGTGATTGGGCGAGCGAACGCAGCCTAGTGTGAATAATGTATCTGTTCAAGAACGTGTATGTTGATGTTATTCTGTTGTTATTCTGTTGTTTCCTCATCAAAAACACACCTGGAGTTGTTTTTTGTTTTTTTTCTTTCATACACAAACCGCAAACACACTGTTCCACCTTGTGATGTCATGTGGTAATACAGGAAGTGCTCCATTGTGTTTCTAATCTCTATACACCTGCACTAGAATCATTTGGAATTGACAATCTCGACTGAACTAAACGTTAAAAAAAAATAATAAAAAAGGAGCTGTTAACTTGAAAAGCAGTACATTACCAGTACATGACATCACAAGGTGGAACCGACTATTTTGAGCTTTGAAGATGTAGACAGACTAATAATAAAGAATTATTCAAACGTGTGAAACAGAACACAACTCCAGCTCTGTTTTTAAAAAGGTAACAACATTCTAACATGGCTAAAAGCTCACGTGAGTCAGTTATGCGTAATATACGTAGTACCTTTAAGTCCTCACAGTCCTGTTCAGTCATGGTCTAGTCCAGGTTTAGTCCCAGTTTAGTCCCAGTTGTGCGTTATGCGTTAAAACTAGTGTCTCCAATACATGACATGCCTATAGACGTAATCCCAGAGTCACATGCGCACCTTTTACGCACACACACAGCCTATTCTTTCAGTGCGCGCGTGCATGTGAGAGCGTGCGCGTGCCCCAGCCAGTCATCCAGGCGGGAAGAGGTTAACGCCAGTGCGCGTACGAGTGTGTGTGAGAGAGAGAGCCGTGTGGGAAGGAGCCGGCTCCGCGGAGAGAACCAGCAGCGAAAGGGGCAGCGCTCTACGATCCTTTTTTTCCCCCCTCAATGAAACCAACTCACCCGGGCTCCACGCTCCTCCGTACGCCTCCCGAGAACCCAGACCCCAGCGGACTCAAGTGATGGCAAAGTGACCGGGGGAAGCGTGTGTCCGTGCCCGTTGGATGCGGAGAGGACGGTGGGCATTGCGCGTAAAAGTTTTGATTTTCAAGCGCTCCGAGTGGATGTAACCGTGCGGATTGTACTTCACCTTTCGGACTATATTCACGTTTTGTTTTCACGCACTTTCCTGCCTCCGTCACCGCTGTGGATTTATTATTTTACTACTTTTTTCCTGCGCTGTACAAAGGAAGTAAATGTATCCGAAGGGGGGACTGCAACTGCTTTTACAACTGGATCTAATTCACAAAAAGCGATAGCCTTCTTCTCGTACGGCTCGCTTTCCACAACACGGTTTTAGCACATGCTTTGGCTAACCCTTGCGCCACTTGGACAACATTCACACTTTACGATGTTTCATTTGGAGCCTTGAACTGCGCAAAGAGGTCGCTTTAATAAAGGGGCATTTTTGGGGACCAACTAAGCGACTTTACATGTGGAGAATTTGCGCTATCCTTTGACATGAGGGAGTGGAGTTCTAGGCTGGAATAACTTGGATTATAAAGCTTTTTTTTTTTTTTTTTTTAATCGTAAGAGACGTTGAATGATGTCTCCTACTTCTATTGGGATAGTAGTTTTTGCAGCAGTGATTCTTCAAACATGCTCAGGTAAGAGAGCTCAAAAATAGTTCCGCTTTTGGGTCGTGTGCGTAAAAGAGACGTTGTGTAAAATGGTTTCTGGCTTTATTGCGGGTTTGAAAAGTTTTCCCAAAGACCACCTTGTAATAAGCGCTTGCTAAATGATAGACTGGCGTAGTGAGAGGCGGTGTTGCCAGCTGTAGCCCGGAGAGCAGAGCTGGTTGGCTTGGCAGACGGTGCACAGGACTACACACTAACGCTGTGAAGCTTTTTACATTCACAGTGGATTTGAAAACTTGCCAGTGAACTTTGTATGTGACCAGTATAGGCCAGTCCAAGTGTGGAATATACAGGGGTGGGTAGTAGCCTATTTAGTTACATGTCCTTGAGTACATTTTTTCAATAAGTTGTACTTTTCTAGCTGGAACAGTACTCTTACTTGAGTAAAAGTTGTGCTTCCTCTTCCCAATGTGAGTGAGTCTAGAGTGACAAAAACTTGATGTGACAATATGAAATGATCAGAACTTTTTTGTTTCTGGCAGCTGTTTCAGACATGATCACTGTCCTTTGGAAATAACAGATCTGTACATAATTTCATGTTTTGTCCTTCAAATTACATTCAATTCAAATTATAAATCAGATGTTACTTCCTGACAGTGACTCTTTAACTTACACTTACATGGAGTAGTTTTCCCAAGTACTTTTTTACTCATTTACTTGAGTAATTGACTGCTACTTTATACTTGTACTTGAGTAACATTATTTTACATCTTTAGGCTGCTCTACCCTCCTCTGTAGTTTGAACACCTGCCCCTGGACTTATATATGAGCACTTTTACCTGGTGTCTGTGTCTGTGTGGACTTAAAGACTGAAGCTGTTCTTTCTCATGGTGCTGCTTGTTGGTTACAGAAAGTCTCATTTATAATACAAAGTAGAGCATAAGGAAGAAACAAGTTAAAGCTCTAATATGTCACTTTTTTGTCAAATACATAGACTTAAAAAAGAGCTTTTTTTTTCATTATGGATGTTCTGTCACACTGAAAAACAGAAAAAAAAATGCATTTTGACTGTCAGTGGGCTTGCATCTCCACAAACCTGACTCTTATTTGGCCTGGAGGAGAACTTGTCTCCCTACAAATGTTGTTCCTTTAGCTATACTCTTCCACACTATGGCATACAACTTATGTATCTTCATGGAGAATGTTCTGAAGAATGGTTTTAACTTTCTATTTCCATGGAATAGAAGTTGACTTTCCACCTCCAGAAAGTTACACACTATCACTTTAAGTTTGGAGTCTCAGTCTGAGGAATATGGCAGCATAGAACTGAGTGGTACTTCCCAAGTCTGTAACAGTCTGTGCACTTGTCCGTGTACTTTTGCAGAGATTTCTATAGTTATTCAAACATTTTACGATAGTTACTACTACTACTACTACTTCTACTACTACCACTACTTCTTCTTCTACTGCTGCTGCTACTTCACATGACTTCATCTCTAAATTCACTTCCTCACTTTAAGTTAATACATCTGTTAGTAACTAGCAGTTACGCAACTGCTGTAGTTTTGTCAGCAAAGATGTGCACATGTGCGGCTTTATTTGTGTCGGCTGAAAGTTCATTTTGAAGAGGTAAGAGAAGAGCGCAGACCTGCAGACTGCTTCAAACTGTCGGAAAATGCCTTCCTTCTGAGTTAATTGTCTCTGCATTTTAGATGGAGTTGATGACATAGGCAGAGGGATTGGGAACTCTCTGCTTCTCTGTATTTTCCAATATTTTCTATTTTAGTTTTCTTCACAAACCACCACTAAACTCTGATCAGTCACAGTCATGTGCACTTAAAAGAGCCCATGTATTTATTCAGATTATCATGATGTTTCCTCATCACAAACAGACCTGGAGTTGCCTGGAGTTGTGTTTTGTTTCATTCACACATGTTTAACACACAAACCCTGTATATTTAGACTGGGTTCTTGTCTCAAACACAAAACAATCTGGTTCACCTTATGATGTCATGTGGTAATACAGGAAGTGGGTCACTAGAATCAGATTTATCATTTCATCCTTGGAATTTCCAGTCTCTACTGAACGAGGCGAAAAGTAACATGAAAACTACCACTTCATGACATCACCTGGTGAAACAGAGCATTTTGAGCTTTGGAGATGTAAACAGACTAATAATAAAGTGTTACTCAAACATGTAAATGAAACAAAACACAACTCTAGGTTTGTTTTTCAGGAGGTAACAACATTTTAACATGACTTAAATCTCACAAGAGTTAAGTTTGTTAAATATGGACCTATAGGGGTTCTAGAATGTTCTGATGTCACCTGAACACAGCCTATTTGATACTCTTCCTGTATTTCACTGACTCTTCACATGTGACTCTGCTCCACTGACAGACCAGGGCCCGTCCCAGCCCCGCAGTCAAACCAGAGACCCTCTCGTAAAGTGTTGAAGTTTTCACAGCTGAGCTCACAGACCAGTGCACAAACTGCTGAGGTGCGTTTGGGAGCAGCTCAGAGCGCTTGTATCATCGCTCATATGGACAGCCAGCCCCTCCGGACCCCCCCTCCCGGACCCCCGTCCCCGCTCCCATGCATGATCCTGGGTTCTCTGTACTGCTTAGCCCTGCACTTCGGACACACATGCTCTAGATGTGACTAATGTGGTGGTTGTCAAAGAGCGGTGCGTGGGTTTATTCTATTGTTTTATTTTTTTTACACTCAGCCTACTCAGGTTTAGTCTTGGTTTAGCCCTAATTTGTGTTTGTTGCTTGTAAAGACCCACACTGCCTCTTAAAACTCCCATAATACGCAGAATCGACTCTTGTGAGATTTAAGCCATGGTAGAATGTAGTTTCCTCCTCTAAAACATTCTTGGAGTTGTGTTTTGTTTCATTCACATGTTTGAGTAACTCTTTATTATTAAATCTGTCTAATCTGTTGAACCTTGTGATGTCATGAAGCTGTAGTTTTCAAGTGAACTGCTCCTTTTACCTTTAGCTCAGTAGAAATTGGCAGTTCCAGATTTGAAATGATCCAAATGAGTCCACTTATTTAGTTATTTAATACAGATGGGGGCGGCTAACATGAATATTGTTCAACTGCAGAGTTTTGTGGCAGTACAGCATGATCTTGGGTTTGGTCAATAACAGAAGTGATCTGATTTGGGAATTTACCTTTCCGATATTTCTCAGTAAAGTACAATATAATTAATAGGAAAAACTGGCTCTTGCCCCCATCTGAGAGTCTGACATCACCACATTCTACGATCTGAAAACTACCCCTGCGTTTGATTATCCTCCCGAATCGGTTTTCCAAGTAAGTTGCCTAGTGGCACTCGTGACACGCCCCTTTTCTTGGGACGGAACACGACTCAGAACTTGGTGGCTGAAAAAGTGGACCGAGCAAGGATTCCGAGTCAGAATCCAAGATGGCTCTGCCCACTGTCACATGTAAATATGAACTGCAATACTTTACTGCACTACTAATACTGCAAATACCTTACCGCGCCCGTATCACTGCCTATGGGTATGAGAGTCGATGTTGTGGTGAGGTCAATATTGAACAAACACTTGAGGCGTTAACATCCCTAAGGTTGCTAAAGGGACACGCGAAACATAATAATACGCTTCAAGCTCGAACGTGACGTCAAATCCCAGGTCCAAGTGGGAGTCGGAAGGTAAATGAACGCACCAATTACCACGCAGAACTCAGCCTAAATGTGCAGGTTTGTGTGTTGAACATGTGTGAATGAAACGGAACACAACTCCAGGTCTGTTTGTGATAAAGAAGAAGAAACTACATTAGAACAGAGATCTGAAAATAGTACGGGCCCTTTACACTCTCTTTATGTACTTCAATCTTGGAGGAAGTTGCCATCACAATAGAAAAAAAAGAAAAGGGGGAGGATTATAACGTGTGAGTGTGTGCTGCCTCCAGTGGCCTCTGTAATTTCAAGTACTACATGACACTCCACAGAACTGGCCTCATAACATCCAGGTGTTTCTGATACAAACACTGTGGTTACCTGTTAGACCGATCATACTGTTCTTTATGCCCCCCTCACCTTTAGTCTTCCAGACCCAGCCCCTCCTCACTCTTCCCTTTAGTCCTCCAGACCCCACCACCCCTCTCTCTCCTTTAGTCCTGCAGACCCTGACCCCCCCCCCCCCCCACACACACACACACACACACACACACACTCTCCTCTTTCGTCCTCCAGATCCCGCCCCTCCTCCTCTTTCTTCCTCACTCTCCCCGTTAGTTCTCCAGATCCCACCCCTCCTCTTCACTCTTCCCTTTAGTCCTCCAGACTCCATCCCTCCTCACTCTCCTCTTTGGTCCTGCAGACCTCTCCCCTTCTTCTCCCCTCACACTCCCTTTTAGTCCTCCAGATCCCGCCCCTCCTCCTCCTCTTCCTTCCTCGCTCTCCCCTTTAGTCCTTCAGACCCCTTCTCCCCCATTACTCTCCCCTTTAGTCCTCCAGACCCTGCCCCTCACTCTCCCCTTTAGTCCTCCAGACCCACCTCCCCCTCATTCCCCCCTTTAGTTTTCCAGAACCCGCCCATCTCCACTCTTCCCTTCAGTCGTCCAGACCCCACCCCTGCTCCCCCCTCACTCTCCCCTTTAGTCCTCCAGGCCGCGCCCCTCCACCCCTTTAGTCCAGTCGAGCAGTTCTATCTGAGATGTGGTTAACGCAGGGCAAACGCTTCTGGACCGTGTCAAACTGCTCCAAATGAACACGGCTTATTTTGACACATGTCCAGTGGTTTTGTGAAGCCGGTGCTTTACCCCCCCTCATTCCACATAAGCCGTACACACTATCTGCATTACAGCGCCCCCGTTGCTCCTCATCCCATCCCCTTCCTCCTCTTCTTAATACTGACCAATGAGACTAGAGAGAGCCTCGTCTTCATAAGCGGGAGTGACCTGGAAAAGCCCGTGTCTCTCCCTCATGGAGCGAGTGTCCAATAAACCAGGGCAAAGACGAATGCGCTTCATAACACAGGCCAACAGGGGGCCACGCTGCACATTAAGGACTTATCACAGGTGCCAAGGAAATGGAATAGAACATTACGCTGTTCAAACTTTTAGAAGCAAATCTAAAAAGTGCACTGTTTAAACTGGTGCTATTTCCGCCATGTCCAGTCCTCATGTCCATTTGTTTTTTGTGAGTAAAACTGGTCAGTAATGGACACAGTGACTTTGTGTTTTGGGTTTTGTTGAGGCTGAGAACTTGTTAGTACTTTGGTTTTAAACCCGTCTCACAGGGAGCACTAGAGTTCCATGAGGTATTGGGAAAATTATTTCACTCAAAGATGAAATACTCAACTTGTTTCTTATAATTAAAGTCTGTGGATTGCACCATTTTCTGATTCATTTCTAATGTTTCCTCATCACAAACAGACCTGGGTTTATGTTTTGTTTCTTTCACACAAACCCTGCACATTTACTCAGAGTTCTTCTCTCTTCTTCTTGTGATGTCATATGGTAAAACAGAAAGTGCTCCACTCCATACACCTTTCCTAAAATCATTTGAGTAATTTCAGACTTGGAATTGCCAATTTCTAATAGGGCTGGGGATCATTAAAGAGTTGACGATACGATACATACCTCGATACATAAGCCACGATACGATACATACCTTGATACAGTGCACTTTTGGTTCGATATATTTCAAATCGATTTGATACAGTTCAGTAAAAAAAAAAAAAAAAGAGTCTAAATCATGGCTGTGATACGCAAAGTCTTTGTTAAACCACTTCTTGTGCAAAGTTCATATGAAACACAAACATTTTAATCATCAAAACAGTGAAAATGTCACATGTGTCGCATAAATGAGTTTCTTTCCACTAAACAAGTAACAAAAATGTAGCTGTAACAAAATAATTGAGTAAAATATACCAAAAAATACTCATCAGCCCACGATATCAATACTGCATCACATAATATGATATTTAGATATTTTTGCACACTTCTAATCTCTACTGAACTAAATGTAAAAGTAGCTGGGCCCAGTTAAGCAGAAGTAAACAACAAGGCCAAAAATTCAAGTTAATGCATCTGATATAAAAATGTATTGAACAGATACATATGTACTCTAGTTTATGAAACTGTTGACCTTTTTTCTGTACCATTTTTGGTTCTAAAGTTCCATATGTTTTAAACAGACCATGTATGAAACCGACATGAGTTTTTAAAAATTTTTGTCAACAACTTGAAAGAATATCACAGGTTTAACTTGACCCTGTTGGAGTGTAACTCTTTCCTACATTCTGATACTTTACTTATTTCAATAGTCCCTCTAGTTTCTGAATAAGAGACATTTGAATGTCAAAAATCTGAGCCTGTTTCCCTCCGTTACCACTTGACCGGACCCAGCTGTTAACTTGAAAACTACCACTTCATGACATCATAAGGTGGTACAGAGCATTTGGAGCTTTGGAGATGCAGGTGTAGACTAATAATAAGGGGTTAGTCAAACACAACACAACTCCAAGTCTGTTTTTGAGGAGGTAACAACATTCTACCATGGTTTAAAACTCACAAGAGTCTATTCTGCGTAACATAGGAACTTTAAAACCACTGTAATATTGTGCGATGAGAAAAGGCCAGCAGCACACAGCCTCCTCCTCCTCCTCCTCCTCTCCTCTGGATCAGAAGAGAGAATTGGGGAGAATTGGATTATGGTCCTGCGCTCAGAATCAGAGCTGATATGTGAAGCTAATGAGAGGTTAAACTACTGCGCTGTGTCTGTCAGCTCCGCGCTCTCTCTGCACAATGGAATCTAATTACTCATAAACTCATTTCACTACATCTGCATACAGAGCAAAGCATCGACGGATCCTTCCAAGGCATCCACTGTCTACGGCAAAACTAGAGGAGAATGCAAAAGGACTGTATACTCAAAAGTACTTTTACAAACAACTATCAGTGCTGGGACGGGCCGTTAATGGAATTTTAATCAAGATCAAGATTCAGTCAAAATTAATGGACAATGATCAGCTCTTTTTATCTCCATTTTGGAAGTTTACAGCCAATTCTTTGTCAGTAAAATCATGGTAGATGGATATATCGGTTGGTCTATATATTGGACTGATATTTGCGTTGATATTTTTTTAGAAAATCGCCTCCAGCACAGGTCCATATTTCGTTTTGGCCGACCTGCTGCATAAAGAGTGCACACAAACTTTAACTGAACATTTTACACCCTGACATCTTTATAATTACATAGCCCAAAAATATCGGCGGAGCTCATCGGCCATTAGATGCTCTGGATTCTAAACAATTGGTATCAGCATCAGCCATGAAAAACAATAAAACAAGACTCATAGTGGAAAAGTCTGTTTTGGGTTAGGGTTCATGTGTTAATAAGACAAAATTAAATTCAGATCAAAACAATATCAAATAAATGTGAGTTATCATTTTTATTATTACCCACACCGACTTGGGACCTCTTAACGTACACTAATAGCATTGTAATAAAACAGAAATGACACGGTAACTGCAATGATATAATTATATTTTAGAGGCTTGTTGGTGCTGTCTTCCTGTTCGGAGCAGTAGGACGACAGCGCCATCTGCAGTCCCACTTCTTCAGGACTGTTTTCCCGGTGTGAGAGAGTTGGTATGCCCCCTCGTCCTGATTCACAGTCTGGTGGGAGTGTTTTTAAATCGTGATGACCTCCCTGATCCTGGCACGATGTTTGTTGCTCTGTGCAGATGGTTTTCCTCTTGCACTGGTCTCAGGTTGCAGATTGAAGTTGTTATATTATAGGTGTACATGATCTAGTACAAAACAAAACAAAACGTTGTTTAAGTATTTTTCACAACATTTTGAATGATTTTGTAAAATATATATGGATTTAATACTTGAACTTAATAAGTAAAGACTTGTCTTGGTAATTTTTAGTTTTTTTGGGAGTAAAACTTGTCCAGGAGCATCTTTACAAGTAATGACTCTGAGTACTTTGCCTAGCAGTGCCTCTACCAAGTACTCAGACATTACTGGACTACTGTCCTAGGGACGCACCGATATCACTTTTTTGAAAACCAGTACGAGTACAAATATAATCCTGTCTGTACTTGATACTGAGTACTGATACTGATACTTTAACCCTCTCCCCATTGGACATTGGGCAGATGCTGCTACTCCAAATATCAGTGGTGAAACTGATTGATTCGATGTCATGAACCATTGACCTGTCGTGAGTGACGTCTGGGCAGCTCGTATCAGCTCTAGAACATTTATAAGATGCTGAAACTCAATATCGTCGCCGACTGAAAGTGGCTGGTTATGTTTGTTGCTCAAGTGTTATCTTTGGACATTTTCTCTCGCTTCTTGAAAACTTGGCTGTTGACATCTTGTGCTGCTTTGGTGAACTCGGCGTATTTATCACTGTGCTGTGTCTTCAAATGTTTGATTAAATAGCTTGTATTAAATGAGGTGTTTTCCCTTCCACCTCTCGACACCTCAGCACTACATCATTTGCAATCCACCTCACTCCCGTCCTCCTCCCTGATACTAAAATAATTCCAAACTGCTGACGACGACATGATGGAGCATTATTTGCACATATGACGAGCCATGTCTTCTGGCTCATTGTCTCCCCCTAGACATTGACATCAGTCGAACAACAAACGACCTCCTGAACGTGACCAGTGATGTTGTGTAGTGTTGTGTAATAATGGTATCAGTGTGTGGTATACAGTGTTGGGAAGGTGACTTTTAAAATGTATTCCCCTACAGATTACATATTACATACCCCAAAATGTAGTTTGTAACATAATCCATTAAATTACTTAAAGTGAGTAACGTAATCTGAATACTTTGGATTAGTTGATATTGTCATGTTTTTAAAACTACATGAATGTACCAACCACATCCTGAAAATTAATGTTTGTTCTCTTCAAATTGGTTGTTGAGCCCAAGTCTCCATGAACAGGTTTGTTGTAGAAAAGCAAAGACTAGGAAATCTTAAGATAAAATGTTTTATCTGCTTAAAGACAATAAAAAGCCCAGACTTTCCTTAACTGTATTAAAAATATTATTGATAGAAAAATGATTTTTATATGAGATCACTGCTGCTTTAAATGATACTGTTAGGTGTCATATTGTTTAGACCTGGTTTAGTCCTGGTTTAGTCCTGATTTAGTCCTGGTTTAGTCCTGGTTTTAGTCCTGGTTTTAGTCCTGGTTTAGTCCTGGTTTAGTTCTGGTTTTAGTCCTGGTTTAGTCCTGGTTTTAGTCCTGGTTTAGTCCTGGTTTTAGTCCTGGTTTTAGTCCTTGTTTTAGTCCTGGTTTAGTCCTGATTTTAGTCCTGGTTTAGTCCTGGTTTAGTCCTGGTTTAGTCCTGATTTTAGTCCTGGTTTAGTCCTGGTTTAGTCCTGGTTTTAGTCCTGGTTTAGTCCTGTTTTAGTCCTGGTTTTAGTCCTGGTCCTGGTTTAGTCCTGATTTTAGTCCTGGTTTAGTCCTGGTTTAGTCCTGGTTTAGTCCTGTTTAGTCCTGGTTTAGTCCTGGTTTAGTCCTGTTTAGTCCTGGTTTTAGTCCTGGTTTAGTCCTGGTTTAGTCCTGGTTTTAGTCCTGTTTTAGTCCTGGTTTAGTCCTGTTTTAGTCCTGGTTTAGTCCTGGTTTTAGTCCTGGTTTAGTCCTGGTTTTAGTCCTGGTTTAGTCCTGGTTTTAGTCCTGATTTAGTCCTGATTTTAGTCCTGGTTTAGTCCTGGTTTTAGTCCTGGTTTAGTCCTGGTTTAGTCCTAATTTAGTCCTGGTTTAGTCCTGGTTTAGTTCTGGTTTTAGTCCTGGTTTAGTCCTGGTTTAGTCCTGATTTTAGTCCTGGTTTTAGTCCTGGTTTAGTCCTGATTTTAGTCCTGGTTTAGTCCTGGTTTAGTCCTGATTTAGTCCTGGTTTAGTCCTGATTTTAGTCCTGGTTTAGTCCTGGTTTAGTCCTGATTTTAGTCCTGGTTTAGTCCTGGTTTAGTCCTGATTTAGTCCTGGTTTAGACCTGGTTTAGTCTTGGTTTTAGTCCTAGTTTAGTCCTGGTTTTAGTCCTGATTTAGCCCAAAATGTGAAAACAGGAAAATAGCGCCCTGTAATCCATTTATTTCAACAAAGTAACTGTAATCCAATTACCACTCACTGAAACAGTAACTGTAACTGAATACAGTTACTCATAATTTGTACTCTGATTACGTGGATTACTTGTAATCCATTACTCCCCAACACTGGTGGTATAAGTACAAGTACGAGTATACTAAGGAAGTATCGGTGCATCTCTATACTGTGACTCGTGACTGTGGCATGTCTCCAGCTCTGTACTTATCAATAAAACACAACACTTGCCCGTCATTAGTGCTGTTAATGGCACTTTCACGTCGCAATTATAAACCCGCTCTCTCTTCCTCTCCGTGTTTCTGCTTTAATGAGCAAGAGAAGGAGAAACAGAGAGAAAGAAAGAGTGAGAGAAAGAGGGATATTATGGGATGGCAGTAGACGCTGGCCCTTCTCCTCTGCATGTGGTCAGTAATTGGGCCGATCTGGCTGTGTTCTGTCATGTACATGGTGGTGGAGTGGTTAGCAGATATGACAATTATGAACACTTACAATTCACTTTGTCAGGAGCGCCGATAGAGATAAAGCTAACAGGCTAACACCAAACCAGCTAAATGGCTAACGAGCTAAGCAGCTAACGAGCTAAGCGGCTAATGAGCTAAGCAGCTAACAAGTCAAATAACCACAGGGGCAAGTGCATCATTTACACACTACGGCTTTAAAAGTATCACATGTACTTTCACAGCTAAAGGTGAAAGCAGTAACTCTTTAGAGGGCACGCCCTCCTGTCCACAGATCTGACCTGTAAATCGGGTGTGGGGCTGTCTCCGTGGACGTAAGTCTAATGACAGCAGAGTGAGGAGTACGGAAGCCAAGAGGGGTCACAACAAACGCAAACGCAGCAACAAATACAAATGCGACAACACAATAAAAAGCCACAACAAACCAAAAAAAGCCACAACAGAAATGACCACGGGACTCTATTTTAATGTAAACGCCGCAACAAATACAAACGCCACAACACAAATGCAAATGCCACAACGGAAGTGACCGCGAGACTCTATTTTCTGACGGACCGATCAAGCGGCAAGTGAAGAAGAAGAAGAACTACAACGTGAAAAGTAAAGGAACGGAGAAGTTGGAAACGTAAGTAAAAGTAATTTATTGTTTTATCATTATTCGTTTCACGTTGTAGTTCTTCTTCTTCACTTGCCGCTTGATCAGTCCGTCGGAAAATAGAGTCCTGTGGTCATTTCCGTTGTGGCGTTTGCGTTTGTTGTGACCCCTCTCAGCTTCTGTAGTGGAGGATTCCAGGAGCATGTAGGGCGGGTTCAGAACATTTTGAGTTGAGGATGAGGAGCCTGACAGCAGCACTTACAGACAGAGGACATTATTTTTCAGCAGACGTCACGAACAATTGACGTCTGTTGAAAATTGGCGCTCAGCTCTGTCCATTTCTGTACAGCGTCTGCCTGGCACACAGTTTCTACAGGATCTGCATACGGCCTACATGCAAAGTAGTGCCACAGTGACACATTTCTGTATAAAAGTCGCCTACATAAGTTAACCGTAATCTCCATCACTTTAACTTCCATTTACTCGCAGTAATCTGTTCTAATCCCAGGCAAGCAGGCTTTCACGCACAGATCCTGGATTAGCGGCGTTAGCTTAGCGCCGTGCTGCTCATTAGCGGTCAGCCAGATAAACATTTGGCTGGAGAGTGGAAGCACTTCCTCTCGCTCTCCTCTGAGCTCCCACAGAGCACCTCAAGTGGGTTCATTAGTGAAGGCGTCGAACGTCAAGAGTCTGAACTGTGATGATGTGAAAGTGTGTGGGAGAAACATAAGGACACGTCTGTGTTTATGTTCAGGACTGGCTTTTAAAGACCCGGATTATGCAAACTCATTTTTTGAGCTGTCTACCATCTCATAATGTTTCCTCATCAAATACAAGCGTGTTTCAGTCATTTAGTGATCTCTCTGAGGGCTATTGGCTATTGGTGGCTGAGTGGCTAGCACTCATGCCTCACAGCAAGAAGGTTCCGGGTTCGATCCCTGGGTCACCCGGGCCTTTCTGTGTGGAGTTTGCATGTTTCTCCTTGTGTCTGGATGGTTTCCTCCGGGTGCTCCGGTTTCCCCCATCAACCCAAAACATGCTCCAGGTCTCCAGAACAGTTGATAGTCAAGGTCAGTTAAATACAATCAATCAATGAACCTGTCCAGGAAATTAGCACTGGTGCTACAACCTGATGTACAATGCATCTGTCCTGTTAAGGTAAATGCAAAAATTGTGTGCTGTCCCTGTCTCAAATAAATAAATAAATAAATAAATAAATAAGTATCAAAAACACAGTCATAAAGACAGAAGAATGGTTTGGGGTTCAGAGGTCAGGGGTCAGGGTTAGGACAGGTAATACGGTGAGGTGATACAGGTGCAAATTAAGAGGGTTTTATCGTCTATTTCTTCACATGTACTAGACATACAAAGGAATCAAAATGACGTTTCTCTGTGTCCCATGAACATGCTCCAGGTCTCCATGAACAGTTGATAGTCAAAGTCTGTTAAATACAATCACTTCAATCATTGTGTGTCCTTAGGCAAGACACTTCACCCACATTGCCTGGTATGAAAGTTGTGTGTGTGTGTGTGTGTGGTCGGAGGGACCGATGGCGCCGATTGGCATGGCAGCTGCGTTTCTGTCAGTCTGCCCCAGGGCAGCTGTGGCTACAATAGTAGTTTACCATCACCAGGGTGTAGAGTGAATGAATGATGCTGAATAATGCTCTGTAAAGCGTCTTTGTGACAAAAATGTCTGTTAAAAGCGTTATATAAACAAAGACTTACTTACTATTCCTTATGGTTAGTTCTTCCTACAAGCCTACAGCCCCCATGCTCTCACACGATAATTCACCATAAATATACAAAAACATGATACAAAACTGGACACAGCAACTTCACAAACCTGATGTGCAGCAGTTTCATTAGTGGGATGCCCTTGGCTCTGAAGGGGGAGTGATTTAGTGAGGAGAGCAGAGAGAATGGAGGCTCAGAGTGTCCAAAAGAGTGTCAGAGTGTTGATACATTGTTTTGGCAAATACAGCATTTTGAGAACAATAAAAGGAAACATGGTGATCTAAATATATTATGTGCTACAATTAATACACCAATACAGTACAATACACCCAAGTAAATACTCCATCTTTAACTTGAAGTATTTTCCAAATAGCAGTTATCTTCTGAAATACATGAGGTTCTTGTATCAGTTTAGCTGTTTATATTTCAGTTATCACATTTCAAAAGGATACTTTAAAAAACACACAAAAAAACAGACTCTTTACACTCGCTGCCTCTCACAGTCTGCACGCTGCACTGTGGTCATTACTCATTCCCTCCACACTCCATCTATCTGCACCATCGGCATCAGCCTCATTTAGCGTAGTCAAGGTTCTGTTGCCCAAGGACACAACAGCAGTAGTGGTCAGAGCGGCTTCAAACCACCGACCTTCAGGTTGGTGGGCCAGTGCTTCAAACTGTGGATCATTTCTCAGAACTCTCTTTGGGATTTTGTAGCGGAACAACAGGACCAGTGTGAGGTCACAGAGGTCGTGAGCTCCTGAGGTCACACCATCCTAAAGGTGAACAGGAAGAGGAAGTGAGTTTGCAGACTCAGCTTCCTGTGCCCCCTCCACACCACAGGAGAGATGCTCCTCAACTCTAAGAGCAGCAGTGTTCAGAACTTTGATTTTCATTATAACAGAGTCTAGTTGAGGTGTAGCTTCACAAATAAGACAGAGAATCACAGAACCCCTCACGATTTGATACGATACACGATATATGGCTCGTGATACAATATTATCACAATTTTTTTTTTAAGATCCAAACACATTTTAGAAACAATATTTCTTTGTTAATCCCCTACTCGTGCAAAGTACATATGGATTATAACTATTTTAATCATTAAAACAGTGAAAGAGTGAATGTCAGGTGTATTGCATAAACAAGTTTCCATCCACTAAATAAATAACAAAACTGTAGTGCAGTCACAAAAAAATAATAATAATAATACTCTTGGTGATATATATGGATTCAGCAGCCCACAATAACGATACTAGGGGTGTAATCAAAAATCAATTCAGTGATATATCGCAGTATTTCACTGCATGATTCTTATATCAGTTCAAAAGTAAGTTAAGTACTGTATTATTCGGATTAGTCGCACTGGATTATAAATCGCCTTTTTTGGGGGAAATTCATTTTATAAAATCAGGGACCAGGAACCGACATTTTATCTTGAAAGGCAAGTTATACTAAAAACAACACAACAGAGAACAACAGGCTGAATAGGCGTTAATATGTTAACGTCACATATGAACAGTTCTTCAGATAATTAGAGCATAAACAACAGAGCATAAGTTTACCAAACTCTCCATCTCACTCCAAATCACTAAATCCATTGAATCCATTGAGTTCTTCGTCCTTAGTGTCACTTTTGAGTAACTCCGCGCAACTTCTATTGTCACTGAAGTCCATGCAATCGAGTCCATCCAGTGACTTCCAAGTTCTACGGCGCACCACCTGGTTGCCGTGAAGCTGTGTTCTCCATCCCCACTTTCTGCCAGTCCCTCACAAGTTTCTCACTCACTCCAAACTTTCTTTCTGTTGCTCGATTACAATTTTCTGCTGCATATTTCACTACTTGCAGCAGGACAGTGGCTTTTTCTGCAGCAGATATGCGCAGAAAATCGATACACAAGACTAGAGCGCCTTCTCACGTCTGTCAGTCTGAACATTTTAATATAAGTCACAGGAAACACCCAAACCATGAAAAAAGTGCATATTATAGTCAGAAAAATACAGTAAGTAATCGTATTTCATCCAGTTTTGTTCTCATAAAGGTGCACTTGACCATGGCAAGGCAAGTTTATTTGCATAACACAATTCGTTTTCATTTTTGTATTTCAAAATGCTTTATATAATAAGAAATACATTAAAATCACAATACAAACTAATCAAAACATAAATTATCATCAAAAATGTTTTAAATGAGACCAAAAGAGACATTAAATGAGAGAGAAGAATAAGTAAGAACTAACACCTTTCACAAAAACACAAATCACAAATCACATAATATCAATGTATCGTAAATTGTAACAGGCATATCGTGTATCGTATTACCAGATAAATGACAATGCACGCCCCTAAACTATACTGCATCACCAAATGTAGTATCACGATATTTGGATATATTGAGTATTTTTACACAGCCTGTTCACAAACACACTCGTCACAGCAGAAGCTCGTACAAAGTTCACTCGTGCCCCAGTCTGTTTGGCTGCAGATGGCTTCACTGTGTCTGGCAGCTTCTTCTCAAACAGGATTTTGGATGGAACTCCACATGAAGCAAAACAACGCCAAACTTTAATAATCTCTTACAACATCTGAACATGTTTGGGGCCCAAGTTTAAGCAGAATTGGAATCTGGAATTATACATTGTTTTATTGTATTCATAAGATCAAAATACATTCTTTAGTTTAACTTGATTTACAGTTTCAAAGGTGTTGTGGTGGTGGTCTGGGAGTCAGCTATTTTGGCATTGAACTTTTCTTCCTCAATGCATCCAGGCTATGTTACAGGTCAGATCTGTGAAGAGGTTTGACTCCCCAGAAGAAAAGTTCCATCTTCAACATTTGAGAGAAGACTAGAATCAGAACTGCTAAACAAATCCAAGAATCTGTGCATTTCAGAACATGGTTGTAAAGATCTATGACTGTATTCAGACTGCAGCCTGAAGTGACCCAAATCAGTTTTTTTGGCCCCTATGTGACCTGTATCTGATCTTTTAATGACAGTATGAACCACACAGATCAGATTTTTTCCAATGTGACCCAGGACACTTGGATATGTGCTCCTGAAACCCATACAGATCTGATCTTTTGACATGTGACTTCAGTCTGAACGTCCAAAGTGCATTCATCCACCTACACGTTATCAACAAGTGACAAATGTACACAAACGTTCTTCTCGTCATACGAAAATTGTTAATGAACTCCATGTCACTGAAGCGAACAGTGTTGGGAGTAACAGATTACATGGACCGGAGTTACATATTAGAGTACAAATTATGAGTAACTGTATTCAGTTATAGTTACTGTTTCAATGAGGGGTAATTGGATTACAGTTACTTTGTTGAAATAAATGGATTAAATGACGGTATTTTCCTGTTTTCACATTTTGGGCTAAACAAAACCAGGTCTAAACCAGGTCTAAAACAGGACTAAACCAGGACTAAAACAGGACTAAACCAGGACTAAAACAGGACTAAACCAGGACTAAAACCAGGTCTAAACCAGGTCTAAAACAGAACTAAAACAGGACTAAACCGGGAATAAACCAGGATTAAACCAGGATTAAACCAGAACTAAATCAGGACTAAAACAGGACTAAAATCAGGACTAAACCAGGACTAAAACAGAACTAAAACAGAACTAAACCAGGACTAAAACAGGACTAAACCGGGAATAAACCAGGATTAAACCAGGATTAAACCAGAACTAAATCAGGACTAAAACAGGACTAAAATCAGGACTAAACCAGGACTAAACCAGGACTAAATCAGGACTAAACCAGGACTAAAATCAGGACTAAACCAGGACTAAACCAGGACTAAAACCAGGACTAAAATCAGGACTAAAACAGGACTAAACCAGGACTAAATCAGGACTAAAACCAGGACTAAAATCAGGACTAAAACAGGACTAAACCAGGACTAAAACAGGACTAAACCAGGACTAAAACCAGGTCTAAACCAGGTCTAAAACAGGACTAAACCAGGTCTAAAACAGAACTAAAACAGAACTAAACCAGGACTAAAACAGGACTAAACCGGGAATAAACCAGGATTAAACCAGGATTAAACCAGAACTAAATCAGGACTAAACCAGGACTAAACCAGGACTAAATCAGGACTAAACCAGGACTAAAATCAGGACTAAACCAGGACTAAACCAGGACTAAAACCAGGACTAAAATCAGGACTAAACCAGGACTAAAACCAGAACTAAACCAGGACTAAACCGGGACTAAATTAGGACTAAACCAGGTCTAAAACAGGACTAAACCAGGTCTAAAACAGAACTAAAACAGAACTAAACCAGGACTAAAACAGGACTAAATCGGGAATAAACCAGGATTAAACCAGGATTAAACCAGGATTAAACCAGAACTAAATCATGCTGCGTGGACGTGTCTCCTCCTCTTCTATCAATAATATTTTTAATACAGTGTGAATGACTTCGCAAAAACATCGGATTTCACAAAAAAAAATCCGAATTGAACCCTGCAGTCTGAACGTAGTTTAAACTGCATCCTCTAGACAGAATACAACCCCATGGAGACACAGGGAGGGCATCTGACACACTGGGACATTTCCAAACATCTCTGTAGAGACACATTTTTACCTCATCATTTTCAAATTGCGTCGACTCAAAAGTGCATGTCCACTTCCTGCCCCTGGAAACCATGGAGTTGTGGTGTTGGGTTGACTTCTTCATCGTCTCCTCTTCCTCCCCCCCCCCCCTCTCTCTCTTTTGTACTCCACCTCCATCCTCCTCCCTCCTCCTCTTCCCTCCATCCTCCACGGCTCACAGTTATTTAAAGGGAGACACAATGCAACCGCCCAATACGTCCCTGCAGGCTTAAACTGCTTTATTCAAGAACAGACCCCCTCCCCTCCTCCCTCCCTCTCTCTCTCCATTCTCATCCTCTCTCTCTCTCTCTCCCTCTATCCACGCTTTCTCTCTCTCTCTTTTTGGCTTTGCTGACCGGCCACAAAAAAGGCAAGTCTTAAAAACGGGGGCCAAAAAAGAAAGAAAAAGTAAAAGCGGGGGATGGGTGGAGGTTGGTGGGGTGGATGGGGAGTTGGCTGAGCCTCCTCTGTCCTCTCGCTCACATCTGTGTTAGTGAAGCTCGGGTTCAGATACACAAGTTATATCATTTTCGTTATACGCTTGAATAAATGGGTTTGTGTGTTGTACATTTGAGATTTGACAAAATGTGTTTAAATTGGTGCATCATTTTTCTGTGGCATTATTTTTATTATTATATTTTTTTTACTTAAGTTTTCATTATTAGCAAACCTTTCACAATAAGACTCAACTCCAAAATGAAGACTAAACCAGGACTAGACCAGGTTTTAAAAGGGCCTGTACTTTTTTTTTTTTCCTCGATTATTTGAGTAAAATGTGTTTTGCTCCAGTTCATATTTATTGTATAAGCAGCTCTTGAAGTCAGAATAAGTCCACTGTGTACCGTCTGAATCTAATTATAAAGTGTTTTATTGTCTGATAATCAGGAAGTGTGTGTTAGCATGCTAGCTGTTGTTATCTTTAAAGAGATGGTAAGACTCTGCTCTGGTCTCTGAGAGTTGTAAAAAGTTCTTATAAACTCATCGTGGTGAGTAATTAGGATGCTCAGAATACATAAGAGGAGGAACTTTGGACCGCTGCAAACTGTTTCAAATGATCTAGTTCTATTTTTCACATTTTAAACAGGATGAGAAAGCAGTAGAATCTTGTTTATCTAGAATAACTAAACCAGGACGTTACCAAGACTGAACCTAAGGCTGTGCAATTAATTGAATTTTGATTGTGATTTAGATTTGTGCGCCAAACGATCTCAACACTCATATAATCAAGTTGAAATGATTTAGGGTGCACTCACACTAGGACTTTAGATCTGTGCCCAAGCAGAGATCGCCCCTAAAGTGCAGTAAGTTTATTCAGTGTCAGAGAGAAATGCAGAATAAATGCACTGTGTAACCAAAAAAATTATTGTTAAATAACTGAATAATCGTGATGATTTTTTATTTTTATTTTTTTCATAACCAAGCAGCCCTAACTGAACCAAATCTAAACCAGGACCAAAACAACACAGCACCTAGATTACACAAAAAAAAATGGTCTGAAATTTTGACTAATCTGGGTCTAAAGCAGAGGTGTCAAACTCAAATTCACAGAGGCCAAAATAAAAAAAATAAAAAATAAAAAAATCAGACTGTCATGGGCCAAACAAAATATTTACAGAAAAATTTCAACACCATCTGCATGTTTTCTCTTCTTTCGAGATATGTAGTTTTAAACCTTTTCTTATTTAAAAAAATGTTTAATAATAGTTTTGCTCAAACATTGAATCCAGAACAAGCTGAATATTAAATAAATAATAACACAATTTTAAATAAATCATGTCTCTATAATCTATCTGTAGCCAGAGGGCAGCTCTAATACATATTTGATATGACCTCGTGGGCCAAATATAATTATATCGTGGGCCAAATTTGCCCCCCAGGCCTGAGTTTGACATATCTGGTCTAAAGCATCATAGAGCCTAGTTAGAACTCAGAACAAGAACTTCACCAGAACTGGGTCAGATCTAAACCAGACTGAACCAAGACTAAACCCATAGGTGATATATTTAGGTGTGCAGTTAAGACTTCTCAAAATTAACGTTATACTGTAGATATACAATTTATAATTTCTATTAAAAAAATCTGTGTTGATGCTCATGTTTGAAATAGTTTTGACACTGTGCTAAAATATCAAACTCGATATATTTTTAAAAATATATGATACAAACAGAATACAGCTATGAAAAAAATAGAAAACCACAAAATACCACAAAAAATTAAAATGCACTTTTCTTTTTAAAGATTTTTGAAATGCAATAGTTGTTTATTTATGTGAGATGTTTAGACAAAGCTCAAGATTATTCTAAAACAGATCTGGAAATGTCAAATCCTGTCCTATTTATCAGCTATTTTTCAGTATTGTTACTTGTTCAAATGAGCATATAGTTTTGATAGTGGTTTAGTAGCAATTTCTATGTGAAATAATAACATTTGTGTAGTTGTGAAAAGCATGAACATCGTAGTTTAGTCCACTCTCTTCACTTCACTTTTCACTATTATTTTGATGTACTGATACTGCAGCCGCTTGGGACCGAAGTTACATTTAAATTCATGACTTCCTGTTGTAAGAGGATTTGTGCTGCGACGGGGGGCTGCACACAAGGACGTTGGGGTGATTTGTCTCCTGTGGGTGCGCACGTCTCCTATGGGTGCACACGTGAGAGAGGTGAGCTCGGTCAGGGTGCTGAGTGAGCAAAAATGTCTGCTCCTGCCCATGTAACTCCAAGGCTATAAAGCGAATCTGCTGTGTGTTATAATGAACAAGAAGCACCACTTAAAGCCGAGACAGTCCATTTTTACCTTTTTTCCTGCTTTTGGTAACTGTGCGCCCCTCCATGCACCACGTTCATACTGCGCAGGGGGGGTGAAGTGTCTTGCCTAAGGACTAGAGGTGTCAAAAGAATAAAAAAATCTAAAACTAGTATCGAAACTAGGTCTGCATTTGAGCAGGTATTGATACTAAATGAGTCACATTCACACAGACTCATTCTGAAAGACTTTTTGACTTTTCAGAGTCAATTAAATCTGTTTTTTGGCCCATTTTGCCAGAGGAAGAGAAGCTGACCTAATAATTCTTGACACCTTCATACAGGGTGCTGATCTCCTTAGGCCACACCCTCCCTCATTAGATAAATGCACATGTACACATACGCTGAAATAATTCAAGAATAATTCAAGTTTATACAGCTTGGAGTTTGAGGATGTGAATAAAAATGTGGCGATGTTTGTTTTCCTCTGTCCCAATGATGTTTGCTCCATCCCAGTCCATAATGTGCTTCTCTCTTTTACAGTGGTCAGAAATGGCCGATTTGAGTTGGTCCTATTTTGCTTTGTGTTTTGTTGCTCGTGTTTCGCCTTTGCTGTTTCCTTCTCGCATTCTGTTCTATGTTCCTTTGTTCGTGAACTGAACGCCCTCCCTGTATCCCCGATGTGTGTTTTATTGCAGGACATGCAGGTGATTTTGTATATTACATTACATTTATGCTCCAGTTCTATTTTTTTTTCGGGTGGACAAGTAGTTGTCTGAGTTTTCTGTATGGTTTCAATAGTGTCTTTAAATCAGCTGACCAGACACGTCACAGCAACATCACGTGACCACTCTGAGAAAGGCCGCTAGTGAGCAGTCCAAACTGTCAGGTATGAAACAAAACTCTAGGTCTGAAAAAAGAACCTGAATAACATGCATAAAAATGATTACATGATACAGTCAAGATACCCAAAATACTCTGAATGGTCCGTGTACCATTGGATCTTTTGAATTTCAATTAAGAACAATTAAGAAGGAAAAAAAAGTTTATTCTGTTTTAGAGTCAAAAAAAAAAAAAAAAAAAAAAAACATATTTCGACCTTAATTTAAAGTTTATTTCAAATAACAGTCATCGTGCCTATTTCAATTTGGATATTTTATCCTCTTCTAGCAGCAGAACTTCAAACAGCAAATAAACCAGAGAGAATAAAATATCAAAACTGAAACAGGCACCGGGACTGTTTATTGACTGGTGTTATTTGAAATAAACTTTGAAATAAATATTGGAAAAAGAAATCTGTGGAATAATGAAATAACAAACTGTTTTCCCATTTCATTGTTTTCCGTTCTTAATTGAAATTCAAAAGTACCAACGGTACACGGAGCCACTTGCCTAATGATTGTGCACACAGTGTAGTACACGACCATGGACACTATGTACCTACTGGACCACTGAGGATTACACACATATAAGTACATATGGGAATAGAAGAGAAAGTACTACCAGTTAATGTGGAATATCATATTCTATTGTCGAAACAAAAAGTGTTTTTTTGTTGTTGTTGTTGTTTTTTAATTGCCATTGTTTTATTCAGTAGTAAGTCCTTAATATCAAAATACAACCAGTACTCAAACCTCTGATCTTAGGGTTGGTGGACAAGTACTTAAGTTATTCACATAAGTAAGTAAGTCTTTATTTATATAGCGCTTTTCAAAGACACTTTACAGAGCTTTTTTTTTTTGACTGACAGAAGCGCGGCTGCCATGCCAATAAGCGCTATTGGTCTGACCACCACCATCACTCATGCACACACCACTTTCATACTAGGAAATGTGGGTGAAGTGTCTTGCCTAAGGACACAACAACAGTTTTGTGACTGTCGCCCCACTGTGGCTCCTGATTTTCCCAGTGTCTCCATCCAAGTACTAACCAGGCCCGACCCTGCTGAGCTTCTGAGATCTGACGGGATCAGGCTTTGACAAGCCGGTGTGGTCACATATGTGCACTCTCTCTCCCCTTTTCATTCTTCTTTTGCAATTTAATCTAAAACGAAACTTCTACTGCTCGAACCGTAGCAGTAAAACCATCAGCCTCTCCATCTCCTCCACTTCACTACCACTAACGCTTCACTACTCTGATTAAAGTTTAACTGCAACTTTTCTGTTGGAGGGTTAACTACCTGCTTCACCACATGCTTGTATCCATGGCGATGTTATTGCTTTGGAATATTCCACAGTGTGGCATTACAAATCTGAACAACATAGACTCATGAATCACAGTTATACAATGTTTATTCTTCCTTTAGAAATGATGTTTTAACAATATCTTAAACTAGTTCCAAACTATTTGTCTGGTGGAGGGTACAATACCAACTTGTCTCCATAGATGTTATTGTTTTGCCTGGAATGTTCCATGTTATGACATTAAACATTTGCATCTACCTTTCTTCATTACAAGTGTTTCTGTTGCTCAAAAATACAATAATGCCTTGCGAATATGAACGACTTTCCATAAATTTGAGTTGTAACGTAGCATAGTGCTGTGGAACATTCTAGATAAAGCAATAATATTTCCATGGAAACAAGCAGGAAACAAGCAGGCGAACCCTCCGCTAGAAATATTCCGCAGTGCGCCTTTAACTATGACTTTCCTGTTGCGGATATCCTCTTCCCAGACGCCTTGCTCACCGGCAGGACTTTCTCCGTGGTCGTTCAACCCTCGTCCCATCCCGTGCATTCTAAACAGGCTCCCAGCTCGCTCCCTTTGTGCGTGGGCGTTGAGAATTGAGCCCTGGCTGAATTGTGGACAGAGTTTTTGAAATGCTAAGTGGCTAAAGGGGCTACATTCAAACGGTGTAGAAAGAGAGGCCGCTAATTAGTTGATTAATGTGACGAGTTTAGCCTCTTTTAGATCATCTCATGCACTCCAGATCTCCATTGTGACTAACTTTGACTGACACCATGAAACTTGAGGAATGCGGCCTGTGTACTACGCAAACGAACCAAAATCACTGTTAGAAAGATCCAAGCAAAATAAAAAGTCCACGTAAACACAATGATTATTCGGAGTTAAACTTAATGAAGTAAAGCCGGGTGTGCGATTTTTGACCCTTTTTGAGCCGATTTTTCACTCGTGCAACTATTTTGGGGATCGGGCAGACTTTTGGCTTCATCATGTGTCGTGCTTCATGTAGTAAACATGGGGTAAAGAAAACCGATTTATACCTCACGACCAGCTCCCGATCGGCATTCGTACGTCGCAAGAAAATCAAACTTGTTTGAAATCCAATTGCCTCTCGTGAGGGTTTCACTCTGTTGAAGTAGTTTCACAAGCCGATTTGCAAGAACCTGTCAGACTACACAGACACAGAAGCGGAAGCAGGACATGAGGTTGTGGAGGACGATGGCGCCGGTGAGTTTTTTGGACACAGGACATGGAGGCGCAGCTGATCGAGCAACACTGAACAGAAGTTTGGTGAAAAACTTAATGCTACTAACCCCTAGTTCCCTCTGAAGAACTGACAACCCGTACTGTCCACGTCTGCCCACGTCTGCCCACGTCTGCCCACGTCTGCCCACGTCTGCCCACGTCTGCCCAGCCATTTCTTTGACCAGATTCGTCGCCTCTTCTTTTTGTTCTTGTTTGCACAGAGAATGGCACAAATTGCCAAGGCAGCGCGTCTGTTTTTTGCCTGGATCAGTATTGTGTCTGTGGTTTTCTAATTCCGTTGTTTTCTACTTCCGGAACAACAGCTCCGGTCGTTATGTGACCATACAGTGTGCGCAGGCAGGTCGATCAGTGTGAGAACATGATTCTTGAGCTGTGAACTTTTAAACCCTGTGATTAGGTCACACAGTTTAAACTGGAGCTGAGTGACACGACCGAAAATATCGGTATATATAAATATATATATTTATTCTTGTTAAAAATAATGTCGGTGGTTCAGGGCATGCTTGTTGTGTCGCTCTTCTGACGCAATCCGGCTCCACCAGTCCTGGCTTCAGACTTTGATCCACGTCTCTTTGGATTTGTGAGCGGGATGTGGGAGTGGGCTGAGGTAGAACAGCCTCACACTCACTTTGTCTTCTTCCTCCTTCTCCGACACTCTTCCCTTCTCCTCCTCAGCCGACAGACGTAAAGTGTGATGAGACGTTGAGCGGAATTAAATAAAGACGATTTAACATATTTTCATGTAAACCTCAAGATGGAATTATTAGTTTCATGTAAACTCAAAGGAGAATAGTTGAATTCAGAATTAAAAGAACATCATGTAAACATTGCCAGTGTCACTGTACCTTATTTTTACCGTCCTAAAATCCAAGCTGCACTGATCAAGCTTTTTCAGTTCCAATACCAATTCAAATACTATGACTTTGCGTATCTGCCAATTCCCAGTATGAAAACAGCTTTTATTTCCATAAAACAAAAATGAAATAAGACTGAACTGATGCTAATGTGTTATGCAGTTAATATTTACCCCTCAAATAACTTCAGAACTGTTTTTTATATGTAAAAAATTGAACATTGCGAGACTTTCTGGACCAAACATGACCAGTTAATAGTCTTCTTACACCAGTTTATACGTCCAACCACGATATTTGGAAGCCGATATCCGATCCAGCTCATTTTTCAGTATCCCTATACCTAAAAATGTGAAAAACATAAAAAAAATAGATCAATTTAAACGGTTTGCAACGGTCCAAAGTTATTCCTCACTTACCACTTACTCAATAGCATGCTAAGAGAGCACCGACCTCACTTCCTTGATTGCGGCGGATAAAAACTATTGGACTTGGAATCGCAAGTTTGGGTACGACAAAAGATTGAGGCAGAAAATGATTTTTTTAGCTAAATAAGTCAGAGTGAAGTGGATTCAGAGGACTTTGTGATGGGTCAGTACTTCCTGGAGGAGGAGGAGATAAGTGGAAGTGGGCGGGGACAGTTATTTTCAGTTCTTTTAGCTTAAGATCAAGAGAAATGCAGCAGAAATTGAAATAGAAATGACAAACTACAAGAATGGAATAAAAACAAAAACACAAATCTAGTTTTAAATTTGATGAATAAAAAACATGGTAGAAATGTAAAAAGTACATTTTCTATCACACCTCTGTTTAAAAGCTACACTGAAGCACTGTCAGATCTATAATTTGAGCGTCGCACCTGCTCCTGCGTCCAACATATGGTCCCATGTTGATGATGACTCCATGTTGCCGCGTGAATACAAAATCATCCTTCATAATTTCATAACAAAGCGGTAATTTCCCAGCAGCCTTTGGGGGAGTGTTCTATTTGATTGCGAATCTGTGAATCATGTAATTACCCTGAAGGTGACTTTGTGATCGCTGCGGTACGACCGGAGCCCGTACACTAGCACACCGGGACGTTAGCGTTAGCGTGCTAGCGTATTAGCATATTAGCTGATTAGCATTTCTGATGGATTTCCAGTGAGCTAACAGCTGTTTGCATTATTGATCTGTGCATGGATTTATGGAGCGCACGTTAAATAACTAAATATATGTAAATGTGATGTGGTCAATACGAGATGTGTGAAGGAGAACACACATGTTACACCACGTAGGCTGTTTTTTGATGCTTTATATAATTAGAACAGGGGTGTCAAACTCATTTTGGTCCAGGGACCATGTCCAGCCTACTTTGATCCCAAAGTGTCCGGATCAGAAAACTCATGTCATATAAACCCCAAAAATAACAATAAGTTCAAATATTTGTGCAGAGAAACACAAATCTATTACAGAAATCTTTTTTAATTGATGAACTCTTTCTTTTACAAAATATTATAATATTATGAACAACCTGAAACTTTCAGAAAAATGCAACACAATGTTTTAACATGAACTTGTTTGCAAATAGGAATAAGTCCATTTTTCTTGGAAAATCCTGCACTCAGCTCCACTTTTCTCATGTTGGACATTTTTCTGATGAGGGTGTCACGGTCAACAGTCAAAACGATCGTCCTTTAAGAGCGTTTGGAAAGAGACAAGTCTTCATTTGTGCTGCTCTGGTGGGAGGGGCCACGTACAGAGACGCTGGAGACGCTGCTGTGATAAACACCACAGAAAATTAACAAAATTTTAATAGGAACTATAATTCAAATATTTTAGTAGAAAATCAGCCGAGGGCCAGACTAAAGGTCTTGGAGGGCCAGATCCAGCCCCCGGGCCATATCTTTGACACCCCTGAGTTAGACTATCTCTGCATTTCATTTTTTAATACTACATATTTCATAGCTCTTTGCTGTATAGACGCATCAAGAATTTTGGACTTCCGGTCATTGTGCAATTCATACTAGGAAGAATTCTCCAAAAAGTGAGCATCAAACCTCCATGTTTGTTTTCCCAGTGGGATGTGTCTATTGACAAAGTCGATATTTTCTAGTCTTTTGAACCATATCACTTTTGTTTCTGGTTCTGATATTGTCATATTTTAGTTTTGGGATTCGGACATCGTAGTTGTGTGGTTGTTGGATCCTAACAGTGGAAAACGGCTCCAGAAATTTGTTTGCGAACATTTTGTATGTGGAGCAAAATCTCGTTTGTTAAGTGAGAGGTGCAGAAGACAAACAGACTGAGCTGCACTTTCTTGTTCTTGTGGTTTTACAGCAACATCACATCTTGGTCTCTTTGCAGTGGAAGGTGTTTCTTGGTGAACAGTTGGTGCCTTTCACTTTGGCGTTGATTTTTTTTTTTTTCATTCGTAAACAAGGTGGAGTGAGGGATCAGGGTTTTGCTTTGATGGTGCTCCACATACAAAATATTTGGTGCAAACTCAGGATGATTTAGGCAGTCAAAGGTTTCCTTTTTGGTCCTTCCCATGGATCAGTTCTGCCCATCACCTTCACCTTTCACTATTTTTCAGTTCCGTTGGGAAGAGAAACAGTTTGAACAGAGGTTTGCAGTCACACACATCTGATTCCCTTTTGCATTTATGGAGATCACAAACTAATTTCTCGAGCTGTTTTCCGCTGTTAGGATCCAACAACCACACAATTATGATGTCTGAATCCCAAAACTAAAATATGACAATATCAGAACCAGAAACAAAAGTGATATGGTTCAAAAGATCGACTTTGTCAATAGACACATCCCACTGGGAAAACAAACATGACGGTTTGATGTTCACTTTTTCAGAAAATCCTTCCCAGTATGAATTGCGCAATGACCGGAAGTCCGAGATTTGGGATGCATCTATTGATCATAAAATGAATCCTGCCCTACAAAGTCACACACCGTAACATCATCTTTGGTCAAAAATGAGTTCATGTCATTTTGTTTGTATGTGAGAGCTCCTTTATCATGTCAAAAATATTGAGCTCAAAATTAACCTTTGACCTAATGTGTCACGAGTCGTGCAAAGACAAAAGGCAGTAACAATGTCAGTTTCTGCCTTTTGACAATTTTTGAGCTCAATATTTTTCACATTTCTTCATATTAGCTGTTAAATTTTGGGAGCCCGGCCGATTCTACTTTTGTCTGAACAAAACAGAAACTTTGAAGTCATTTTTCTCCGTTTCACACTCTGGAGAGTTAAGCTCTTTTGCCTTTGTAGGGCAGAATATTTCTTGAATTATACGGCGGGGTTGGCTGCTTTTGTGGCTGCCTCGCTCACACACTGAGCAGATTCTCAAACTGCTTAAGTAACAAGATTATGAGCTCAGTTTTTAACATCATATCATCGGATTTTACCCAACTAAGAAGTGCAGCATGTGCAGTTCAGACTCGAGTAAGGGACTGTGGGATTGCGGAAAATGACCTGTTTGTTTTTTTTCCATATCTATGGAGACGGTGCAAGAGGCTATCTAAGGATCTAAGCTAACACATTTGACACACTACAGCAGACGTGTCAAACTCACATTCACTGAGGACAACATAAAAAAACTGGGACTAAGTCATGGGCCAAACTAAATATTTATTGAAAAATGTCAACAACGTCTGCATGTTTTCTCTTCATTCAAGATATGTAATGTTGAATCTTTTCTTATTAAAATAAATGTTTAATAATAGTTTTGCTTAAACATTGATTCTAGGACATACATACATATTCATATATATGTTCGCGGGCCAAATATAATTATTTCTTGGGCCAAATTTGGTCCCCGGGCCTCAGTTTGACATGTCTGCACTACAGGTTTTTTTACACCAAATGTGGCAGCAAATGTGTCAGAAGACCTTCCAGAAGAAATACTTTGAGGGAGTGAACCATTTATCACCGACCAAAACAACAGAGCAGGATAAGAGTGAGGTCTTTCCTGTTGTGTTCAGCTGGCGCCCCCTGGAGGCTGCTGTGACGCTGCAGGACACAGAGGAGGGAGGGACACTTTTGTCTCTTCCACAGGATCTGCTGATCCTCCCTGACCAGTGCTCCTGCCAAACTGACCTGAGACACACAGGTCACTGAGACACAAATAACACTGAGACACAAATAACACTGAGACACAAATAACACTGAGACACAAATGAACACAAATAACACTGACACTGAGACACAAATAACTGAGACACAAATGACACTGAGACACAAAGGACACTGAGACACAAATAACACTGAGACACAAAGGACACTGAGACACAAATAACACTGAGACACAAAGACACTGAGACACAAATAACACTGAGACACAAATAACACTGAGACACAAAGGACACTGAGACACAAATAACACTGAGACACAAATGAGACACAAATAACACTGAGACACAAATACACTGAGACACAATGAGACAAATAACACTGAGACACAAACACTGAGACACAAATAACACTGAGACACAAATAACACTGAGACACAAATGAGACACAAATAACACTGAGACACAAATAACACTGAGACACAAATAACACTGAGACACAAATAACACTGAGACACAAATAACACTGAGACACAAATAACACTGAGACACAAATAACACTGAGACACAAAGAACACTGAGACACAAATAACACTGAGACACAAATAACACTGAGACACAAATAACACTGAGACACAAATAACACTGAGACACAAATAACACTGAGACACAAATAACATTGAGACACAAAGAACACTGAGACATGCAGAGGAATTGTTGCTGCAGCAAAACTTAAATTTCTTTCTCTTATTTTATAAATTTGTTAATTATTTAATTAATAATACAAATCTAAGTTGTATTATTTATTTTTATTTATACATATTTTTTCATCTATTAGTGTTTGCTGTATAGATGAAAATGATTTTGTAATTTACATAAAAGTCTCTCTTGTCCCCATAGAGACAGATGTTTTAGCTTTGCCTGAAAAGTTCAGCAGTATAGCATTAAATATATCCATCTCCATCAAGACAAGCAGGTTATTTCAGCAAGTTATAGGTCAGATCTGTGGAGAGGCAGCCCGGCTCATAGTAGAAAGCATGACTGTCCAGTAGATTTTTTCTCTTCTTTTTTTGAACAATAAAAACGTCTGTAACTGAATAAACGCAGAATAGATAGATTTAATGTCGTACAGTGAAACACTCCAGGCTACACAGTGACATCGCCATAGAAACCAGAAGATGATTTACCAGCCACAAAAATAAAATAGCACACCCCTGGTAACAAGATTATTTTTTGTTTCCTGTTTTAGTCTGGGGAAAAGATGAAGCACAAAACCTGGTCTTTAGTAACATTTTAATCGTCTACATGTTTTCTTCACTTCAAATCTCTGCACACACAGTTTCGTCTCCAGTTTTTTTAAGTTCACCTGCGACTGAAACTTCTCACAAACAACACGAGTCTTTAAAAGTGAAGTGCTTCCCTGCTCCTCTGACCCCTCCGGCGTTCCAAAATCCGCCTGACAAACCTTTCTCAGTGCCTGATTTGCGACGCTGTTTATGAGCCCTCTTTCTTTTCTTTCACTCCCTCTCTTCCTCTCTCCCTCCCACGCTCCTCTGCCTTTCTTTTCCAAACGCTCTAATTGAATAACAATCAGTGGCATTGGCTCAGGCAGAGGTGACAGTTTAAGCTCAAGGTTTCTTTCAAACACTCACTCCCCACGGCCTTATCGGAAATGTACTGAATAAAGTTGTTTTTGCATTGAAGTTCAGGGTAATATTTGGAGTCCGTTGTAGTAGCGGGGAATGCAGTATTTCAGTACACAGTTTGACATGTAGTTTGACAGGCAGTGTTTAGAAGTACTTTAAGTTCCATTTAGCAGCGCTCCTGTCTCCTGCACTGCACTTTTAACACACTTAAGTACATCTGTGGCGGGTGCAGGCCCTGTCAGACAGGTCACCACCCGTCACTTTTATCTCCTGACGTGTGCTCTTTTTCTCTGAGGTCGTCACTCTCTCTTTACTCATTTTATAGAAAAGAATATTATGATTGATGTGTCCTGTTTCTGATAAAGGCTCTGTCCCTGCTCTCCTCTCTGCACATGTTATTCTTGACCTGCAATGTTCCGCACTGTGGCATTACACTTATGCACAAGTGGGCTGTGTTATATTGCCAAGCTACAGGCAGTGTTGGGAAGGTGACTTTTAAAATGTATTCCCCTACAGATTACAGATTACATACCCCAAAATGTAGTTTGTAACATAATCCATTAAATTACTTAAAGTGAGTAATGTAATCTGAATACTTTGGATTACTTGATTTGTTGTAGAGAAGCAAAGACGAGGAAATCATAACATAAGATGTTTTATCTGCTAAAAGAAAATGAAAAGCCCAGACTTTCCTTAACCGTATTAAAAATATTATTGATAGAAGAGGAAGAGACATGGTCCACACAGCAGGATTTAGTCCTGTTAAATCCTGGTTTAGACCTGGTTTAGACCTGTTTTATTCCTGGTTTTGTCCTGGTTTTAGACCTGGTTTAGACCTGGTTTAGTCCTGTTTTAGTCCTGTTTTATTCCTGGTTTTGTCCTGGTTTAGACCTGGTTTAGATCTAGTTTAGACCTGGTTTAGTTTCCAGAAATGAATGGAATTATAAAAATAAAAAAAGGGGGGATACAGCTAGCAAAAAAGACAAAAAAAATAAAAAAAAAAAAAAATAATAATAATAATAATAAATCCAGGGTACACAGCTAATTTTCCAGTCTTAAATTAATTCTGTTCATTTTAATACTTTGAAAGTGTGCATGTGCATGTAGTATTTTGACTGTTAATTCAACTCTTTTGAAAGTGTAAAGTGTTTTACACCCAACAAGAGCCATTTAACTCTCATGGAGTTAAAAGCAGCGCTCCATGGTGAGAGTAAAACTCTACACTGGTGTGAACTGTCACTAAATGAACACTGGTCTAACACTGAGCAGTGTTGGAGGATTCATGTCTGCACATTTTACACATTATACTTTTATTAAAATGATAAGACTATTTTCCCACTGCAGTTTTAAAACTCAATAAAGACAATTAGCGCTGCACAATTTAGAAAAAAATAAAAAATAAAAAAATAAAAAAAATAATAATAATAATAATAATCATAATATCATAAACTAAAAAAATAAATAAACAGAAAGTGTGATTTTTCTGGTGGAGTTTTGTGATTAGATTTGGTTTGTGTGAGTGTAAATTGGGGTTGTGCACATTGTGACTCCGGGAGCATTAACATTTGAGAGCGACTGACATTTGACCTGATAATATAAGACAAGACTCTTGTGCATTCCACAGCGCACAGGCACATAGCCCCATTTGAACCGCCTCAGTCCTGACTGTCCCTGAACTCATTTCCATATGAGCAGACACTTGTCACGGCGCTGATGCTTTTGATATTTTCCGCTCTGTATTAGTCATGGAGCTGTCTCTGGTCCTCCTCCATCTAAAATCCTTCTGTCATGAAGTGTTGAGGAAAATCGGTGTTACAGATGAGACGTGTGACAGGAGCAGAAGTGTTCTCAAGGGAATCGCACACACAGAAACACACAAAAAAAACAAAAAAAACATGTAGTGCCACTTTGACTTTTTTCTAGTAACTATGTGATCTAATAACTATGGTTATTAAAAAAATAAATGAAAGTCTGACTACACATTATCACATCAGAACAATCCACACTCATCTTACCTATAGAGGCTCAAAGTGTAATTTATACATGTCACCAGAAGGTTGTTGGTTCAATTCCTGCTCCAACCAGGTCGTGACGTCGCTGTGTGTAAATGTGATGCTTTAAAAAACAACTTGCCTTTGGGAGCGAATGTCGATGTTATGACAAAAAAAACACAAATGAACATGTGATCAGAAGGTTGTGGGTTTAATTCCAGCTTCAACCGGTTCGTAATGTTGTGCTCTTGGGCAAGACACTTCACTTAACTAGCCTATATTTGAATGTGACGTGTGACAGCTTCACTTTACGTTCGTGTTTGATAGGCAAAGTGTAACACGTGTGACTGTACATGTCACCAGAAGGTTGTGGGTTTCAATTCCAGTTGCAACCAGTTTATGATGTCGTTGTGTGTAAATGTGATGCTTTAAAACAAAAAAAAACAACAACAACAAAACAAAAAAAAAAGTTGCCTTTAGGAACTAAGGTCGATGTTATGACAAAAAACACAAATACACATGTGACCAGAAGGTTGTGGGTTTAATTCCATTTTCAACCGGTTCAAATGTTGTGCTCTTGGGCAAGACACTTCACTTAACTAGCCTATGTTTTGAATGTGACGTGTGGCAGCTTAACTTTAGGTTCATGTTCGATAGGCAAAGTGTAACTCGTGTGACTGTACATGTCACCAGAAGGTTGTTGGTTCAATTCCAGTTGCAACCAGTTTATGATGTCGTTGTGTGTAAATGTGATGCTTTAAAAAAAAAAAAACGCCTTTAGGAACTAAGGTCGATGTTATGACAAAAAACACAAATACACACGTGACCAGAAGGTTGTAAGTTTAATTCCAGCTTCAGTCGGTTCGTAATGTTGTGCTCTTGGGCAAGACACTTCACTTAACTAGCCTGTGTTTTGAATGTGACGTGTGATAGCTTCACTTTAGGTTCGTGTTTGATAGGCAAAGTGTAACACGTGTGACTGTACATGTCACCAGAGGGTTGTTGGTTCAAATCCAGCCCCCGGGACCAGTTCGTAATGTTGTGCTCTTGGGCAAGATGCATCTCTCAGCTCCCCTATGTGTGAAGGTGAAGTGTTCCAAAAGTTGCTTGGAGATCAGGGTGGATGATGTTGCAAACGAATAACCTCGGTATACATGTCACCTGGGAGGTTGTTGTGTCTTTGGGCAAGACACTTCTTCGCTCAGTTTGCCTGTGTATGAATGTGATGAGTGATTGATCAGTGGGGGTCGGAGAAGCAGTTGGGGAACGATGCATTTTGGCTGTTATAAGTTCAATGTTCTGCTCCAATTTCTACTACTACTACTACTACTACTACTACTACTACTATTACTACTATTACTACAAATACTGCTACTGCTGTTACTTCTGTTACCACGATGTTGAGCTGTGTTTCTCTGGTGACTTATTTGAGAGCCACAGTGAAACTTCTTCTTGACTTTTGAGGTTGGGAGTCAGACAGTAGCACTTAGCGTCTGTCTGCAGAAGTCATTGGAAAACCGTCCAGACTGGTTTAACTCGGCACGCTCCTCTCTCTCTCTTTTTCTCTCTCTCCTCTTCTTTCTCTTCCTCTCTCTCTCTCTCTTTCTTTCTCTCTCTCTGACTCTGCTCTTCTTCCCTTCACTCTATCCCTGACACTCCCTCTCCCCTTACTCTTCCCGCTCTCTTGTGTTCAATCTTTTCAGCTTTCTCCCATCTCTCTCACTTCTGTCTCTTTCTTTCTCTCTCCCATCTCTCAGTTCTTTCCTCTTCCCTCTCCTTCCTCTCATTCTCCTCTGTTCTTTGCCGCTCTCTCTTTCTCTCATGTCACCTCACTTGTTCTGCACCCTCACTTCGGTAGCTGCTGTCCATCCTTTCTTTCATTCTTTCTCTCTCTACTCTCTCGCTCTTTCTTGTCCCTATTTCCTCTCTTTTCTTATCTGTCTCTCACCCTCTCCTCTCTTCTCTCTCGCTGCTCTCTCCCCTCACTCTGCTCTCTCCCATATCTCTCTCTCTGCTTTCTAACCTCTCTCATCCCTCCCTTCCTCTCTCCCTTTTCTCTTCTTCTCTTTCACTCCTCTCTCAGTCTCATCTCACTCGTCTCTCCCTCTCCTTCTTTTCTCTCTCTTCTCCCTCTCGTGTTTGAGTTGGGACGCTCCCTCTCTCCTCTCTTTCTTCTCTTCCTCCCTCTCTACTCCTCTCTTTCTCTCTCTCGTGTCTGAGGTGGCACGCTGTCTCTCTCTCTCTCTGTTCTCTCTTGTTCTCCTCTCTTTCTTTTCTCTTCTGTCTCTTTTTCGTGTCTGAGTTGGCACGCTCTCTCTTTCCCCTGTCTTTCTTCTCTTCAATCTCTTCTCTCTCTCTCTCTCTCTCTCTCTCTCGTGTCTGAGTTGGCACACTCTCTCTCTCTTTCTCCTCTGGTTCTCCTCTCTTTCTTCTTCTTTTCTCTCTTCGCTCTCTTTCGTGTCTGAGTTGGCACGCTCTATCTCTTTCTTCTCTTCCCTCTCTGTTCTCTCTCTCTGTTCTCTCTCTCTTCTCTCTTCCCTCTCTTTCGTGTCTGGGTTGGCACGCTCTCTCTCTCTCTTTCTCCTCTCTTTCTTCTTCCCTCTCTTCCCTCTCTTTCGTGTCTGGGTTGGCACGCTCTCTCTCTCTCTTTCTCCTCTCTTTCTTCTTCCCTCTCTTCCCTCTCTTTCGTGTCTGAGTTGGCACGCTCTCTCTCTCTCTTTCTCCTCTCTTCCCTCTCTTCTCTCTCTCTCTCGTGTCTGAGTTGGCACACTCTCTCTCTCTTTCTCCTCTGGTTCTCCTCTCTTTCTTCTTCTTTTCTCTCTTCGCTCTCTTTCGTGTCTGAGTTGGCACGCTCTATCTCTTTCTTCTCTTCCCTCTCTGTTCTCTCTCTCTTTCTTCTTCCCTCTCTTCCCTCTCTTTCGTGTCTGAGTTGGCACGCTCTCTCTCTCTCTTTTCTCTCTCTCTCTCGTCTGAGTTCACGCTCTCTCTCTCTCTTTCTCCTCTCTTTCTTCTTCCCTCTCTTCCCTCTCTTTCGTGTCTGAGTTGGCACGCTCTCTCTCTCTCTTTCTCCTCTCTTCCCTCTCTTCTCTCTCTCTTTCGTGTCTGAGTTGGCACGCTGTCCCCCTTCATTAATTCTGACCAAATATTTAGAGAGCATGGCGTGGCGGTGCAGACTTTCCAGAGCGCCGGCGTGTTCCGTGGTCGGGGGGGGGACCCGCGCCCGCTCGGCAGCCCGGCCTGGTGAGCCGAGCCCGGGCTTGGACCACATGAAGACCTGGCTCCAGACCTGGCTCCACGCTGTCCCACCCGAGTCTGGGCCTTTGGGTGCAGGGCCGGGGCTGCAGTCTGTGCAGAGCTGGCACCAGTGCTTTTACGAGGATTTCACAGTTAAAGAGGCACTGTGGAACTTTTCTGGTAGAGACTCTGCCTCTTGATTTGTTTAAATGATGGGACTGAATTATTAAAAGTCCCACATGAGGTTATTTTGTGTTCTGTGTTCTCATGTTTCCTCATCACACACAGACCTGGAGTTGTGTTTTTTTCATTCACATGTTTAACTCACAAACCTGCACATTTAGACTCAGTTCTTCTCTCAAACACCACCTTGTGATGTCATGTGGTAATACAGGAAGTGCTCCACTCTACTCACTTTCACTAGGATCATTTGGATGATTTCAGTCCTGGACTTGCTGATCTCTCCTGAACTAAAGGGACAGTAAAAGTGGCAGCAGTAGCTCAGTTGGTAAAGTGTTCCACTGATCCAAAGGCTGGTGGTTCGAACTTAAAAAACGTAATTGGCTGAGCGTTTTGTTGTGTCCTTGGGCAAGACACTTAACCCACCTCACCAGTGTCTGTGTACACTGGTGTGCGTGTGTGTGTGTGTGTGTGTGTGTGTCAGTCGCTCCTCGTAAAGCGCTTTGAGCCTTGAAGGTGGAAAAATGCTGCATAAAAATGGGACTGTTTACAATTTAATTTGAAAACTCCCACTACATGAGCTCATGTTGAGTTTTGGACAGAAGAATAATAATCAAGGATTACTCCAACATCTGGATATTAATGCAAGTTTGTTTGTTTGTTTGTCTGTTCCACACATAACTCTCGAACTGTTCATCCAACTGATCATCCTAAATGGTGCAGGTGTGAGCAGTGCCACATGACACCACAGGTCACATGACACAGGTCACATGACACAGGTCACATGACACCACAGGTCACAACTTCTGAAGTTATCACTGGCTACACTTGTAAGTCTTCTACGGCCTGTGCTTAGTATCTAGAATAAAAAACACAACTGCAGGAGTGTTTTTGAGGAGGGAGCAGTATTAGAACATGATTGAAGAGTCACTTTTGCATCATAACTGACTCTCATATGTTTAAAGTTTGCAGTAGATAAAGAGCTCAGCTGTGACCTGTGACAACTACATACACTTCCTCAAAGTGTGTGTAACTCACACACTTTGTTCTACAGCGCAGTGTAACAGCAGCTCCTCTCACCTTCCCACAGTGAACTCAGTATCTGCCCCTCACCCCTCTGTCCCTCTCCCCTCTGTCCCTCACCCTCTGTCCCTCACCCCTCTGCCCCTCACCCCTCTGCCCTCACCCCTCTGTCCCTCACCCCTCTGTCCTCTCTCCCTCTGTCCCTCACCCCTCTGTCCCTCACCCCTCTGCCCTCTCCCCCTGTCCTCACCCCCTCTCACCCTCTGCCCCTCACCCTCTGTCCCTCACCCCTCTGTCCCTCACCCTCTGTCCCTCTCCCCTCTGTCCCTCACCCCTCTGTCCCTCTCCCCTCTGCCCCTCCCCTCTGTCCCTCTCCCTCTGTCCTCTCCCCTCTCCCTCTCCCCTCTGTCCCTCTCCCCTCTGTCCCTCACCCCTCTGTCCTTCTGTCCCTCTCCCCTCTGCCTCTCTCTCTGTCTTGGTGGTGTTTATGAAGTGTCACTACAGGGGTATGAGCGTGCGGGGCATGTGCCTCCTCCTCCTCCTCGTCCTCCTCTTCGCTATGCGCCCCCTCTGTGCTATGTGCTTACCCCCTGAACCTAAAGGGCAGCACCAGGGAAACGTGCCCATTCCAAGATTCTTCCCTCTCTCTCCTCTCGCTCTCACTTTCCAACCATCCTGTCTTTCCTCACTCCTCTCTTTCCCCCTCTCTCTCTCTCTCCCTCTCTCTCTCTCACTGTTTCTGTCTCTCAATCTCTCTCTCCTCTCACGTCCTCTCATCTGTCTTCCCTCTCTCTACACCCTTCTCTCCTTTCTAGTCTGTGTCTCGCCTTCTTTTATCTCATCCGTCTCTCTCTCTTTCTCTCCCTCTCTCTTATCCGTCTCCCCTCTTTACTCCTCTCCTCTCTCTCTCTCAGTCTTTCTCATCTGTCTCCCCTCTTTCCTGTACCTCAGTGTCTCTCGTGAGACCCCGTCCCTCAGCCTCCCCCGTGAGACCCCGTCCCTCAGCGTCCCTCGTGAGAGACCGTCCCTCTGTCTTGTGTCAGGAGCAGCTGTCTGTGGCATGTATGGCGTGGCGTGGCACGGCTCGGCCCGGTGCACTCCAGCTTAAGGCTGCGTCTCCTGTAACACGACACCGGGAGGCGCTCTGTCAGGCCGCCAATCACTCCCAACATTTAGAACGCTTTAAAACAGACGGAGAAGAGACGGGGCAGGAGGAAGTACAGGACGGAGAGAGGACGAAGTACAGGGCAGGGACAGGAAGAGGAAGTACAGGACAGAAAGATGATAAAGAGGAAGTACAAACAGGGAGAGGAGGAGAAGTACAGGACAGAGAGAGGAGGAAGTACAGGACAGGGAAAGAAGCAGTTGGAGACCCTCATCCAGGCCAAACAAGAGTCAGATTAGTGGCGATGTAAACCCGCTCCCCGTCAGAAGACATGTTTCTATATGTTTGTCAGTGTGATAAACACAACCATTCTGAAGAAAAACAGGTTTTTGTCTGAGTCTAGATGAGTTACACTCTGTGGCTTTAAGCAATAAGAAAACTCTTCAAAATCTTTATTTATGCCACAATGTGGAAATGCCATAATCTAACTCACACCAGATTCATCTGTGTCACTGTGAACTGAGTTCTACACTTTATCAATCTGAACTGAAAGAGACTGAAAAACACAGTGTCATGACAATTATTTCAGTCTGATTGGTCGAAGAGTCACAACAGCAGAAGCTCAAATATCAAACTTGAGTTAAATCCAGCTGAGACAAAAGCACAGACATGTCCTCTGTCCTAAAACAAACTGAAGTACGTCTGCTGACAATTCCACACAAACCTCAATGCTGCGACGTGATTGGTCCTTTTGCCAAATGAACCTTGGAGTGGGCACACTGCAAGATGGATTGTCATGAGTTTATGAACTCACAAATATCATGTGATTCCATCTTTCTGTGCACGGCTAGATATTCCAGTGTTGCAACTCAAAATGCAAGAACATGAGAGGAGCTTGATAAATAAACTCAGTTAGTGTGATGTAGTCAGACTTGGACTGATGAGACACAGTGATGATGTCCTCACAACAGTCTTCATCACCACAGCAGTTCTGTTCAGCAGAACCAGTCCATCATGTATGTGCAGCGGGGTTCAGTTGTGTGAGCGAGGCGGCGTCTCCGAGTGTTTAGAATAGAATATAAAACAGTGCGGTGTTTAAAATAGCACAGAGTATAAAACTGTAGAAGTCCGTCCACACTTGATGGCTTAAGTGCACTTCATTCTGACTCTACTTCCCTCACTCCAACTTTTCCTTCCATTGCAGATTGTAGATTAGGAGGTGTTGGCACAGCACTGACAGAGTCCTATGGAAGTGCTTCTCTCCCTCTTTCCCTCTTTCTCTCGCTCTCTCTCTCCAGACAGTAACTCTATCCCGTCTGGTATCGGCCGTCCCATCAGCTCAATAACATTTCAAACACATTAGCTGCTTTTTGGCCCTCCTCTCTCCCTCTCTGTGGGTCGGAGCGGGGCTTTGGGTTGGCGCGGTGCCCACATGCCATACTCTCCGTGTCTGGACCGTGTGCCCGCCCAGGTCCCCCCCACTCCACCGCACCCCACACCACTCCACCTTTTGCCCCCCCCTCCCCCCACCACTTCCCACTTCCTCTGCCCCCGGCTCCAAGTGGTGTCTCTGCCAATCACTGTGCCGTGCCAAAAAAAAAAAAAAAAAAAGAAAGGTTTTAATGTCATTCATCCATGTTTGAGTCATTTTGTGATCTCTAAACCCTAACTTTTGTCTATTTTAGTGCTAGAGAGTGTATTATCTGTTCCATAAAAGTGAGTTGTACAGTTGTAGGGAGTATTATCTGTTCCATAAAAGTGAGTTGTACAGTTGTAGGGAGTATTATCTGTTCCATAAAAGTGAGTTGTACAGTTGTAGGGAGTATCATCTGTTCCATAAAAGTGAGTTGTACAGTTGTAGGGAGTATTATACTGTATGTTATATAAGAGTGAGTTGTTGTACAGTTGTAGGGAGTATTATCTGTTACATAAGGGTGAGTTGTACAGTTGTAGGGAGTATTATATGTTACATAAGGGTGAGATGTTGTACAGTTGTAGGGAGTATTATACTGTATGTTATATAAGAGTGAGTTGTACAGTTGTAGGGAGTATTATATGTTACATAAGAGTGAGTTGTACAGTTGTAGGGAGTATTATATGTTACATAAGGGTGAGTTGTACAGTTGTAGGGAGTATTATATGTTACATAAGAGTGAGTTTTACAGTTGTAGGGAGTATTATATGTTACATAAGAGTGAGTTGTACAGTTGTAGGGAGTATTATATGTTACATAAGAGTGAGTTTTACAGTTGTAGGGAGTATTATCTGTTTCAGTATAGTCTGATGCAAGGGAAGAAAAGAACAAAGAGGCCAGCGAAAATCAAGTAAAAAATACAAAAACGCACAAAAAACATGGTGAGTGTTTAATTGGACGAATACAGGAAATAAAAATAAAAATAAAATCTTCAAGTGCAAACAAGAATAACTTCAAAAGGTTGTGGTTTACAGGAAAAACCTCAGGAGCTACTGTACCTTTTTTTGTCGACCAGCCTCTGTTTTCACCGCCACAACACACTCCCATTGTTGTCTGCTCGGCGCTTTGTTGTGCTGGCGTTTACGGCGACGTCAGCTCCCGTTGGGCAGAATCAGTGCACTTGTTTCTTTTTTAAGTTATTTGAAATGAATATTGTGATTGAAAATGTCCAAATTCTCACAACTCACATAAAGATCGACGGGTCTTAGAGATTATAACTATATAACAGATGCAAGCACAATATGTCTTTAAAACTACTTCCATAGTACAACCCTAAATCCCAAAGTACTTCCATTACTGCGATGTGTATCTCCTCCCATCCATCATGCAGGCTCTGATAGCTGCGTGGATCTCCTCTGGTCCATCTCCCCCGTCCTGGGAGCTCCTCTGACGGGTGGACCCTAACAAGCACACCCCCCCCCATCCTCCAGCACAAACCCCCCTGCAGACCCCCACACGTCTGTGACCGGACAGGCTCTAATAAAGCTTTGGGAGAGCACGTCTCCTGCAGGAATCCCGTGTGCAGTTTGACAGGTTTTAGTGAAGTTTAATGGGACTCAGTGGGAATACTCAACATATCTGTACACGCAATTATGCCGTATGGAAGCTCAGGGAAACATCTGTACTGCATAGTGTTTTTTATTTATTCTTTTTTAATCTGCTGTAATATTATATGTAACCAATAACCAGAGGTGGATTGTACTCAGTTACATTTACTCAATATTTATTTACTTGAAAGAAATTAGAAAGAAAACAGTAGAAAGAACTAGCCTGATTCATCAGACGGTTTCACTTCGTAGAAACCATCTGACCTCACAGCATTAGGATTCGTTCGCTTGGCGGTAGGCGGGTAGTTTTTTTGTTTTTGTTTTTTTTAGCCAATCCCTGATATTTGGTTGTGATGTATGTAATGCGCCGCTAATGGGACTAACTGGTATATTAATGTTTTCCCAAATCCCGTAGGAAGAAAGACAATAATGTCTTTCCTCTTGATAAAATTCACCAAACATTCTCTTTATTCTGGCTTGAAACCCTCGATCTCGGGAATCATTGGCAACACAAAATGTTTGGCTCTTTGCTGATTGGCTGGTGCCCGAACTTGCACTTCCGGGGTTCTTAGAAACCATCTAGTGTTTTCTGATTCCTGACATAGGCGCTGGAGAGAAATTAAATTGAGCAGAGGCACTAGGTGGCTCCAGACTGGCTAATAAAGAATTAGAAAGAAAAACAGAACTCTTACTTGAGTAAAAGAATAAAAGTCACTCCCACTGTGAGTAAGTCTAAGTTACTAAATGCTGACAATAAGAAATGATTTGAACATTTGTGTTTCTTGTACCGATTCTTCAGATATGATTTAGTTTGTCTCATTTTTGTGTCTATTATTTGAAATCATGAGGGTGATGAAATTTCTCAAAGTATTTCCTCTGGAAGATCTCCTGCCACATTTGCTGCCACATATGATGTAAGAAGCCTGGAGCATCTCAAATATCCATAACTAGTTCCTTCTTATACGAGAAAAACAAAGAGCTCATTTCACACAGTCCAACAGTCTTCATGTTCCTTCTTCTCAGAGGTCTCGGAGTATTTCCTCTGGAAGCTCTTCTGCTACGTTTCTTCACATATAGTGTGAAAAGTGTATAGCATCTCAAATGTCCATGTAGTACAGGCATGTCCAAACTGCGGCCCGTGGGCCAAATGCGGCCATCGGACATTTTTTTCCTGGCCCTCAGGCTTCCAGGTGACTTGATCCAAATGACTTATATAGCTTATATTGAATATTTAGTGTGTGGGTTTTAAGGATCTTGATGAATAAAAACTGATGGCTCATTCTAACATGTTAAACATTCACATATTTTAATGATTCACTTTATTGAGCACCAGTCTATGGCCCTCGATCAGTCCTCTGCTTTGTCTGTGTTTAGATATGTGGCCCTTGATGAAAAAAGTTTGGACACCTCTGATGTAATACTTTCTTCATGTACTGTTCTGTGAATCAGGTACAGCACCTTTAAAGTTGTGAATAAAGTTATGTTTACTATGTTTACTTTTACTTTTCAAGGGTGGCATCTTGGAAATGTTCCTGAAAAAACATAAAATAAGACTTGTCTTTGCCAAACGTGCAAAAAAATCAAGTTTAGATTCCGATTCGTATAGATATAAATTATAGATATTTTCACTTTGACTGCTGCAATATGCTAAAGCTAACTGGAAGCTCTTTTCTCCGTGTGCCAAACCAGTTGACATATTGCATTTAGAAGTGAGAACATTTAGAGGAAGAACACCATCTGCTGCTTCTAAACACTGCTAGAGTCAGCCAAAAAACACTTCACTGGCAAAACTGTGTCTAAATCATGTTTCTGTTTTTAAGTATTGTTTAACTGAGAGGACCTGAAAGCTACATCACGCCACCTGCACCAATCCATGGAAATAGAAAGTTAAAGGTCCCATGTGACGCTCTTTTCTGATCTGTTCTAATGTAGTTTATGATCACAAACACACCTGCAGTTGTGTTTTTGTCGATCTCTAATGAACTAAAGGTGAAAGGAGCTGTTCACTTGAAAACACTTGACATCACGAGGTGGAACAGAGCGTTTCTTTTAGCAGATAGTGGATATGACGGTTCATTGTGACACCCCCACCTTTGCTCGTTTTAAGGAGGGCGTGTATGTGTGTGTGTGTGTGTGTGTGTGTGTGTGAGGGGGGTACGGGGGGTAGAGAGAGAGACGGGTCCCAGCTGACTGCAGCCTCTGGCCCTCTGCTGCCTGTCTGCTCCATGACGGATGACGGCACCCACACACAGATGATGGGGGGTGAGGGGGTGAGTGTGCGTGTGTGTGTGTATGTCAGTGTGAGTGTGTGTAGATGCTCATGCTGAATTGACTCAAATACGTTGTGTATTTAGCTATGTTCAGACTGCAGGGCTTAACGCTCAATTTCGGATTTTTTTGTGAAATCCGATGTTTTTGCGAGGTCGTTCACATTTCCAGTTAAATGTGACTTGTATGTGACTCCAGTGTGAACATTAAACGGCCCAAAAGTGTCCCACATGTGACACTGGAGACACGACGACGTCAACCTCAGCGAGCGTGCTCTGTGTTTACAGAAGTTGTCCAAACATGGACGCAGCATCGAGCACCTGGAGATTTTAAAGTTCCTCTCGTACCGGAGCCAGAACATGAACAACTTACTTGTTTTAAGGAGGAGATTGAGAAGGAGAAGGACGAGGTTTTTGACCGTGGTGTTTTGTGGGACAGTCCGCTGAAAAAAACATGTGGATGTGGAGACGGAGCCAAGAGTGGTGAGTGGTGATGTGCTTCACTTCAGTGACACGGAGTTCATTAACAATTTTCGCCTACTTCAGCGCAGAATAGTGACGTTTGTGTCTTGTTGATGAACGTGTAGGTGGATGAATGTGACCTGACCGTTCACACTGAAGTCACATGTCAAAAGATCAGATATGTATCAGTTTTAGGAGCACATATCCAAGTGTCCTGGGTCACATATGAAAAAATCAGATTTGTGCCATTCAGACTGTCATTAAAAGATCAGATACAGGAGCATAGAGGCCAAAAAAATCTGATTTGGGTCACTTCAGGCTGCAGTCTGAACGTAGACTTTCTGTCCAACTATATTACTGTGGAGTGAAGTGTGTACCTGCTCATTTGGCTGTGGTGCTGTTGTGATTTCGGTTCCATTTGGTCGATAAACTGGTGTAATAAGTGAATTTACCGTGTCTCATCATATTAAAAGCCCATATTACACTATTTTCTCTGCTATATAAAGATATTGTTCCTCGTCAAATATATACAATACCTGCAGTAGAGTTTTGTTTAGTTCAGAGTTTTTCTCTCAAACTGAAGTGTGTTTTTAAACTTCATGCACCTTCACTAGAATCATTTGGATGATTTAGCCCATCTCTGCTGAACTAAAGGTAAAAGTAAGAAGTTCATTTGAAAACTACGAGTCCATCACGAGGTGGAGCAGAGCATTTAGAGCTTTAGACGTAGACGTAATAATAAAGAGTTACTCAAACATGTGTGAATGAAACAAAACACAACTCCAGCTCTGTTTTTTGAGTTGGTAACAAAACTCATAAGATGAAATTTTGCAGAATATAGAACCTTTAAACTTGTATTTTCTCAGAGCTGTTCTGTAAAAACTTGAAATGATAAATAACACTTCCAAAACACGTTTGGATTATGTTTTACTGCACACCCTCTCTTTTAAAGGAAATACAGTATTATTATTTTTTTCAGTCTCTGTATTAGTGGATATTAAAGTCAAAGTATCAGCATCACTATGGGAACAGAAAAAGCGGGATTGTTGCATCCCCAATAAAGATGTTATTATTTTGTCAAGAATGTTCCACAATATGACACTAAACTCTTAATCTTTATGGAGACAAGATGGTTGCACCACCAGGCCAAGTTACATGTCACTTCTGTGGAGTGAGTGACCCTGCTCTCAGTAAAAATGTGTTTTCAATGTGTTTTTTTTGATCCATAAAAATCACAGTTACCTCATCATTTAACAAGGGGGAAATTACTTTTTCACACAGGGTCATGTAGGATTGGGTAGTATTTTTCTCTTAACAAATTATATCATCACAGAAAAAGTGCATTTTTTGTTTACTTGGGTTATATTTGTTTAATATTTACATGTGTTTGTTGATTTGAAAGTGATCTGAAGTGTGATACATGCAAAAAATTAAGAATTTGGGGTCTGGTCAAGTGGTAACGGAGGGAAACAGGGGCAGATTTTTGACATTCAAATGTCTCTTATTCAGAAACTAGAGGGACTATTGAAATAAGTAAAGTATCAGAATGTAGGAAAGAGTTACACTCCAACAGGGTCAAGTTAAACCTGTGATATTCTTTCAAGTTGTTGACAAATTTTTTTTTTAAAACTCATGTCGGTAACGGAGGGAATGAAATATGCAGCACTTTTTGGGCAATAAATCCAAACAGTGATAACTCTTGGTTCTCACTTCCATATCCTTAACAAACTGGTTTGAATATTTGCTTCATATAGTTTTCTACCATATGGAACAAGATTAGGTTGAAAAACCTCTTACTTTTTGACTCATGAGATTTTTTATTAAGAAAGGTCATGGTAACGGAGGGAAAAGTAACGGAGGGAAAATTGTACAAACAAGTAGAAGGTGCAGGATTTTACATAATTTGTCGCTTTTTTCTTCTGAATACTTTAATATTACTTCAAAATGAAAGGAAACTATTTCTATAAAATATGTCAGTCCTTCCAAGCAAATTTGTATCATTTTAAATTTTTATTTTTTTTTTTAAATCATGTACCTTCATCAACAGTTCAAAGATGGAATAACACAAGATATGATGAAATACATCCATTTATTTACATGATTTCCAGGTCTTTGAAATTTGGGAAATAATTTTTGTTCCATGTTTCATACATGGTCTGTTTAAAACATATGGAACTTTAGAACCAAAAATGGTACAGAAAAAAGGTCAACAGTTTCATAAACTAGAGTACATATGTATCTGTTCAATACATTTTTATATCAGATGCATTAACTTGAATTTTTGGCCTTGTTGTTTACTTCTGCTTGACTGGGCCCATTGGTAACGGGGTAAATACTTTTTCAGAGCACTGTAGGAGCTGTTTATGCAGTACAATATAAAATACAGTTTACTTTACATACATCGTTCTGCCTTAGACCAGATCCTGCCTGATGCTTCACTCCTCTCCTGCCTCTCTCTCTTTCCCTCTCCGCTCCAGTGTCACCAGTCACTCTATCCCAGTGTGTTTGCTCTGAGCAGACAAAGAGAGGAGGAGAGGAAAGAGGAGAGAAAAGAAGAGAGACAGAGACACATAAAGATATCATTGGCCCCCAAATCCCTGCCCCGGGCCGGTCCGAGCAGCCAGGCGCAGACAGGGGCACAGACAGGGACACAGACAGGGGCAGAGACAGGGGCAGAGACAGGGGCAGACAGGGGCAGACAGGGGCACAGACAGGGCAGACAGGGCAGACAGGGGCAGAGACAGGGGCACAGACAGAGACAGGGGCACAGACAGGGGAGCGCGGGGGCCTAATCCTGCCTCTCGGGGGGGTAAGCGATAGCCTTGTGCAGCCTTCACCGTGGGGCTGATCCGATCGGAGCGCCCAGCCTATTCACACAGAGCATTCCGGGGAGGGTCCAGGAGACGAGACCCAGGTCTGGTTACTCTGCCCTGACTGAGGCGAGAGGAGCGAGGGAAGAGGAGTGATGTGAGGGGAGCGAGGGAAGAGGAGTGATGTGAGGGGAGCGAGGGAAGAGGAGTGATGTGAGGGGAGCGAGGAAGAGGAGTGATGTGAGGAGAGATATTTTGCATACTTTGATTTTGGTTTAATTTTCTTTCTTTTTCATTGTAGTGTTGTGAGTTGGACCATATAATTCACAATTTGTTAAATTGTTGTTTTTTTTTCATTTGTTAAATTTGTTATGCAGTTAAAGTTCTAAGTTTTATAAAGTTCTATCAAATGGAGGAGGAGCTCAGTATTAGTAAGAGTTCGTGAGCTCAGTTGTGTTAAAAATGTACAAAGTTTGCACTGAACAAAATTTGTCTGTATCACCTAAAAGTTGATTAAAACAACTTGTGCTGGATTCGATTTATGATTCATCCTTTTTTTTTACATCAAATTGAAAATAACTAAGTAACTTTTACTCAAATTACATTTTAAATGAAGTACATTTTTACTTTTACTCGTGAAGATTTGTAGATGTTTACTTTTATTTGGTAGGAAGCAAACAACATAAAGATAGTTTTAATTTTTCAGTACTTTTTCCATATCTGGATGTGAGTGAAGAGAGGGCAGGGGAGTGGGGTAAGACAGGATCAGGGTCTTTTTACGGGCACCCTTTTTTAATACCCCCTATTATTAAAGCTGCTCCATGTAACTTTTCTGCTGGGGAATTTATTCTTAACAAAAAAAAAAAAAAGTATACCTCAATAGCTCAACAGAGTGTGGCATTAAACATATCTTTGTATCTTACATCTGTTTAAAGGGCTCATATGATGTTATTTTGTGATCTACTTTATGTTCTAATGTAATTTCCTCATCCCAAACATGTCTGGAGTTGTGTTTTGTTTCATTCTCACGTTTAACTCACAAACCTGCACATTTCAGCTGAGGTAACATTAGAACATGGCTTAATGCTCACACGAGTCAGTTTCGCATCATATAACTTGAATTACACGTAGTTTTCTATCACACTTGTGTCGGTGGAGTGTGTTGGCGGTGGCTTGGGTGGGTTGGTGGTCTGTTTTCTAGAGCTCTGTCCTGAGCTGGAGGCTGTGTTTTGGACAGTGTAATTAGGTGTTGTTGCAGCTCACAGTGCAGTTATTAGCCCCATTTGAAGTGTCTGTGAGGACAGTAGCAGCCTCTTCCTGTCCTCTCCCTGCCCGGGCCTGTCCTGTTTATGGCTATAGGAAATTACAAATGAATGCTTCAAGAGGCCCGCGCTTCACAAAACTATCATTTATACGTGTAAGTGCTTTGGACCTGGAAAGGATAGTTTAAAAAATACAAATAAGAAAGCTAAAGTATGTACATTTGAAAATACTTAACATGTTTTTGCCTGTATTATACATATATTTTCCAAAAAATGCTCAATCACCATGGGTCAGGTGACAATCGTAGTGCTAATATATGAGTGACCGTTTTATATATAATGTCTGAATTTTGGTGTGTGAGACATGTCTGATATTTCTTTTTTAATTTAAATTTAAATTTCTAGGAATTTTGAAAGAAAAATTCACTTTACAAAAATATCACTCTTATCTTGACCATTATTGGGGGAAAAAATACCATAGACATCTCAAAGACTATTTAGAAAAAAAGAAAGTAGAAAGAGTATTTATTTTTATTATTATTAGTAGTAGTAGTAGTATTAGTATTATTATTAGTATTATTATTCAGGGTTCCCACAGCCATGGAAACCCTGGAAAAGTCATGGAAATTGAAAATGTCATTTTCCAGCCCTGAAAAAGTCATGGAGTTTTGTAAATTCAGTGAAAGTTTTGGAAAAAGTCATGGAATTTTAGTATCTCTTTCACGCAACCACTACTGTTCTGATTATTTCTAAACGTCTGCGTCTTTTGTTTAAAAGAGACGACAATAAATGCACTGACAGGATTTTAAATGTTCAAAAACTAGAATCCCAAACCATAAGGTGAGTTTAAAGAGTTAACATTTAAAAGTCTGATCATTTCTACACATGCAGGTGCCGTAAAGTCGTGGGAAATTCACTTTAGCTCATGAAAAAGTCCTGGAAAAGAGTGGGAAGCCTGATTATTATTATTATTTAGATTAGATTTTTGTATTATTTCAGTTCATTTCTCTTCCGTAAGTCACACACACTTGTCACTTGTGGTGTTACATTCTCTCCTTGGCACGTCTCCAGACTCCGCCCCCTGACCACAGAGCCCCGCCCCCGCTCTTATCTGCTCATAAATCCCTGTTAAAGCCTGTAATCTCGCAGTAATGGCGGTGTGGACAGGGAAGGCCTCTGTGCTCCCAGTTTATCTCCACTAAACACTGAACTCTATCAGATGAGATACGAGCGCGAGGCGTTCAAAGACCCCGACGCCAGCACGACACCTCAGCGCTCCGCCACGCCACGCCGCCGTCATCAGCTCACACTACTGCAGTACCCAGCACCACGCGGCTACGCTTAGTACACTGAAGCAACGGAACCAGGGCTCATTCTACTACTACTACTACTACTACTACTACTACTACTACTACTACTACTACTACTACTACTACTACTACTACTGTTGTTACTACAGCAACTACTATCTGTTACTGCTGCTACTACAACTACCACAACCACTACTATTACTACTACTACTACTACTACTACTACTACTACTATCACTACTACTACTATTGTTACTACAGCGACTACTATTTTTACTACTACATCCAGTGGTAGTAATAGAACTTGTTAAGAGATGTACTACAAGTTTATGTAATGAAGTAATAGTAAAAAGGAGTGGAGCTTTAGTGATTGCAGCTTCTACTACTACTACTACTACTACTACTACTACTGCTACTACTGCTACTACTACTACTACTACTACTGTGTAGTAGTATACCACTACTACTACTACTGTTAATACTACTACTGCTGTACTTACTACTAATGCTATTACTATGAGGTACTCTACTCTTACCACTTTGACTACTTCACCTACTAATAAAACTACAAAATGAGATAGTACTATCAGCAGATAGTGCTGGAAGAGGTGCCTGCTACTGCTGCTGCTGCTACCATTACTACTACCACTACTTGTACTATTACTACTAATATGATTATGATTACTACTTTTTAAGCTACTTCAGCGTAACAACTACAGAACTATAGGCCTACTGCTGCTGCTACTTCAAACCACTACTGCTACTACAGTACTAAAGCTGTTATTACTACAAAACTACTACCATACTACATATTTACCAGCTACTTTTAAATAGTACCTTCTGAAAGACAAGCTTGAAAGTATGGCAAAAGTACTATGTGAAATATACACAGTAATTACCCTCCACCACTCGTGGCATTACACAAGCTTCTCTGTGCTCCTAGTTTCCTCATGAGAAATACTGAACCATCTCGTGTATACACACAGTACACAGTACACACACAGTACATGAGAGTATCCATGTCTCAGTGCAGTACTGTGACTTTATGATCACATCTTCTCATATGAGCCATGTGACTTTTGCATTATAGATAACTCCTCCACAGAGATCGATATGGAGCCTGGGCGTGTACCAGGAATGTTTTGTGTCTGTGGCTCCCAGAGAAATGGAATCAACTCTGGATTTTGTATTTGTGAATAGTGAGAAAATAAACACGTAAATCAATAATTAAATGGACAAAGCTATTGATTCTGGTTGGAGCTGTAGACTAGACTGTGTATATAAGTGAACATAGTAGAAGTGAGCATGGGGGCACGTCCAGCTCCATCAGCTCTGGATCCATTTCACTTTGTACTGAGAAAATGTAATATCATTTTCTAATGTCGTTTCCTCATCACACACAGACCTGGAGTTTGTTTCATTCACACATGTTTAACTCACAAACACAAACCTGCACATTTAGGCTCAGTTCTTCTCTCAAATGGACAACACTCTGTTCCACCTTGGCATTGGCAGCCTCAGCTCAAACCTGGATTTGCCAATCTGAACTAAACGCAAAAGGAGCTGTTCATTTGGAAACTACTCTTCATGACATCACAAGGTGGAACAGAGCAAATGGAGCTTTGGACATGGAGACAGACTAATAATAAAGAGTTACTCAAACGTGTGTGTGTGTGTGTGTGTGTGTGTGTGTGTGTGTGTGTGTGTGTGTGTGTGTGAATGAAACAAACACAGCTCCAGTGTTTTTGAGGAGGTAAAAGCAAAAACATAGTTTAAAACACCACCTGTCAATCATCCTCTCATCAAAACTAATGGAGACAGTTCAGAAGCAGAAAGAACGATTCAGGTTTAGTTTAATTAAAAATGTAATACACATTTTATGTTTACTTCAATTCAAATACTACTGCTACTATAATACTACTACAACATCAACTACTACTGCTTCTGCTACTACTACTTCTATTGCTACTGTATACCTACAACAACAACTAATACTTCTATACTACTACTACGACTGCTGCTGGTGCTGCTGTTTTTCTATATACTATTACTATTACTATTACTATTACTTGTGTAACTCCTATTACCAGTACGAAATAAATACTGAAAAACATAAGATGCAGTGAAACTGATATATCTATATATTTATGTACTGCATTTATATGTACATATATTTACTGTGTGTACACAGAAGTAAACACAGGGGTCACTTCTGCCAGTCAAAGCTGCTCTGCTTGTTTTTCTCATTCTCATTACAGTTTGAGATCAGTCACTTTTACAAACAGGAGCAGTGTTTTTAATGAGGTCCGAGGCCCCTCCAGCACACACACACACACACACACACACACACACACACTCACACACACACACATACACTCTCTCTCTCTCTGTGTGTGTGAGTGTGGAGGAGAAGCACAGAACAGGGAGAGTGGAGCTGGAGCTCGCCCGCGGGTCTCATCGATCCGTGGGCTGCAGTCTGGAGTGTGGGTCCCTGTGGTGGAGGAGGAGGAGGGGGTGGAGCTCATCTGGTATTCTCTGTGTGTGAGGGTGAGGAGGGGAGGGGGAGGTCCTCCCTCCCTTTGCTCACTCCCCCTTCAGAGCACCATGACAACACTATCAGCGTGCATCCGGCTAATGCAACTACTGCACACTGCAGGAGGTTTCAAATAGGGCCTGGGAGAGATCACTAGATTACTCAAACATAGATGATATCTAAAGATGAGGAAACAACATTACAACACAAACGCTCCAAAAATGTGTTTTACAGATGACCCCCTCTGGAAGTCCTTGGGACATTTGTAACAAATCTGATCTAAGTGATGTCACAACACAAACATGTGCTCCACTCTGACACACACACACACACACACACACACACACAGCACACACACACACAGCACACACACACACACACACACACACACACAGCACACACACACACACACAGCACACACACACATACACACACACACACACACACACAGCACACACACACATACACACACACACAGCACACACACACACACACACACACACACACACAGCACACACACACACACAGCACACACACACACAGCACACACACACAGCACACACACACACACACAGCACACACACACAGCACACACACACACAGCACACACACACACACACACACACAGCACACACACACACACACAGCACACACACACACACACAGCACACACACACACACACACACACACACACAGCACACACACACACACACAGCACACACACACACATACAGCACACACACAGCACACAGAACACACACACAGCACACACACACACACACACACAGCACAGCACACACACACACACAGCACACAGACACACAGCACACACACACACACAGCACAGACCACACACAGTACACAAATACACACACCGCACACACACAGAGGAGCTCAGTGCAGTCACTCAGAGGAGACAGAGGGACAATGGGAGACAGAGACAGAGAAGGACAGTGGAGACAGAGAGACAGAGAGACAGTGAGACATGATCTCCTTCTCTGGTCTCCAAACCCGTGCAGTGCTCAGGGCCACACAGGACTCACAGTATGAGGCTGGATCAAGTGTCAAAATCCAGGTGAACTATGGAACTTTGGCTCCATCATGCTCTTGTTTTGCCTAGAATATTCCACAATATGTCATTTTTTTCCTCTGCTTTCTGACCTGCACCTGGCTCTGCTCCTGCATGTCTCTGAACTTGAATGATAAACATTTCAGACATAGCAATAAGATCTCCATGGAAACAAAAGCCCTCCACTAGAAAAGTGACATCAGGCCCCTTTAAATAGTCCTGTTAGTCTGGACTGGACATTACAGTGTGTGTGATGATCCACGTGTGTGTTAGTCAGCAGTGTTGGGAAGGTTACTTTTAAAATGTATTCCCCTACAGATTACAGATTACATACCCCAAAATGTAGTTTGTAACAGAATCCATTAAATTACTTAAAGTGAGTAATGCAATCTGAGTACTTTGGATTACTTGATATTGTCAGGCTGTTTAAAACTACATGAATGTACCAACCACATCCTGAAAATTGTTGTTTGTTCTCTTTATATTGTCTGTTGAGCCCAAGTCTCCATGAACAGACTTTTGTTTGCTGTAGAGAAGCAAAGACTAGAATCTTAACATAAAATCTTTTGTCTGCTAAACTACAATAAAAAGCCCAGTCTTTCCTTGGTCACATGGTCACATTTTTCTATTCTTTCCTTAACCGTATTAAAAATACTGATAGAGAAATGATTTCTATATGAGATCACAGATGCTTAAAATTATGTCCACCTACTGTTAGCTGTCACATTGTTTATTAAAGAAAAAAACTTTCAGTCCAAACATAAAGGTGCCAGCCCAGTAAAAATCAGTAATATTTGATGTTTTTTACTCAAAATGATGCAGAATCAGATTATTAACAACAATGATTATTAACAACCTCGTTCATTGTGTGACTGACACCACCAACGTTAACAAGACGTTTACACAGCTCTTATTGTGTGTGTTCTGTTTGGGTTTCTGGCAATGAGTAGAATTACTAAAATAAAAAAAATAAAAAAAAGAAAAAAAAAAAGGGGGATATAGCCCAAAATGTGAAAATAGGAAAATATCACCATTTATTTCAACAAGGTAACTATAATCCAATTACCACTCACTGAAACAGTAACTGAATACAGTTACTCATAATTTGTACTCTGATTATGTAATGCTGGTACATGTAATCTGTTACTCCCCAACACTGTTAGTCAGGTCTGTGATGTGGAGGTGCTTCTGGATTCTAGAAGATGTCCAAGCACATGACTCATGTTATATCCTCATGTAAGACTCTGTATCCACATCAGCTCTGACATGATCACTGTGATTCACTTTCACTTTGGAGCTGTGGAGATGTAGACAGGTTGATAATAAAGAGTTACTCAAACATGTGCGAATGAAACAAAACACAACTCCAGGAGCAGTGAGCTGATCTACAGCGCTCAGGACCATTCCCAGATCCAGATCTAGTCTCGGTCAGGACCTTCTCTGGAGGACTTGACCTGTTGTGCATGTTTTGAGTTGATTGGGCAACCAGAGGCCAAGGCAACCCAGGAGTCAAACCAGGGACCTTGTTGCTGTGAGGTGAGACTAGCCGGTCAATCAATGGCACTTTTAAAATACAAAATACACCTTGAGGTATGGTTACTCGCTCACTGAAGTTGTTTTTACACAGTATCTGCTTTAGTCTGCGTGTCCTTTCATATAGTTCATCAGACGCAGTACTCCGCTCCACTCGCCTTCTCCTTCAACTGTTTGTTCAACACTTTTTTGAAATAATCTGGAGCAAACATACAGTGATCAAAGACACACATCTCTCTCATCACTCCCTCCCTCTCTCTCTCCTTCTCCCCCTCCTCTCCTCTCTCTCCTCACAGTAAGATACTCTCTGAATACTTAATACTGGCCCATAAAACGCCAACACTTGAGCGTGGCTCAAATGAGAGACGATTCTTTACCAGAGAGACACCCTCCCCTTCAAAGCCTCTTTAATAAAACATACTGGGCTTCCTCATCTCCTTTCCTCTGCTCTCCTCTGCTCTGTTCTCCTCTCTGCTATAGTGGGAGCTGGTGGTAGGATTTGGCTGCGTGCTGCTTGGTTTTTAACTTCTAATCACTGCTTAAAGACTGGTTTAAAGGTTCTAATATTATATTCTGCTAAATTCACTTTTGGAAACATGTTTTTAAAATGTTCTTCTCAGAAACCTAACAGGAGATGTGTGGTGTTTCTTTCTCAACTTGACTTCTCCCTGCGAATTTTGCAAAAAAGCAAATACAAAAATAATAGACATTTTAATAATAACACAATATTTATTTATTTAACTGAAAAATGTACATCCTTACTGTGGCGGGCTTGCACCTCCACAAACCTGACTCTTATTTAGGCCTGGAGCAAGGTCTCCTTGTATTGTTTGACGTGAAACTATCTCCATGGAGAATGCATGAGAATGCAGATTGAAGTACAGTTTGAGCTTTCTGTTTCCATGATGCAGGTGACGTGTCTCCTCTAGATTTACTCCTCAGTGCACAAGCAGAACTTTGGCATATCATATTCTCAAAAATCAGGGTTAAATGACATAGGCTATACTTGTGCTAGCACTTTGTAATAACACTTTGAACAGTCTTCATAAAGCAATGAAGACTAGAGTCATAATGAACAGTAGTTTATAAAGAATCACTCAGGGTTAATAGTTCAACTTAATTAAAGCCAAACTCCTTCATTGAGGAGTTATAAACCTGAATCGTTGTTAAACTCACCTAAACTATGTGTTCATTGTGAATTAAGTCTTTGTGCGTAAAATGGAGTTAAGTTGGAAAAGTCAAAAGACGAGGGACTTTTTCTATCAGCATTAGCATATGACATGTTAAATACATGATGTATATAGTGTATAAAGTGTATATAGTGTATAAAGTGTATATAGTGCATAAAGTGTATATAGTGTATATAGTGTATAAAGTGTATATAGTGTATATAGTGTTCAAAGTGTATAAAGCGTATATAGTGTATAAAGTGTATATAGTGCATAAAGTGTATATAGTGTATATAGTGTATAAAGTGTATATAGTGTAAAGTGTATAAGTATAGTGTATATATAGTGTAAAGTGTATATAGTGTATATAGTGTAAAGTGTATATAGTGTATATAGTGAAAGTGTATAAAGCGTATATAGTGTATAAAGTGTACATAGTGTATATATAGTGTATATAGTGTATATAGTGTATATAGTATATATAGTGTATAAAGTGTACAAAGTGTTTTTAGTGTATATAGTGTATATAGTGTATATATATGTGTGATGGTATGAAGGCGTGACTTGGCTGATAATGCAGATCATGTTTCAAAGACAAGCATGTTGGATCATATTAAGATATGTATATGTGTTGTATGTAAAAGAGCTCGTCCTGTGCGTCGCTGTATGTTTCTTTCACACACTATGATAAGATTCTACTCTGAGTTATTCATGAAGGCCGTGAGGTGGATGATAATGCAGATCTGACTGAACTGGAATTCATTTGAACATGTATTTATTCATTAGAGACCATGTAAAGCTGACATACATACATTTATACAAAGTGAATATTACATATGTTCAAAGAGTGTTGCTCATTTTACTACAGAAATCATATTTTTAATTAATTACTCACTGCATTTATATAGCACCTTTCAAGACACCCAAAGAGCTTTACAGTTCATTGTTCATTCACTTCAGCTCAGTGGTGGTAAGCCACTATTCTAGCCACAGCTGTCCTGGGGCAGACTGACAGAAGCGAGGCTGCCAATCTGTGCCATCGGCCCCTCTGACCACCACCATCACTCACACACACTCCACTTTCATATTCATATATTATGAACCTTTGACCAGCTTCCTGCCATTAAACTTGTCTGTTTCAATGGAGCAGTTGAAGCCAAGTTACTGGTCAGATCTGTGGAGAGGCGAGTCCACTCACATAACTCACATATATTCAGTTTTATGTGTTTTTATTGTTCAAGAATCATCATGTTTTTATTGTTCAAAATCATGATGATTTTTGATGCAGTTTTTCTTGAACAATAAAAACACATAAAACTGAATATATGTGAGTTATGTGACATTACATCAGTGTTTTTGTTCCTATAGTTTGAGAAAAAAACATGTGTGTGTTGTGTGCTGGAGGCAGATGTCCATGGACAAGTACCTAAACAGCAAACTCACCATCCACCAGCAAAGTTTCACAGAGCACCTTGAAAAAAAACAGGTCATACATTCTTACAAACACATTGTATCATTATTAGAGTTTTGTTTATTTGCTGTTCAGATCGATAAAAGCTAACATCAAAGCTTGTCGCTAATGAATACAAATCATGCATGTTGAGCTAGCACGTGTCCCCGGCCCACGCTCTCTGTCCTCACTTCATCACTTCAGGAAGAGCCCCTGATCCGAGCGCCCCTCTCTGGCGTGGATTAATTAAGCTCCGATGTGCGCAGCACACATATGCATGCTAGTGATCCATCTTCCCTCCGGCTGTCATCTCATTATGCTGACCATACCCAGCGTGGTTACCAACGGAAGCTGCCGCCTCAGCACCGCCACCGAGGGGGAGGGGGAGGGCAGGGGGCACCAAAAGAGCCAACCACTCTGCCGGCTTCATGGGGTTAATTAATTGCGGGCCCGTGCCTCCAATTAGCACCGGCTGGTTTTAATTGGGGGATGAATGGGCTCCAAAGGCTTAGGCGGAGAGAGAGGCAGGAGATCCCTTATGTTCACATCACAGCGATTTTACAACAAGACAACAGAAGCAAACAGGCAGGGGAGGGATTCTGAAAATATGAAAAGAAATATGATGTTTTAGAAATATGTAGGCTATAATTCATCAACAGTATTGTATGTATTTATTTACAATGAGACAATAGGTACAGGTATTATCAGTTTGTTACTCTATAACTTACAGTTCAATAGACTGAGCTAACAAACAGTTTCATAATAGTTTCAGTATAGTTAGCTCCCCCTTCAGGCAGATATAAGGCAGTGTCCACCAGTGTTTGACCCATGTCCAGATCTTGAGCTAGTCTTGGTCAGGCCTACCTTAGCTGTAGGATTTGACCTGTTGTTCATATTTTGGGTTGAAATTACTTCCTTTATTTGCAAGTGAAAAATTTACCAGGACTGAACAAACAACAACAAATCAAAATAAGAACTTCCCAATGTCAGACAGACACCGTTATGTTTGTTTAAAATATATTTCTTATAATGTAGAATTTGCGTTAACTGACAATGTAATATTTTTGCAGCCCTCCCACAAAGCACGGAATGAGCTCTGATAGTCACAGTTCAGTGGCCATGTGTATTAGTCCTGGGTGGCACATTGTTGGCGCATTATTATCACTGTGGTTATTACGTCTTGTTAGTCTGAGCATGCTTCACATAGTCCATCGGATATTGTTATCTTCCATCTCTTCATATCCTTCCCAAATCCAAGCCTCATATTTTGGCCTTTTTCTGCATTCCAGTTCCTCTACCGGAGAAATGAATTAGATTTGGTTTTATTAAAAGAGTTTGTTTTTTATCAAAGACCATTCTTGTGTGTACAATTAACATAAACATTATGTTTATTTGATGTACAAGGCTAATAACACTATCATGATCGAAAGCGGTTCATATCTCTATTTGATTTGATTAAAAGTGCCAAGGGTGGAGAATAAATGTGATAAATACATGGTTTACCTCAAGGTAGAGTTATGGCACCTCTCATGTTTAACACAATAAGGCAAAATACTGAATATAGTTATAGAGTTAGACGACTCAGCCTTTGTTTGTTATTTATGTACACTGGGTTGTCCTGCGTGGGGGAAAGTCTTGAATGTGGAATCTTCTTGTTAATGGGCGATGACTCAACACACTACACTACTACTCCCCCAAACAATTCAGTAGTGATCTTTCCATCCTGACTTTCTTCTCTTCTCTTCTAGGGTCCCGTCTGCGCCAAGAGGACACCCCACCCCGCATTGTTGAGCACCCGTCGGACCTGATCGTGTCCAAGGGTGAACCGGCCACTCTGAACTGTAAGGCCGAGGGCAGACCCACCCCCACTATAGAATGGTACAAGGACGGGGAGCGCGTGGAGACGGATAACCCGCGCTCCCAGAAGATGCTCCTGCCCAGCGGATCCCTGTTTTTCCTCAGGATAGTGCACGGCCGCAGGAGCAAACCCGATGAAGGATCTTATGTGTGTGTTGCTCGGAATTACCTGGGAGAGGCGGTCAGTCACAACGCGTCGTTGGAAGTAGCCTGTAAGTACTGCATGGGTTCTGGGATGGTTTTACAAAAGTTTGGACTAAGCTTCATAGTAAGACCAGCAAGGAGTTTACTCAAAAATGTGTGAATGAAATCAGGTAATACAGTTTTTAATAAAATGATTAACATTTAACATACTTTTATTAAGCAATATACCTTGTACTACAGTGTAATCATCCTCATAAAGCAGTATGTTATCTATTTAACAATAGAAAGACAATTGTTACCTTGACTGTTTTTGCACAAAAAATAAAATAAATAGGAAATCCATGGTCTATTAATTATCAGTGGATATCACTTTTTCATTTTCAGACTTGGTTAAATTATTAAGGTTTGACATAGACTTAATATTGGGTACTTTAATTGTAGCTGGTTATCCAGTGTAATTACTATACAACAGAATAATAAAGTACATCACTGAGAGTGACGCTAAAAAAGTCCCAAACCCCATCTGGCCCAAAGACTTCTTCTAATTAACAGTCTTTGTGCACAATTTTACAGTTAATCTGGCTTTTGTCATGTTAACCGAACCATCACTTAGAAATGGAAAGCACTGCATTAGAGTTACACATTTGCCAACAAATGTCGATAATATTGATCCGAGGCTGGTTTTACAGAAGCCTGGTCTGCTTTGTGAATCCATCCCTGCATTTGTTCTCCCGCCGTGGAGAGAGCTGTGGGTGAGAGCTGTGGGTGAGAGCATGAATGGGACCTGATGCCTCTCTGGTTTGTTGCACTGTTTCCTGAATGTTGTTCATTTGTTTAAATAACCCTTAAAAACATGGCTGTGAAATGTTTTTGAGTGGCTAGAGAGTTGACAGTTGTTGAAAAAAAGACTTGTTTTAAATGTGGATGCTATTTGTAAGTTGTAAGCTGGTTTAATGGACATGGACAAGAGAATCAAACATGGGGTCCCTCAAGGTTGTGTCTTGGCACGGTTGAAGTTTCATATAAAAGAAACTGACTTATTCATTTCACACAGTTTGATGTATGTATGAGTCAGGTGTGTAATAAAATAGTACTTCATATAGCCCTTAAATGTATTTATCTGTGTATAAATACTTACAACATACAAGCGTATAAGTACATGTAAGGCAGAGAAAATAACTTTAATGTAGCTCAATACACAATAGGCATCAAAGTGCAGGTTAATTTGCATTAAATATATGTAGAAAGAACAATAAAAAGTAGGTCATTAACTTAAAATAATATAAAGCCACATAGCCAATATAAAAGCCACAGTGTGTAACTTTTTAGTCATGTTTTTTCATTGTGGATGTGTTTATTGCACGGAAAATGTATAAAAACCTGCACCCTTACTATGAGTAGGCACACATTTCCACAAACCTGACTTATTTGGCCTGTTTCCACGGATATGTTGTTTCTTCAGCTATAATCTGGAATCATGCAGGTGACGTGCCACATCTAGAAAGTCACATACTGTACCTTTAAACAAGCTGATCATAATTATGTCCCATGAGTTCATCTAAACTGCCATTCAAAGTGTTTTATAATAGTTGGGTATAATTTTGACCATCAGCAATTACTCGAACACTAACACACTGTATCCCTATAATATGTTATGGCACAGATGGTATTATTATTAGATATGGATCTGAGCTGGTTTGAAATGGAAACTTTGGTCTGTTTGGGTTTGTATTGGTCCATGATTTATCCCCTCCAGCCGTGGAATGTGGGTGAATGGCTGCTCCAGTTTGCTGTCTCCACTCTTTCCAGCCTGAATGTGCTCACTGGTTTGAATAATCTCAGAGGAGAAGCCTATTGGACGCCACCGGTGCTCCCCGGCCTCGAGGATCCAGAGGGGGGGGCGGGTAGGGCTCCGATCATCCCAGGGTGAGTGCTCCTCTATAGGGCCCTCGGTAGGTGGTCAGGAGCCACAAAGGGAACAAAGGGCCCAGTGTTTGGACCCTCTCCGGGCTGTGTGTCAGAGAGATAGATATGAGGTTTTATATGAAAAGGAATGCCAGAGTTGCGTCCCTCTTAAGTCATCCTTTAATGAAGCGCGTTTCTGGCTGGTGTGGATTCCTTGTATTGTGGCCAGAGCGGAGCAGCTTTGAAGTGGGTTAAACGTATCAAGGGTCTGTGAGTAAGCCCTCTCTGTCACTACACTTCACTGTAAAAAGAACTGGGGAAATGTACGAGGCAATTACAATTTGTAAAAGTACAGTTTGACTTTTTCAAGATAATTCAGAGTGGTAGAGATGTGTTGTGTTCAAATTTGAGTCATTTTTGAAGAAAGTGGTTTATCAATGGTTTGTTGGTGTAATTTCACCAGTTTTAACTTAAAGATACTGTATGTATTGTGCCCTCTTACTGTTATAAATGGTACAGAGGACACATCCACGTTTGTCTCATTCTTAGTTTATGGGCACAGGCCTCATGTGAAAACTCAGAACCTCCAGAATTCCCTCCCAGAGCTGCAGAGGCTGCACTAGCACTGACTCATGACTGGTGCAGGTGTTGGGTTTAATCTACACGACTATCAACACTGTTCTGCAAATGTGTAATATGTAATGTAATGTAAGACAGATGCAATATGTCATCTTCTTGTCTCCAAAAAAAGTGGTTTTGCTTTGTCTGGAATATTCCACAATATGGCATTAAAATTATCAATCTTGCACAGGTGTTTATATTGATGAAGAAACTCAACACATCCATTATTACTCTTGGTGGACTTGCCTCTCCACACACCTGACGTGTAACTGGTGGCTTCCAGGCAAAGCAATAACATCTCTGAGGCCCACTAGTTCTTTGACTGATTACATCAATACAGAAAATAATATTTGGCACTGACCGAGTTTTTCCCATGTATTTGAACAAAATGAGTTTTGCAGTACTACTAGTACATGAACATTCACACAGACAGTGGCTCCCTCTTTTCTGCATCGCTTGAGGAAAAACAAAAACTAAAACACAACACTGCCCACATGAGTCCATCTTTCCCACAAGCAGGGAAGAATTTAGCTCCATAAAAAGCTTCTTTATATTGTATAAGCAGCTCTTGAGATCAAAATAAGTCTGACTTCATCTAATTTTAAAGCGTTTTATTGTCCAGGAGGTGCACGTTATCATGCTAGTTGTTTGTAGCTTTTCCGTGACTTTGTTTTGGTCTTTTAAAGTTATGAAAAGTAACTTTAGAGCAAACTGTTTCAAATGATCTAGTTGTGTTTTTCACATTTTTAACACTGAAACACAGGTACAGTGCCTTTAATCCAGTCATACATCATTCCGATTCATTCTTAAATTGAAATCTAATAACTCAAACTCATTCTCAGTTCTAGTCTCTTTTTGCAGTGCTCTCCATGTGCGCGGTTTACAATGACAAACCTGGGGCTAGTTTGGGTTTCCGCAGGTTTTCGCTCTGACCAAAAAGTCTGGAAATAAACACAAGCAGAACAACTTCTCTCCTCCTGCGGTCTCTGGCTTCTCCGAGTCTAAACATTTACTCGAGGCTGCAGACTCTTTCAAGTCACTACGCTCTCCGTCACTCCTCAGATCCATTCTCTCCGCTCCGCACTGTCTCTCCGCTCCGCACTGGAGTGGGGTTTGTAATTGGGATTCCACATGGTTTTGCTCGGCCAGGTCGGACCGTGTGCAGTGAATATAAAAGCTGACAATGGACGTGTCATTTCCAGTGCTTTGATCCATCCAACTGGAACGCTAGACTCTGTTGCTTAGACTTGCAGGTGGAGGTGTCAGAGGAGCAATGAAGAGGAAGCATGGGAGATTTGGCCGAGGAAATATCTTGTTCTGAACCTCGCCTTTAGCGGTGTTGAAGTAGAGGAGATAAAGACGCTGATGGTTCTGCTGCTTTGCACAGCTGAAACCAAAGGGGAGATAGAGCGTGCTGCTTGAAAGATGATTGGTTAGAGACAAAGGTATCAGGCTCTGATTGGTCACATTGAGTCAGTGTTGTGCTCTTATGGCCTGCAGTTAAAGTGATATTTTCCTTCTATGTATTAACTGCCAAGACATAACATATTTAGATCATCATGTTTTATGAGTTTCACTTTCATTTTTGATGCTCCGAGTTCCCCTTCACTTTGCTAAAGAAGCTACTGCACATTTACACACATGAACAGTTTGTTTTGTGTCATGTTTTTGCACCGTATTTTCCACACTATAGGGTGCTCTGGATTATAAGGCGCACTGTCATTGAATGGTCTATTTTCGAACTTTTTTCACAAATAAACCACACCGGACTATAAGGCGCATTAAACGAAACACAACAGTTAGATAAGTCAGTCAAACTTTATTTAACGCGTTCACAACAACTCTCAACTTTGTTCAATTGTAATGCGTAAAAAAAATACTGTTGGAGATGCTAAATTATCGTATTCACAATAAGTATTCATAACAGTTCAAACAGTTGGGCGATTCCAGCGTCCAGCACATCCACATCCCTCTCATCATTATCTGAGTCAGTGTGGTTACTGTTCCCTGCAGTTCAGTGATGATTCGGGTCTTGGTGAAAGCTCGGACCACAGTTGATACTGATCCTTAGCCCGGGCGTCCACGATCCGTAAGTTGCTTGGTGCTGTCTCTCTGTCTTGGTGAATGTGTGTTCTCCTTCTCTCATCCACTGCGCCGACACAGCTCACACTTTCACTTTATAACAGCCTTGAGTTTAAAGTGGGCGTTGTGAGTGTGTCTCTTGACAGGTGCATTTAGATATTAAAAGGAATCACAGTATGTATTACTCCTGATGCTCCTGACTACTAGAGCCGTAATGCTGTAAGTGGTGCGGCTTTGTACTTTACTAAAGTCGTACTAAGACACCCTGATAAATAATATAAATAAATAAGGCGCTCTGGATTATAAGGCGCACACTTGTTTTTTTTTATTAAATTAAAGACTTTCAAGTGCACTCTATAGTGTGGAAAATACGGTACATTTATGGAGAATGACTGTGTGGGAGCATGGGTGACGTAGGACATAGTGGAATGAGCATTGTACAGAATCTTACAGCTAATCTCAAGAACGGTTTGGACAGGGCCCGGGAGAGATTGCAAAATGACTCCAACATGCATGGATGACATCTAAACCTTTGGCCAGTATATCAAGAGAGTTATGAATGTATTGTGCAGAATATTTCCAATCTAAAACATTGCTTCGTTCATCAGCACAGCCAAAGCACCTATCCCTGTCTCACGTTACATTGAAAACAGGCTGTAGTCTTCGTGATGGCTGAACCGTGTTGACAAATTAGTTCCCTTGGTTTTTTAAAGAGTGTGCAGTGGCTGTGGTAGGGTCAGTCCACTCTCTCCTGCTGGACATGAGAGCTCAGATGTCCCAGAGGCTGTCAGCGAGTCCTTGGTAACCCTATCAGGACCACGGGGAGAGGGGGAGGAGGAGATACAACCCCTCCTGTCCGTGTGGGAGTGCATTCTACCCGCTCCTGAGGTTAGATCAAGCACAATGGAAAAGTGATTGGAGCTTTACATTCAGAATGGAATCGCGACTGACTCAAAAAAAAAATACGAAAGGTTGCAATACGTCAATTACCTGAATACTGCTGAACCTTGTGTGTGTTTGTGTGTGTGTGAAATCAAATATTTTAAAATGGTTTGTCTAGAGGTGTTCTTCACTTTTCTAACTCAAGACTAACATCTTAATTATTCACCAGGATGAGTTTCTTAGCACTTTTACCAATTTTGAGAGTCCAAAGCAGCGTCACGATACTGCTAACATAGGGTGGTGACCATATTTCCGTTTGTGAAAACCCGGACACTTTACCTCGACATTGAACTATTCTCACCTCGCTACCTGTGCACTTGGCTTCCCAATTGTCTCGACCAGGACGGAAAAGGGGGAATTTCTTGTACAAGTCATCATTAAATGTGGTTTGTGCTTTGGCATGTTGCAGACTGACCAACTGTTAATCCAACTGTCTGCTCGCTCCTTCTGAGTTACAGAGAACTACGAAACTACGAATTTTAACGGATCATGAAAACCCGGAAATTTGCATCACTTTATTAAAAAAATCCCGGTTGCCCAGGACAGGGTGTGGAAAACAGACATGTTCGAGGGAAAATGGACCTTCACCCTATGCTAACAACAACTAGCATGCTAACATCACAACTAGCATTTCTTCACGGACATTTAAAACGCTTAATAATTAGATACAAAGAGCACACGGTGGTCAAATTTTAACCTGAAGAGTTGTGGTAACAATATATCTATACTGGGGTACAACAATAAATCTGACTTTATTACAAGAAAAGAAAAATTAAACTGTGTACAGCCTCTTTTCAACAGTCTCGCCGAATTCACAAGTTCTGGGAGTTGAATAATGTTGTTTCATCTTTTGTTGACACTCTGCAATTGATACTCCATGTTTAAAGTCCACATAGTTGCAGACTCTGGTGTTTTTGGAGCTCAAATTGCTTCACAAAGAACAATTCTGAAGATGGAAGCTTTTGTTTTGTTTGCCTTATTTGATCTGCTTCAGTTTACTGAGATATGAAGGCCACACTGCTTTTTGTTTTTTCAACGTATTGCAAGCCTTGAAATGTAAAAAGCTGAACTTATCGAATGGAGTAACGCAGTCCGATATCTTTTTACATGGACACACACTTCACATTTTAGACGAGCTTCTTTACTCCGCGGTTAGGTAAGGCGGGAGACTGTCTGCTCCTGGTAAAGTGATAGCAGCTTTAAACGTGACATATCGCAAAAGTGTTCTTAGGTTTTACTGGATTTTCCCCTAAAAAAAAGTTTAAGTGCATTTGCAGACAGATGTTCCATTGTAGACCTGAAAAAAGGAGTTTTAGAACGGCACAAATGTCTTACAGATGGAGAAGTTTACTCCTACACTGTATATCGTGAGTAGATTAAGGTGAAGTGTCTTGCCAAGGGACTCGAAAATATCAAGAGGTTTGAACTGGTGACCCTTTGGTTGGTGGGTAAAAGCGTAACCCACTTTCACCCCACACTGTACCACTGTGTTTATAAGGCGCTAAAGAGGTCTGTAACACAAAAATGAAAAGGTTTGTTGGTTCCTGTCACACCAGGTTTGTCAAAAGTACCGAAAATCAGACATTAATCGATAATGAAACTAATATCGAACTAGGTACTCATTTGAGCAGGTATCGATACTAAAAACATCCCATACACAGGACAGAAGTTGGTTTGAATAATTGAAGAATTGGTATTGAGTATTGAGTGTGTTCCTTAGTGTTACTGAAATTGAGTTTGAAATTTTAGTATCATACACTGCAAATTTCTGTGATCTGGCCAAGATTTTAAAACTTATATCAGGTTATTCATCATGTTTTCAGATTTATTATCGACTTACTAGTTCTGGGATGCTCCAGTCTAGAAGTTGTTTATTTTAAGAGAACTTGTCAAGTAAAATAAGCTTGCTGCATGGAAATATCATGTCACTTTGTTTTCTGTTTATATCTGAAATTTTGGCCAAGCTTTTTTGCAGTATGACAACACTGATTCCTACTAGTGCCACTGTGTCTTCAGGCAAGATATTTTTTTCCGCATTATATGAAAGTAAAATCAAGCTTTAATGCAGTATATATTTTTTTGCTGTAAAATTGTTTACTTTTATTCACACATCCGGTTTCATCTCTGGTTCAAATAGTCAGTTTGTGGTCAAAATAGTCAACTGAAAATACTAACATACACGTTCTTAACCTAATTTTGTGCTTCCAACTGTTAGTCACAAACAGTTCAAATGAAGTCATCTAATATGATTTTCCAGAGGTCTGTAGAAGCTGATATTTTTCGTGTTTATTTTAAGTATTTCATGTTAAAACGTGAACTTGGCCGAGCGGATCGACCAGAATATAGAGCAGGTTTGGAGCGCTGTCAACTTTCGGATTGCTTTTTCTGTCCCGGGTTCAAACAGTCGTAATGACAAGCCTGCGCACTCTCTCTCCCCTCCGTCGGGCCGTGTCGCTCACCCCTCCGCATGGCTCATGCTTAACCCTATACAATTATGTTGTCACGGTAACATCCATAGAGGGGAGCGTGGTTACGAGGCTTCTTCATCGGTTGTCAAGAATGTATAGGAACCAGTTTTTCTAGGAATTGTCTGCACCAAGTATCCAATTTTAGCCAGGAGATAGAAAGAAAGAGACTTAGAACTACTTAAGCTGACATGTCTTACTTTAAAACACATTCAATGCTTTACTATTCTATACTATACTATATATTTGCTACACTGTTCCATTTCCCAAAGCTTCAAATAATGACAAAAAATGCAAAACAAAAACATATTCACTACTATCCATTAAGGTACGATATCATCACGGTATGACCCTCACAGTACGATAGTTATTGCGATATCATGGGAAAGCTCATGATATGGTAGGGGGTACGATTAGGCCTGTAACAATAATCAATAAATCAATTAATCGTATGATAACTTTTTTGGCCATGATAAATTCTATTTGCTTGTTTGTTTGTCTGTGCGGGAAAACATGAAGCCGCAACACAAGCGCCGCTGTCAGAGTGACAAAACAGTTCATCGCCGAGCGCCAAAACAAGTCATGATGCCGAATCAACAGGAGTGAGCGGGACACGTCTCAACAGCCACATGCGTCAAATACAGCGAGCGCACAAACGACGAGAGGAAATGTCTCAAACCCCAACAGCCGATATAAACCCAAACTTGAGTGACAGAACTAGCCCCACCCCCGGGAGCGCCTGAAATCCAATGAAATCCCACACCGACATGATACCGGACATGACAGAGGCTCCCTCATAACGAAATAACATCCTGTGTCGCAGGTTAATACAAACATTTAAATGACCAAAATGACGAGGCAACAGCAGCAGCCACAGAGAGACCAGCCACTATATTCCAATATAAGTCAATGACTAAAATCACTTTTAAGAGCAATTTTGTTACAGAGACTTAATAATCAATTTTATTTAGTGCTTTGGTTGTGTTTGGTTCAACAGTGGTTTATTCAAGTGCATTTTTGTGAACAAGTGTTTGCTGTGAACCAGACACATTAGGCTATTCTTATGTGAAAAAGTCTGTTTTATTTAGGTCTATTGTTTTAGTTTGTCTTACAGTTCCTGTGTTAAATGTTCTTTAGAAAGTAAGGTTTATTGATCTTTGAAAGCCTGTGTTTGCATTTTTATTCCATGGGCATTTTATTAGTTGAAATTGCTCTCAAAATGTCAATATTATCGTTTATCGCAATAAATTCTTGGTCAATTAATCATCCAGCAAAATCGATTATCGTTACAGGCTTAGGTACAATATTTATTGCGATATTTTGTGGAGCCTAATGAAACTGTTAATATGCTCCTTTTTCCTTGACAAGACTTAACCCAAAAAACAAAGACTTAAAAGTGTTAAAACTGTTATTTCTTCTTGTAGTCTGCACTGAAATGGAGCCAAAGGATCATGGTCGATGTAGTTCCCTCTATCTGCACCATAACTCTTCATTTAAGCCAAGAGACTTATAATTCGATAAATTGTGATGGTCCACGATATAATTGTGAGACTTTTGACGATACGATATCACGATATTTCGGTTGTTGTTACACCCCTACTATCTACACCAAAAAACTGTAACTACATACTGTATGTCTAAGTAGGAATAAAAAGCCTGTTGCACGGATCTTGGAATTCATTTTGGAATTTGGTCTGCTTTTCTAAAATCTCCTCTGGCATCTCAAAAATGGCCATTGTCGACACATAATTCAACAGCCATTAGCAGATTTAGCGAGACAATCCTCAGAGGAAGTCCCGATTATAACCTTGTTTCTTTAGCGTAGCCCTTTAGCTAACACATTACATATTTGCCTGTTGATGTTATTGCAAGGAGTTGGCCCTTACAGTTTCCTTTAGCTCTTGCGCGATTGTTAGCATAATCCAGCTTTCAACAGCGCCTGTTTTGCTAGCCCCGGCGCGCTAACCCGGTCTGTTTAGTTTAACATTAACCGCAGCGTGTTTGGAAAAGCTAGCATCATTTTTCTCATGTCAACATCTTCCTGGTATTAAAAGGTGTAAATAATGGATTTCCTTTGTGCCGTCGGGCAGGAGGCTGATAAAGCTGACAGGCGGAGAATGTGGGTCAGATCACTTGACTTGAAATATGGCTGTTGTGTTTGGGTAAAGTGTGTTAAACATTGATCTGGTTCATTCATCAGTGGGATTAATAACAATAGGCCTGGGAACCGCGAGCCGGAGGTGAAGGTAAATATTAATGCATGAAATATGTCTTTGTTTACAGCAAACTTCATTTTCAAACTTATGTCATATTTTTAAAAGCTATGATTAGTCTACACTTGTATGGATCACTTTTAGTTATTAGTTACAGCGGCAGACTAAAGTTTGGACGCAATTTCTCATTTATTTCCACGATTATTTACACTGTAGATTCTCACTGAAGGCGACAAAACTATGAATGACACATGACACGACACAGTGAAGTAAACAGAAATAAACTCAAAATCTGTTTTAGATTTTAGATTTTGAAAAATAGTCACCCTTTACTTTGATCACTGGTTGGCATTTCTGGACCCTGACAAAGCATGATGGGAAGTGAAAACCATTTCAGGAGACTTCATCAATAAGGGTTTGCAGTAGTGTCAACAGAGCAAAGGTTGGATACTTTGAGGATTTGGATATAAAACAATTAAAAATATGTATTTAGTGGAGTTATTTACCATATTTTTTAGACTATAAGCGCACCGGGTTATAAGGTGCAATATGAATAATGTTGAATTCTCTCATCTATTTTCATACATAAGGCGCACCAAATTATAAGGCGCATTAAGCGAAACAAAAGGACAACACTTTTTTTATTTTCTATGAGGAGGACTCAAATATACACTGAGTAATAATATGTTTAAAGCAGATTTGTGCACATTTGTTTACATTTTACAGAAACAAAACTTAAAACCACATGACTCATTTGCATAAACTATAAGAGCTGAAAAAAATAACTTGTGCCTGATGTGGTCAGCTTCTGTCAGACGAAGCTCCTGACTCCGGTAACTGTAATGATCCGACAATCCATCAAGCGGTGTGGCTTTGTAGTTTACCAAAGTCGTACTAAAACATTTTGACAGATTTTTGAGCGTCGTGTACCACAGAAAATCGGTTTGAGGTCAATAAACACAACTAGAATTAAAACATAAAGCACTGGATTATAAGACGCACTGTAGATTTTTGAGAAAATTAAAGGATTTTAAGTGAGCCTTATAGTCTGAAAACTATGGTATTCACAATTTGATTTATAAACTTACACATTCTGATCAAAATAGTTGTAGCTGTTAGCTGAAGAGTGTATTAGGAATGTACTAGCAAACACAGGAAGAACATGCAAACTTCACAGACAAAGGAAATCTAACCCAATACCTTCAGGTTATGGGGTGAGACCACTCAGCCACTGTGCCAGCCTTGAACTTCCTAGAAAATAACTAATAACTAAACAACTAAACTAATATCAACTGGTCTGAACTTTGCTCTGTTGTACACTGTACCAACACGACTGTACTGAGAGTCCCTGTATATAAAATAAGGCAAACTACATTAGCCTCTCGCTGTTATCTTACAGTGTTATCAGCCCACAGCTGTGGATCCCACACAGTGGCTGTATTTGACCCAGTGATCCACATGTCTCTATGAATAGCCGCGTGTCTGGTCCTTCAGCAGGAGATATGTGTGCTGAGGTAATGGCCGCTCGGAGCAGATAACCCCGGGGCCGGCCGTGTGCTCGTGTGGTGTGATGATACGGTAGTGCCTCTGACCACAGCGCAGGGACCAAAGAGGAAGGACCACAGCTCAAACCAGTCCAAGTTTATCTCAGTGAGTGGTTTTGATCTCACTGGGTCTGGTTCATGTCAGTGTGGAGTTTGTGTGCAGCAGCTTCTCCAATTGAAATGTGCTGTTTTTGGACCTTCTGCACTTTTCATCTGTAGTTTTTTTAAAAACTGTAACGTGGGGACAATAAGACATGTTTTATTGTATTTTATTTTATTATCTTTACCTGAGAATGGGACACAGTATGACGTTAAACTCCTACAACCTCACTTGCAGAATGGACACCTCTTTTTTTGTGTGTATTTTTGAGAGGTGAAAACAACATGGTGAAATCAAGGTTACATAGATTGAACTAAATAAGTAAACAAATAATGCCATATAGTGGAACATTCCACACACAATTATTATAACACTTCAACCAGGAGACAGACACTATACAAGAAAGTTCTATAATCAACACTTGAATGCAAGTTTTTCCAAATGAAAATGTTAATAACTAGTTAGTAAGTATCTAACAATAACCAAATTATCATGATATCGGATCGTCAGAACTCTCACTATAATATCATGGTCTGTCACAATATATTGAATTGCAAGGTTTTTCACTTAAAATATTTTTTAAAAGATGGAACTGCATAGGTCATGATCCTTTACTTACTTTACTATATAATAAAATAACTGTTATTAAGCACTTTTAAATCTTATGTCGTGGGATTATGGCAGTAATGATTCACACTGAAGACTGGTCAAGGTATTTAAAAAAGAAAAAAATAGCATATACAATTCTGTTAACCTCAAAAAATATCACAATAAGGATCATACCATAAGAGGCATATCATGATAATATTGTACTGTGAGATTTGGATATCGTCCCTACTAGTTAGTATTAGCAATGTTATACCAAAGTACACAGAAAATGTTGTAACCATTGCAAATAATCGCATGAAATAAGCCAAATTGTTTTTGTAAAGAACACCAACAAAATGTTACCCAATAATGTCAACTACATTACAAAAATACAATAGTCCTAGCACTGTACTTTGTGGCATCCCTGTGCATGTCTATCCCATGAGACCATCCATACCAAAACCATCTTCCTCTTCTCCAGGCGCAGCATAGATTCCATTGATCTTACAGCAGCGGTCTGGTCTCATACAGGAAATCCTCCGGACCACATGTGTCGGATCAGAAGAACCCTGGTTTTATTTGGGCTCAGAGAGTCTGCTCCTCACACGTACCTTCTGACTGCCGGTCAGATCAGGTTACTACAAAGAACGCAGCCTTCTCTGTTACACACTTTTGAACATTTACACAGCTATTCTTTATGTGGGTCACTCCTGGTCAGTGGAAACTTGAAACAATTCTCCTGTTTGATCAGTGTTGTTTAACGGATTACTTTGGGCCCCTTCCAAGCACATATAAATTTAAGATTTGTACAGTTTAGTTTAGGTTTGTCATCAAAATAAATAAATAAAAATAATAATAATAATAATAATAATTAATTATTATTATTATTATTATTATTATTATTTTTCAAATAAAAATAAATAAATAAATAAATGCTACTACTAGTATAAAAACTACATAGGACTCATAAAAAAATAAAATTAATAAATATAATAATATAATAATAATAATAATAATAATAATAATAATAATAATAATAATACATGAAAATAAAAATACAAAAATAAATACATAAATAAAATGTGTAGTTTAAAAAATATATAGTTTTAAAATATATAAGACCACACCGTAATATTAATGATAAAATAAATGAACACTTTTCTTCGGCATTTACTGCGGAGGACAGAATGAAATCTGATTGCCACAGTGGATTAATACAAAAAAATAAAATAAAGTAAAAAGCCCATCAACCATAAAGTGACCGGTTAATAGAAAGGCATCTGACAACAAATCTGACCAAAAAATTATACATACGTTAAAAAAATAAATAAATACATAAATAAAATTGACAAAAATACTTGAGATTGTGCTGTAATTATGTTTGAATTTTCTCGTCAATTATGAATGCAGTAATATTTGCCGAGTTGCCAATAAATCTCTGCTAGTTTGTTCCCCACCGTTCCCGTCTGTACGTCGCTGGTACAAACACAACTCAAAAGTAAAGTGACAGTGCACTGGGCCCCGTGCCAGCGCAGCTTTACTCAAACACATTTGTCTCGAGGAGTTTTGGGGCCAATTGGTTCAAACAGCACAGCGAGGGGCCACTCCACGCAGCAGGGGCCCGGGTTGGGTTAGCAAACTTCTACCGACAAGTAGCACAAGATGGAGTGTTGTTCCTAAAGCTAAATGAGCTAGTTCCACCAGATCTGCCGAACGGTTGCTCACAGAGGTCAAGTACGGCATTTTCTCACAAACTATTTCAAGTTTCTTTGTTTCCTGATTTGAACGCTCACAAGGTTTGTAGTTATTTTGAAAAGACTTGCTAGAATATTGACATAGGCACGGTGGACGAAGTGTATTGTCCAATCTTTCAAAAACATGTGTGCTGATCAAACTTTTACCTACAAGATGGAGTGTTGCTGCTAACGCTAAATGAGCTAGTTCCACCAGACCTGCTAACGTTTGGTTCGCTAAAGGTCAACATCATATTTTACGGGCTCTTGTGTATCCGCCATGTTTGTATGACGCTAGTTGGACCAAACAACCGGCCAAACTAAACAAATGGATACAGTAAACATGCTCTGAACTTTGAGCAAACTAGCCAAGTTTTTGAAAGTTGGCATTTGCATCGCAGCAGACCTGGTGATTGTCCAAAAATTCCAAAAAAAATCATTCTTCACTTTCTGTAAATATGTTTTTGGAAAATTGTAATTTGTTCCAGGACTGAGATTAGTTAGCAGCGCAATCTTAAAATTTCAAAGTGTAATTTGAATTATTATTAAGCCTTTTTTTTTTCAGTTTCTCTTGGGAGTCTTTGGAATATTTACTCAGCAGTATAAACTAATGAGAGTTTGTTTTACTGTTTTATTTATATTTGGCATATATGGAACAGTAGGATCTTCTCAAAACCTAGTTACTGTGGTTTCAGATTCTAGAATGTCATAATGAGGGTTCATTTAATTGTACTTTATCATGAAAAATCCAAAAGATAACTGCTCAATGCTGAACCTGATCATTTCAATTATTGACTAGACTCAGCATCTGACTGTACTGATAATTAGCAGCTGATGTCATCATCATCATCATCGTCTGCTGCATTGATCAGGTCCAGCTCAGCCCCTGCAGGCTTCAGAACACAGCAGCTCATCTTTTAACTGGAAAGAAGCGGTGGGACACGTCACTCTTGTTCTTAAATCCCTGCACTGGCTTCTTGTACATTTAGAATCTATTTTAAAATTGTAATGACTGTTTTTAAGAGTCTTAATGGCACCCGTCTATTCATCTGAACTCCTTCAGCCCCATGTTCCATCCAGAGGTCTGTGCTCTGCAGACCAGCACCTCCTGATGTCCCCAGGACCAGACTGAGGACCAGAGGAGATGAGACCTTCTTTGTGGTCGCTCCACAACTGTGGAACACTTTGCCTTTGCACATTAGAAGTGCACAGTCACTGGAGCACTTTAAATCCCTGCTCAAAACACTCCTTTTCTCCTTTTGCCTAGAGTTAGCATCTTGCTGTTATTATTTTTATATTCTTATTCTTCTTCTTGATTTGCTTATTATATGTTTTATCTCACTGTAAATGTTGTTCTGCACTTTGATAAGCTCTGGCTGTTTTAACTGTGCTTTACAAATTTAAAGAATTTACAAAGACTTTAATCTGAGCTTTATTTTAACACAATTTGACCAGAAAAACCTTTTTCCTCCAGTGAGCTTCTGTACAAAACAAAAATGCCTGAGGGCTACTCATTTTAAGGGCCGCAACAAATTGAGACGATGATAAGAAAGAAGGTGAGCCTTTGGGAGTGTTAGTGTTTATTAGAACATGAAGCTCGGCTTCAAAATGACACATTGACATTAGTAATAGGCATGTATTTAACCACATGTTCTTATTCAGCACAGTGGTATAATTCCAAAATCCGTTGTCGAGTTACTTGGAAGGGGGTGGAAAGATACTGGCAGCTCCCGAGCTACAGGTTGGAGACCCCTAGTTTACATCCATTTTGTATTTTGTATTGAGTTTTCAGACCATTTTGAAACTTTGGGCTGTGTTTGCTAATGTGTGTCACCAAAATAACTTCTAAACATTCTGTCATACACATACATGTAGAACACCCCCAGCGTGATGTCATTGCAAAGTATTCATTACAACCCCCATCTGTATTAAATATTATTGCCCTTTAGAATGTTGTGTTGTCATCTGAAACCAAACCGATGTGCAGTATGTTCTTTTCGTGTGATTGAGGCGTACACTTCGCCCTTCTGCCTGTATCACTATGCTGAGTCTTTTCACTGGCAGTTGGAGTAGCCATTGGCACTTAATTACTGCCACATCTCTGTCCCTTTTGCCCCCGGACAGCTACGCCACACTCGCGTCTTTCCCAGATATCTTTTCGCCCCAGTTTTCCTTGAACCCCGGTTTAAACGGTAGCTAGGCGTGTTGTTTTCTCTTAGGCTATTTTGGAGTTGTTAATCTGGAAATGACTCTTAAGGAGCTTGTGTCTAATTACCTTCCCTTCGGCACAAACCTGTCAGCCTAAACTTTTAATCCCTGCCTTCCGTGGATTTCAATCTGGCTCGTAATGATCATGTATGCAGAGAGGACGTGGCGTGTGGGCTCCGTCGATGTGGGTGCGTTTAGCACCGTGGACTCTTAGCATAAATCAATGGGGTTGGTGTAATTAAAGCCGCGGTTTCCAGTTTGCCACGATGGGTCGATGGTCAAACGCTATGATGAATGGAACAGGTCCGTGCAGAGGAGAAGGTCAGATTTGGATGACTTGAGGGACGCAGAAAGGTTATGGAGATATGATATGGTTTACTCGTGAATAATGAATGTGAAGAAGGGATGTAAAAGAAGTTAAACGTCCTAGATTACGCTAAATGGACTCTTGTGAGATTGAAGCCGTGTTAGAATTGTGTTACTTCACCAAAAACGTGCCTGGAGTTGTGTTTTGTTTCCTTTACACATGTTGGAGAAACCCTTTATTATTAGTCTAGTGTTCCACCTCGTGATGTCATGAAGATTTGGTTTAGCTCGGGTTTAGACCTGTTTTAGTCTAGATGTTGACCTGTTTCTAGACCTGGTTTAGTCTTTGGTCCCATTAGACTTAATTTGGTTAAGGTCTTGACGTAGTCGTGGTTTAGTCCTGGTTTAGTCCTGGTTTAGGTCTATCTAAGTCAGGGGTGGGCAAACTAAGGCTTTAATCTTTTTCATCCGTCCCGCGGAACTTTAATAATAATAAGAATATAATAATAATAATGACCATTTTCAGTGTTTTAAAAGTCATTTCAATAAATAGTAAATTTCGTGGGACATGAAAGACAGATATTTTGTTGTAATGCTTTGTAATATTTTTCAGTTATCTTCCTCACAATGGGACATTTCAATTACATGGGATATTTTTTTGTTCGCTTTCTCTTATGAGGTGGATTACAAAAAAAACAAACATACATCTGCTCCTCGTCCGGCCCTTCCCTCAAATCTTAGAACCCTTTTCGGCCCTCGAGTCAAAAAGTTTGCCCACCCCTGATCTAAGTCAATTAAAAGAACATTCGTACTTGTCCTGATTTGGGCCCAGTTTGTGTCATAATGCAGATTTTGTTTGGTCCTGTTCTAGTCCTGTTCTTGTTCAGGTTTAGTCTGGGTTCTGTTTAGTCTCAACTTTGTGATGTGCAAGTTTGAATGTACCTTAAGTTTTGGTTTAGTTCTCTTTAAAAGTCTTACTTCTGGTTCTAGTCATGATTTAGTCCTCGTCTAGTCCACGTTTAGACACATTTCAAATATGAACACCCCTTAAGTCTTGTTTAAGTTAAGTTTAGTTTAGTGTTTTTTTGAAGGGGCAATGTTCAGAGATATTAAGCTCATAAAAACTGAAATGTTACATAAGAGCTAAATAGCTTCTATCATTGTACTTGGACTAAAAAGTTTGTAAATCAGTGGTTTTGACCCGTTAAGCCCCCTGCTCATACACGATTTAAGGTTCTACTGACTATTTTGGGATTGATTCATAATACTATATCAACACATTCTATTCTTTTCAAATGTCTCATTAGGCTGGAATGTCCCAAGCAGGCCCATGTACCTTGGCCCATGTACGCTCCACTCTGCCAAAACCAACAGAGTCTGCAAGGTGCAAGGCCAAGTGCTGAAACGCTCTCACCGAGAGTTACACAAACCACAGGGAGACTGACCAAACCACAACGCACAACTACAACACAACCAGAGGGAGACTGACCAGAACACACAACCGGAGAAATACAGACCGGAACACACAACCACAACACAACCAGAGAAATACAGACCGGAACACACAACACAACCACAACCAGAACACACAACCAGAGAAATACAGACCGGAACACACAACCACAACACAACCAGAACACACAACCAGAGAAATACAGACAGGAACACACAACCACAACACAACCAGAACACACAACCAGAGAAATACAGACAAGAACACACAACCACAACACAACCACAACACAACCAGAGAAATACAGACCGAAACACACAACACAAACACAACCACAACACAACCAGAGAAATACAGACCGGAACACAACACCACAACACAACCAGAACACACAACCAGAGAAATACAGACCGGAACACACAACCACAACACAACCAGAGAAATACAGACCGGAACACACAACCACAACACAACCAGAACACACAACCAGAGAAATACAGACAGAACACACAACCACAACACAACCAGAGAAATACAGACAAGAACACACAACCGCAACACAACCAGAACACACAACCAGCAGGGTCTAAACCAGACCAGACCAGAACACACAGAGAGGGAGCTGCAGATCCTCCTGTGGACTGTGGACAATAGAGTGAGCGGTCAGACCAGTTCAGAGGAGTTATTGTTAAAGCAGACCTATTGTACTTCTGTGTACTTTATATTTATAATGTATGACACCCGTGGATCATTATGTCATCATTTAGACATTATAAATTGCAATGTTAATCTAAAATGACTAAGAAAGAAATCCACTGACTCCTGTGTTAAAAACTGCTGTGTCCATCACAACAACAAAGAGTCGCACCTCTGATGGAAAGCTGCACGTGACAGTATTGAGTAGCAGATTTTTTTCCCCCAATTTTACATGATCACAGGTTAAGAAATAAAATTGAAGAACAAAGTAAGTATAGGGCAGTGGGCGTGTACCGGTGGAGGTGAAAACATGGGTTGAAAATGGTGGTTTGAAAATGTAATTAAAGCTGACTCAAACTTACACAAATCACTCCAAATACAACTACAGACGATGCATTATAAAAAGAAATAAAGATAAAGAAACTACTATAACATGTTTAAAAGCTTGAAAAGTTGATTTTGTGGAACAGATTTAACAACTGAAAGGAATGCAAGAGATATAACAAAAGGTGATTTTAAGAAGAAATGGTTTATTTTTAACCTCAATGAATGAATTAAAAATCAAAAAAATCAAATAAAAATCATACTACAATCATTTGAGACTTAACATACATTATAACATTATCACAACATTAAAATATACTGAAGTCACTTTACTGAGATTTATTCTGTTCATATGCTTCACTGTTACTTTTATTGTACATAATACTTGTTTTGGTATTTTTTATTTTTGCTCCACCGAAACAGTGTGTTACATTAGAGTCTATTTTTAAGTCTATTTTTCAATTATTTTTAAGCCATTATCTATTATCTTGTTTTATTGCATGTTACCATTTTGCTGCTGTTCTTAAATTGTGCGTTGCAACACTGGAATTTCCCCACTGTGGGACTAATAAAGGCATATCTTATCTTATCTTATCTTAAAGTGTTGTCGTAGTGTATTGTTTTTATCATGCTTCCGTAGAGAATTGTGGTGCTGGAGCATGAGTGACGACGGCTTGGGTTTGAACAGGGCCTGGGAGAGATCACTAGATTACTCAGACATGTATGGATGACGTCTAAAACCCCTTCAAGTACGGTTTTGATGAGGGAACAATGTGGTAGCACGGTGGAAAGCTCCAAAAAGTGGATTTTGCATAATACCACCTCTTCTAAATCTAAATTACGACAATGTCAAGAATAAAATTTGGACTAAAGGAGGATTAAACCACGACTAAACCCAGACTAAACTAGGATTTATCCAAGGTACTGAGAACAATGGGGAAAGCAGTCGGACCAGTCGGAGCTGTGTTAGAAGAAAGTGTACTTCCAGCAGAAGGAGGTTACATAAGGCACTGCTTTGTCTGCTAATGCCTCCTAACATGTAATTACACACAATCTAATGTGCTCTCACTATTCACAGCGAGGAAGCATAATCCACTCACCAGGATCTGCTCTGAAGTGACTCTATTGTGTAGACAGAGTAATTATCTTATTCATACCAACAGTGAACTTCTGTGAAAGAGAATGAGGTGAAAGAGCTGCAGCCCAGGTGTGAGGTTCTGGTTCAGGTGTGCAACACGCGGCAGGTTAGACGACTCATTTCAATAAAGCGTAAAGATTATGATGCAACATCGACTTTTGTCCCTCATCAAAAACAGGTCTGAAGGGATTTTAGATGCCAACCATACATGTTTGAGTCATTTAACGATCTCTTCCAGGACCTATTTGGACCCTCCTTATGGTTAACAGTCCAATTCTGCCCTCAAACCTACATCACCCATGCTCCCACAAGATAGTTCTCCATAAATATTCTAGACCAGGCTTGTCCAAACTACGGCCTGTGGGCCAAATGCAGCCCTCAGACAACTCCCCTTTTTTCTTGGCCCTCAGGCTTTCAGGTGACTTGGCCCAAATGAGAGACCAGACCACCCCCTCAGTCCTTCAGAACTAGAGACCGGACCACCCCCCACTCCTCCAGAACCAGAGCCCAGACCACCCCTCTCCTCTAATATTTAGTGTGTGATTTTGAGGATCTTAGGCATGAATAAAGACTGATGGCTCATTCTAACGTGTTAAACATGCACATTTTTCAATTATTCAGTGTATTGAGCACCAGTCTACGGCCCATGATCAGTCCTCTGCTTCATCTGTGTTTAGATGTGGCCCTTAATGAAAAAAGTTTGGACACCCCTGTACTAAACCATCAAACAAAACAATACACTACAACTTCACAAACCTGATAGGATGTGCAGTAGTTTCATTAGAACACATGGCATTTGTAAAGTGTTGGTGCTGTGAAGGGGCAGTGACTTTAGATTCATAGCGTCAAAAACAAAAATGAAACTTATACAACAGGTTATTTTCTGCAAATATAGCATTTTCATAAGAAGAAAAGGTAAAATCTTGATCTAAATATGTGATGTGTTACAGTTAATAGGCCCATAGATGGAAATTACTCGCTCTTCAAAGCAAATTAGACACCGTGTCCTAGTTTTAGTGGTTTATGACTTCACTTCCTGACTGAACATGGGACATAATGACATAATGTGTATGAAATATGTGTGTGTGTGTGTGTTGCATTTGTGTATTGATGGCATAGATAGAGACATTCCTTTTTAGAAACAGCAATGTGTACTGTACTTTACAACTCCACGTTTTTGTAACTTTCCTTCACAAATTACCACTTAACTATGAAAACTAAGTATTTTCCACAGTTGTTATCCCACGAAATGAGATAATAATTATAAAAACATGCAATCCTTAAATTTAAAGTGGATTCCAACTAATCTTTCACTAACTCAGGACCAAACCAGGATTAAAACAGGTCTAAACCAGATCTTACCCAGGATTAAACCAGGGTTTACCATCACCATCAGGACAAAACAAGGACTAAACCGGGATTTAACCGAGCACTTAAAGGGCCATTATTATGCAATTATCTGATCTGGGTTATAATGTTGTTTCCTCGCACAAACATACCTGGAGTCGTGTTTTGTTTAGAATCGTTGGACCGTTTCAGCCTTGGAATTGCCGAACTCTATTCAACAAAAGGTTAAAAAAAAAACAACAAAACAAAAAACTACTGCTTCATGACATCACAAAGTGGAACAGAGCATTTTGAGCTTTGGAGATATAGACAGAATAATTATAAAGGGTTACCGTATTTTCCGCACTATAGGGTGCTCTGGATTATAAGACGCACTGTCATTAAATGGTCTATTTTTGAACTTTTTTCACATATAAACTGCACCGCACTATAAGGTGCATTAAACGAAACACAACAGTTAGATAAGTCAGTCAAACTTTATTTAATGCGTTCACAATAACTCTCAAATTTATTCAGTTGTAATGCGTAAAAAAAGTACTGTCTGAGATGTTAGATTATTCACAATAAGTCATAGTTCAAACAGTTGGGTGATTCCAGCGTCCAGCACGTCCACATCCCTCTCGTCATTATCCGAGTCAGTGTGGTTACTGTTCCCTGCAGTTCAGTGATGATTCTGGTCTTGGTGAAAGCTCGGACCACAGTTGATACTGATCCTTAGCCCGAGCGTCTACGATCCGTTGGCAGATCATGGCGTAAGTCGCTCGGCGCTGTCTCTCTGTCTTGGTGAATGTGTGTTCTCCTTCTCCACTGCTCCCACGCAGCTCGCACTTTCACTTTATAACAGCCTTGAGTTTAAAGTGGGCATTGTGAGCATGTCTCTTGACAGGTGCATTTTGATATTAAAAGGAATCACAGTATGTATTACTCCTGATGCTCCGGACTACAAGAGCCGGAATGCTGCAAGTGGAGCAGCTTTGTACTTTACTAAAGTCGTACTAAGGCACCCCAATAAATTCATATATAAGGGGCTCTGGATTATAAGGCGCACACTCGTTTTTTTGACGAAATTAAAGGCTTTTAAGTGCTCCCTATAGTGTCGAAAATACGGTACTCAAATGTATGAATGAAACAAAACACAACTCCAGGTATGAAAAAAGCACAAACCAAGGACTAAACCAGGACTAAGATGGCACTAAGTCAGAACTATAACCCAAGACCAAACCTGGACTAACCCAGGACTAAACCAGGATATAGACTAATGTAAGCAGACCAGACACCTTTCTAACCTAAGGCAACGATGCATCAAGTCTTACAACCCGACCAAAATGGCCTCAGTACCGTCAATCCCCAGTCCATACTATTGTCGCGTCCTCGAGCAATACACTTCACTCTCCTTGCCCACGTACCTGATAGACTCTGGGAGGCCATTACAGCAGCACACTCCCTGAGACCTGCCTCCTGTTTTATTAAAGCGGGAAGGAGCAGGTCCGGACTGGGGACTGCGGTCATGCTCCGTGGTCCGAGTCTGATCCCAAACCTGGACTTGGGTGGGATTATGGGGGGGATTTGCAGGGGGGCATTTTGGTGAAGTTGTAAAAGTTGTGCACCGGGGACATGCGGAGGAAAATTGCTGTAGTTGTTGGATTTGCACATGTGGTTTACACTGATGACTTTGGAGACTGGATTTCCCTGCGCAATAGTTTGAGCTCTAACTCGTATATTATGCATCCTGTACTGGCTTTTTCAACTACTTTTGGAAGATTGGTTTTTGATGTTTATATCTTGAAATGATGTATAAAATGTACGGAAAATAAGTAAGCAATGAACAGCTAATAAAATAAAAACACTTCTTTGCTGGGGAGGACTTGCATTTAGCTGCCACAATGAGAAGTGAAGCAGTTTACTTGATTTTTTACTGTTTTAAACAAAGGGGTTATTCCAAAGAGGTTAATTTAGTCTTCGACTTCGACTTTGTTTGACCGTCCTTATGGTTAACAGTCCGATTCTGTCCAAAGCTCAGCCCACAAACCTACATCACACATGCTCCCACACGATAATGCTCCATAAATATAATAAAACATGACACAAAACAATGCACTACACCTTCACAAACCTGATGGGATGTGCAGTAGTTTCAATAGAACACATGGCATTTGTAATGTGATGATGCTGTGAAGGGGCAGTGACTTAAGACTCATAGCGTCAAAAACAAAAATGAAACTTATACAACAGGTTAATATGTAATTTTTGGTCATATATAGCACTTTCAAAACAATAAAAGGTAAAATGGTGATCTAAATATGTATGTATGCTGCATTTGGCTCACAGGCCATAGTTTCTCCATGCCTGGACTAAATAAATCAAATCAGCTGAGTGACACGTCACAGCAACATCACGTGACCACAGTCAAAACTGTCAGGTCTGAAAACAAACTCTTGGTCTGAAAAAACAACCTAATAATATAGTTCTGAAGTTATTCCTCACTTACCTTATGCCTTATTTTGTAATGATGAAATTAGTCCACTGATCACTTTGGAGACTGGATTTCTAAACATTTTTGTCAATGGCTTTGCGATCGAATATGTGAATAATAAATATGTAAATAGTGTTGGACTTCTATAAGGTATTAACTGCTATTTAATCACATATTTAGATCAGCTTTACCCTCATCATCCAAGACTGTTCTGAGCATCATCGTTTTTCACTGCAATGAGTTTATAAGCACTTTTCATAACTTTCCAAAACCAGAGTGGAGTTTTGCTGTCAACAACTACCGTGCTAACCATCCACTTCCTGATAATCAGACAATAAAATGCTTTTTAATTAGATGCAGGTTGTACCCAGCAGACTTATTTTGACCTCAAGAGCGGCTTATACAATAAAACTGTACTCAGGCAAGACAAAGTTTACTCAAATACACGAAAAAAAAAACATTGTGTACAGGCTCCCAATATTAACTGTAGCTTTACATTGTTTTGCATCCAAATTTTAGCTTGTAATATTGCTTTAAAAATGGGAGATTGCCACATTAAAATATGCATTCTCAATATAAATTAAATAAATCTTCTATATATTCTACAAAATATACTTCCTTTTTTTTGTATTTGAAGATGAAATCTGCAACTCAAGTATTTCATTTGGTCAGATTTGTTTGTATTATGTATTGATTGGAGTAAAGAGTAGAGTTGTAGTGCCAAGACTGAAAGGGAAACATGTGGACACTTAATTAAACCGTTAGTGTTTTGACCCCGGCTCACTCTATCTCACCCACCATCGTGTCCTTGGGCAAGACACCTAACCTTCCCCCTGTTCAGCTCCCATTCCTTCGAGCGCATCCCCCCAATTAGCGCTTTACCCAAATCGTCGCTAAGTGAGGCTCTAGCTGTGGGGCTGGCGTCAGCGCGGGTCAGCGGACAGGAGGCCTCGTCGGTGATAATGATCTGCTCGGTGAGATCTGCTTACAGATGAAGCGCGAGTGTTCGGAGGAGGCCATCTGTCCGCGGGCTAACAGGGAGAGTGCATCCAATTGTCTTCTAATTGTCCTTGGTTAGCGCGCGGGCTAATTTCATCATTACAACAGCACTGGTGGAAATGCCCGGCTCCTTCAGGGGGGTTCGCTCCATTCCAAGAACAGCTCTGGCTAATGATACGTATTGGATGAAACTGTGCTATTATTACGCAATACTTGTACTTGTACTTGAGTAGGTCCAATGTTCTGTTGAAGTAATAGTACCATTTCAGGAGGAAACATTTTTGTCATTGAGTGTGTTTACATGCACATCAGTATCCCAGTTATTAGTCATATCCCGGTTCTGTCAGTATTCTGGTTACTGTGTTTACTGCACTGAGAAACCGGGACACTCATATCCGCGTACACATGAACAAATGGAGAATCCCGGTTTCTTGACATAATCTTACAAATGCACAAGTGCAAAAATGAACTTAAATCAATTTCATAAACCAGGAAAAATACAAACCGTGAGCTTCTTTAGCATAAGAAGCTAAGGAGCTATGAGATTTCCCACAATCCACTGCACACATCAAACCTACAGATTCTTCATTAAAATCTTCTGCATAAATAAACTCAACTTTACAACATATAAACCAGAACCACTGTAGAGCCACATCAGCCCGTTTGATCAGATCATTCAGCTCTGATCACATTTGTTTACGTTTTACAGAAACTAAACTTAAGACCACATCGCTAATTAGCATAAACTGTTAGTGGTGATAAAAACAGTTGCTCCTTGTGCCGCTGATGCGATCAACTTCTTTTGGACTAAATGACACGACTCTGTGGATTGTGTGTGTTATTTTTGTGACAGAAGAGGTGCTGATGATGGTGAGTCTGTTCTGTGTGTTTACAGTACAGGAGATGGTTCATGTTTTAGCTTTTCAGCGATCACACGAGTGCAGATTGTACATGTGCAGGTTTAGCGCAGCTCTTAATTTTATTTCAGTTATTTTACTCATTTGGTCACTTTATTTATGTTGGTCAATTTATTTATGTCACTACAGTTGTGGTGAAAAGACTGAAAAGTGTCTTTTGGACGCATGTGCACTCAACTTTATGTAGCAGTAACCGGGATACTGTGTTTACATACCACAAGTATCCCGGTTACTATCGGAATAAACCAGTGACCGTATCCCGGTTTCTAATAACCAGGATACTGCCATAACCGGGATACTGAAACCGGGTTACTGCATCTACATGCACCATGAAGAAACCAGGATACTCAAAAAACCCGATCATGACCGAGTTATTGATGTGCATGTATACACACTCAATGGTTCAGTGACTTGATATGTGAAGAATAAATATGGACAGAGAGGATGTTTGACAAATAAATCACATACTTAACTCACATACATAAAACAATGTATTAACAATTTTCACTTGTGTTTTTTGGTAAAGAAGTTTAAATGTTTAACTCTGGACAGATACATGAAATATGAGACTTAGTTTGTGCTGTAGGACTTTGTTGTTCTGTTTCTGATTAGTTTGTTTCCTCTCACTGTATTTATGAAGATGAACTGGTGTCAAGATGACGCTCTGACAAAGGAATAAAGGGTAAAGGCAGAATAAGATTAAGCTTCAGCCGACACCTTTTCAGTCTGTGTATGTTAAATACGACTGTCTGTGAAATAATGTCAGAATATACCTGAGAAAGACATAAATAAATTGTAAAAATGAATATATTCACTTTTCCAATGAAAACACACTCCAAAGTTCTAGTAGAGGTGCAAATGCAAGATAAAAGTGAACACATGCAAAGCACACTCAGATGGCTGATGTCTTTTTTCTATTTTTAAATAACGTTTTGGCAAAAAAAAAAAAAAAAAAAAAAAAAAAAAAAGCTTTTGTCAGCTCAGTGAGTTCAGCCACTCTACCGGGTGACCTCACTTTGGGACCGTCCCTTCGTTGGTGTGGATATGAGCACCTGGGCTGGCAACCATTTTGTGTACTGTGGTCCAAAGCAAGAAAAATGATCTGACAAAGGCTTTTTTTTTTTTTTTGCCAAATGTCATTCAAAATAAAAATAAAAAAAGCTTTTTCACACCGGTTATCTGAGTGTGGTATACATTTTTCCACTTTTATGTTCCACTTTATCATACATTCACCCATTCACACACACACTCACAGAGGGCGAGGTGGGTTAAGTGTCTTGCCCAAGGACACAGTGACAGCATTCATCTGTGGGAGCTGGAATCACACCATCAACCTGTGGGTCAGTGGATCTGACGCGTAACTTTATAGAAAAAGTGGATTAAGTGAATTGTGTCGTCACCCACAGAGTTCAGCGCCGCTCAGAAGAAACTCCTCATGCTCACGGTTACAGGAGCCAATCTGGAGCCAGGATCTGTATTATTAATAGGATTTTTGTGACGGACAAAAAAAAATAAAAAAAACCACCAGGATCATGTAGTCTGAGTTAATCCGGGGCTCACAGCAGCATCACAGAGAGAGGGACGACAATATTCTAATGTAAGTCAATGGGAGCCAAAGTCAGAAGGAGCCAGAAGAGCCACATTTCTCTTTGGAACATGGCAGCTAACACGTCATATACTGTTTTATTTTCACTTAATATGTGGCATTAACTGCAAATAAATCACATATTCAAATCAGCTTGTTACAAAAACAGTGTATTAACAAGTTTCAGCTTTCTTTTTACAAGTTTTACAGTTTTTTTTTTTTTACGCTCCAGTCATTTTGCTCCCTGTGCAAAGTCACTCCCCGTTCAGAGCACTGTGACAGAACAATCAGTGTGCAACCCAATAATGAAACCGCACACCGCACGTTTCAGATTTGTGGACTTGTGGGTGTGTGGAGCATTGTACAGAATCTTACAGCATAAGCAGGGTTCGAATAGGGCATGGGAGAGATCGCTAGATTACTCAGACATGCATGGATGACATCTAAAACTTCTTCAGGCATGTATTTTTTTTTGACGAGGGAACAATATTTACTGATTGTGAAAGCTCATGAACATCAAATTTGCATAATACATGAAAAAAACTTAATGTTGACTATAAAATAAAACGGTTTGAACAATTTGGTTTTCTTCATCTGACTGAAACAACACATTTTCTATTTTATTGTCTGCTCTTTGGCAATATCTCAACAGTTCCAGAGGAGTGGGTCTTATTTTATATTTTCAAGTAGCCTAAGGGTCGTCAGAAGAATTGAAAATCAGATACTAACACTAAACCCATCTCTATGAAATCAGCGTGTAATCGTCCCGGTTACGGCAGGAGCTAATTCGATGGTGACATCAGCGCCGGTTTCGCACACGTTCCTCCTTCAGGGATGTTAGATCACGTCCCAGAATAGCCTCGTAGCGCATGAGCTGGTGCTTATTATATGGGATGTTGTGTTAGCAGTTAGCATGTTGTTATCTTTTGTAGCGCGTCGGAGGCTCGTGATCACAGCGGCAGGCCTGTACCCCCTCCACACACACACACTCACACACACACACACACACACATGCACACACACATGGAGAGTGCATTAGCGAGGCGGCGTTCTTGGACTAATGACAGAGTTCATAAAACCAGCGAGGAGGAAAAGTGATGGGGGAAATGGGAAACACCTGTCTAACCCCACTGCAGTGTTTGGCTCCTGGAGCTGACTCAATATTCATGATCATAATCACAGAGCCGAGTGTAAACTACAGCGCGGCGCATTTGAGAAGGTGGGACCAGTGTTTATGGAGCGTGTGCCATCTCCTCACAGTGAGAAGAAGCCGTGAAACTGTTCACATTTCAACATCAAAACAGTAGAAAATATCATTCATACAGTAGTGGTCGTTTTATTATTGTATCCATGGGTTTCAGAACAATGAAAAGTTTGGATCACTTGTCTGTAGACTCTGCTCACCTGACTGTGCGAAAGGTAGATTTGAGGAGAGATACTTTGGTGTTTTCAAGAAAACTCATGGGTCCAGTCAAGCAGTAATGGAGGGAAACAGGGGCAGATTTTTGACATTCAAATGTCTCTTATTCAGAAACTAGAGGGACTATTGAAATAAGTAAAGTATCAGAATGTAGGAAAGAGTTACACTCCAACAGGGTCAAGTTAAACCTGTGATATTCTTTCAAGTTGTTGACAAAAAAATATAAAACTCATGTCGGTAACGGAGGGAATGAAATATGCAGCACTTTTTGGGCAATAAATCCAAACAGTGATAACTCTTGGTTCTCACTTCCATATCCTTAACAAACTGGTTTGAATATTTGCTTCATATAGTTTTCTACCATATGGTACAAGATTAGGTTGAAAAACCTCTTACTTTTTGACTCATGAGATTTTTGATTAAGAAAGGTCATGGTAACGGAGGGAAAAGTAACAGAGGGAAAATTGTACAAACAAGTAGAAGGTGCAGGATTTTATATCATTTGTCGCTTAATACTTTAATATTACTTCAAAATGAAAGGAAACTATTTCTATAAAATATGTCAGTCCTTCCAAGCAAATTTTTATCATTTTAAATACATGTATTTTAAAAATCATGTACCTTCAACAACAGTTCAAAGATGGAATAACACAAGATATGATGAAATACATCCATTTATTGACATGATTTTCAGGTCTTTGAAATTGGGGAAATAATTTTTGTTCCATGTTTCATACATGGTCTGTTTAAAACATATGGAACTTTAGAACCAAAAATGGTACAGAAAAAAGGTCAACAGTTTCATAAACTAGAGTACATATGTATCTGTTCAATACATTTTTATATCAGATGAATTAACTTGAATTTTTGGCCTTGTTGTTTACTTCTGCTTGGCCGGACCCTCATGCACAATGTCTCACTTTTGGTTTTCTTTTACTGATACCACGTTTCGATCTGAGGAGCAGGGTTTCCACTCTTTTTCACTGTCAAAATTTCAAAACATCGCCATGACTTTTTCATGACCTAAAGTGAATTTTCCATGATTTTACAGCACCTACATGTGTAGAACTGATCAGACTTTTAGGGCTAAATCTGAAATGTGAACTCTTTCCACTCACCTTATGGTTTGGGATTATAGTTTTGAACATTTAAAATCCTGTCAGTGCATTTATTGTCGTCTCTTTTAAACAAAAGGTGCAGACGTTCACAAATAATCACAACAGCCTCATGAGAACTTAACAGAACACTGGAGTTGCGTGAAAGAGATACAAAAATTCCATGACTTTTCCAAAACTTTCATTGCATTTACAAAAATGACATTTTCAATTTCCAAGACTCTTCTAGGATTTCCATGACTGTAAGAACCCTGGAGGAGGGACTCTTTTATTGATACGACATTTTGATGTAAGGAGCAGGGTTTCCACTCTTTTTCACTGGCAAAATTTCAAAACATCGCCATGACTTTTTCATGACCTAAAGTGAATTTTCCATGACTTTATGGCACCTACATGTGTAGAATTGATCAGACTTTTAGAGCTAAATATGAAATGTTAACCCTTCCACTCACCTTATGGTTTGGGATTATAGTTTTTGAACATTCAAAATCCTGTCTGTGCATTTATTGTCGTCTCCTTTAAATGAAAGGTGCAGATGTTCACAAATAATCAGAACAGCCTCATGAGAAATTCCAAAACTTTTATTGCATTTACAAAATTCCCTGATTTTTCCAGGAATGAAAAATGACATTTTCAATTTCCAAGACTCTTCTGGGATTTCCATAACTGTGGGAGCCCTGGAGGAGGGACCAACATGTTGTATCAAAAATAGAAAACCAGGAGTGAGACTGTGCAGAAGTTTTCTTGAAAATGACAACATACAGCATTTAGTAATTAACATTTCAAATCAAAATATTATATCTTTGGAATAATCAACCGTCCTCCAAATGGCACCGTACAACATTTGTCACACCCCAGAACAGATAAACTGCAAAGGGAACTCTCCTGGTCTGTCTGCGTTTAATTGTAAAGTAATACACACTTTGCTGTTTGAGATTTACGAAGTGTGTTGTTAGCATGATAGTCAATGTTGATAGCATTACCGTGATGGTGTACCTCTGCTTATAAACTCATTGAACTTAGAAATGTGTAGAGGAATAGGTTTGATCATTGCAACACATTTACTATAAGTTTTTGAGTCAGTAAAAGTCAGACAGCCTTCAGCGTCATTAATTTTCAGGCATAAAATTGCTCAGTTTAAGTAATATAAATGTGTATAATTTATAAATCAAGTTCGAGCTATTCCAGATACTGAATGTTTTCTTAAATCATGTGTATGGTGACGTGACCTCAAGAGTGAAACACATTTATTACAAAGCAACAGATGAAAAGACAGTGACAAAACAAAAGACGAGCGCACTCCACTTTGACCGGCACAATACCTCACGACCGAGCCACTAAGTGCAAACACATATACCATCTCATACAAAGACCCCAGACCGCTCTGACTCATACCTATAGGCCCCGGACCCACCCTCACCTCTGCATTGTGCCCGGGTGACCCTCTGAGGCGGGTGTGGCGCCCGGCCCGAAACCCGACACCCACGGGCGACAGATAAAAGACACTCTCAAAAGAGCTCATGTGTAAGAGTAGAGAGGGCTCCATTCAAATGTCCACCGGGAGACACGGAGCCGAGGGGGACATGCGAGGGGCCCGGTGTTGGGTGTCCTCTGAGCTCTGTGTGAATGTCTGGAGAGAGTAGGGGGGAGGGTGGTACCTACGTTTTTCGTGTCTTAAAAACATGAAAACATCTAACTCGTTCCAAAGTTCTTCCTCACTTACCTTCAGCTGGTGTTGTAGTCAAGACTGTGCTCATCGAGACCAAGACCTGTCCAAGAGCACATGGTCCCGAGACCTGGACAAGACCGAGACCTCTGAGGGTCCAGACTGAGACAAAACCGAGACATTTAAAGACCAAGACTGAGACAAGACCGACACTTTTAAAGACCAAGACTGAGACAAGACCGAGACTTTTAAAGACCAAGACTGAGACAAGACCGAGACTTTTAAAGACCAAGACTGAGACTTTTAAAGACCAAGACTGAGACAAGACTGAGACTTTTAAAGACCAAGACTGAGACAAAACCGAGACATTTAAAGACCAAGACTGAGACAAGACTGAGACTTTTAAAGACCAAGACTGAGACTTTTAGAGACCAAGACTGAGACAAGACCGAGACTCTTAAAGACCAAGACTGAGACAAGACCGAGACTTTTAAAGTCCAAGACTGAGACAAGACCGAGACCACAGTCGATGAAGACCAAATCGAGACCATCTTTGCCAGTTTCAACATTTATTTGTATTTTACAGATATTTTGGCACATATATGTCAGTGTTCTTTTATAAATCTATCTCCCCTCGTCGAGCGTCAGACCTCAAGACCAAGTCCAAGCGCAGTCGAGTCCGGGATGAGACCAAGACCGTAAAAAAAATAGTCTCGAGGCGGCTCTCTCGAGTACTACGACACTACCTTCTGCATTCAGAGCATCTTAATTATTCACGGCGACGAGTTTATGAACACTTTTCCCAGCTCTCACGGACCAGACTAGAGTATTGCTATTCTGGTAAAACTAACAACTACTAGCAGGCTAACCAGCACTTCCTGATTGTAGAACTATAAAGTTTATTTTGCTCAAATACACTGAAGAAAAACAGTGTATACAGGCCCCTTAAATGAATATGAGTATTATTAGTCATTTGACCACTGCTTCGTCTTTCTACTTGAGTCATATCATTTTGAAATAAAGTTACTCTTACTTGAGTACAATTTTTGGCTACTCTACCCACCTTGGTTCAAAAGTCCACCAGGAGACACAGAGCTAAGGGGACATGCTAGGGGCCTGGTGTTGGATGTCCTCTGCGCTGTGTGTGTGTGTGTGCGTGTGTGTGTGTGTGTGTGTGTGTGTGGGGTGTGTGTGGGGGTAGGTCTAGGTCTAGTCCCAGGATCAGGTTCAGATCTCGCAGTAGTCCGTTTAGCTGTGATGGATGAGATAGCCGGCGCTGCCCTCACTACAATGCGTCTCCTTCCTGTGTCTCGTGGACGTCTCTGGTCTCGTCTCCGGTCTCGCCCCGTCCCCGTGTCCTCTGACCCACGTCCAGCTGAGTGACTGGACACAGAAGCCTCGATTTTGGCCTTTTTTTTTTGAGAGATTGTTGTACTGTTGTCAGAATAACACACACTAACATTTTGAACGTGCTTTTGGTACTAAGGAACAGACTCGATACTGTCCTCTGTCCTTTTTTAGTATCAATACCTGCTCAAGTGAGAGTCTAGTTTCGATACTAGTTTTTGTATCTGGTTTTCGATACATTTGACAATCCTAGTGCGTGGTTTGGACCTGTTCTAGTCCTGATTTAGTCCCGATCTAGTCCAGTTTTTGTTCTGGGTTTAGTCTTTGGCAACCCAAAATTTGAAGCAATATTTTAGTTTTAATTACATAGATAGACCCTGGTTTAATTTGGGCGACTATAATACTAAAATGGCAAGAATAACTGGAAAAAAATTAAAATAAAAATGTCAGATACATGGGGCTCGTTCTGCTTTCTGATTGGACAGTCACTTGGAAATTATTGGTCGTTTCTTTAATCATGTACTACAAAATATAAACACTATCTCCTCTTTAACACTATCTTAAACTCTTCCTATTGGTTTCACCATTTGCACTGTCTAACATCTCCCATTTTTTTACTGTAGATATATATGTATAAACCATAGAATTCTCCCGTGCCAGCCTCAGTGAGCTTCATTTGGCTGGAGCTGTGGCTGATATCACACTGACTTAGTCCACTTCTTTTTAGAGTCTAAGGTATAAATACTGTCATACTCTAATAAGTAGTATCTCAGAGCAGGGGATGGGCCCAGATTCAGTCCTTCCATCGTCCTCGTCTCCAGATCTTCTGCCTAAACACCACCTTCTCTCCGCGCTGTAAAAATAGTGCACAAATGAGGAGGCCCCGCAGTTTCCAGATTACAGTGTAAAAACCCATATAGCATCGGCGCTAATGAGCCACAGTTCCTCCTGGAGATGTTCCCACTCTGGCTCTGGCTCTGGCTCCGGTTGAGATGGGGAGCTCCGTGGCCTGGGAACAGTGAGCGGCAGTGAGCAGGGGCTGATGGGTAACGCAGCTGTGGGGAGCCATGGTTGGACGGTGGTCGGAGGACTGGTGTTTGGGGACCATCGGTGCAGAACGATTCCGCCCAACAACGCCAAAATAAAGTCCATGTTGGGCCTGGAATGGAAAAGGGATCAACACGCCAGACGGCCAGTGCACACGAGTGCACGAGTATAGTCGTGTGTTTGTGCAGAATCGGATTTGGAAGGTACAGTGTTTCCGTTAATACAATTTTATTTTTACAATCATTTGTCAAGGCGTTAACGACCGTGTACCTGAGTTTCTTCCCATGGATTTGAGCAAAATGTGTCTGAGCCCATTACACACATTACACATACACATACTGCAACTGCAAAGGAGCTTTTCAGGTCAACATATGTAGCTGTGTACTGTCTGGATTACATTAAATATTTTATTGTCAGGAAGTGTGTGTTAGAGAGATTTTGAACTCACTGGCTGATTACAACTAAATTTAGACAAATTTAGACCGTTTAAAATTAACTAGATCTAATTTCACATTTGAAGACAGTCACAGCTTTTCAGTATATACAGTAATCATTTTAAAAGAAACATTTTTAGGGATATTATTTGTATATATATATAATATATATATATATATATATATATATATATATATATATATATATATATATATATATATATATATATATATTTCACTACATATTTTTTCTTTTCTTTTTTTGTTTTTTGTGATAATATAGGATGCAGCTGCCAGTTCTAGAAGGCTCTAATTTTTTTTAAAACCTATTTCATGTGGGGAAAAAAAAAAAAAAAAAAGATGAATTAAATAAAAATTCAAAGCGTGGGCAGGCTAAATGTATTGAAGAAAATGTCATTTTCAACATTCAAGATGATTAGAAAGTTTATCCAAGTTTATTTAGTCTAAAGACAAAACACACAAAAAAACACAAGTTTAAAAAAAGTTTATCCTTGAATTTTTGGAAAATTAAAAAGTCCTCAAAATGGCATCCGTGACTGAAACCCATCAGTGTTTAATAGGCGAGGCAAAGCAAGGCAAGATGATTGGTACAACACAATTTGTACACAAAGTAATTCAAAATGCTTTACAGAATAAGAAATACATTAAAATCACAGTAAAAACTCATCAAAACATAAATAATCATCACAAAATTGAAGATTAAAATTAAAAAAGAGAGAGAGACTTTAATTACATAAATTAGAGAGAAGAGTGTGGAAGAGTGTGGAATGAAAAACCTTTCAGTCATTTGCAGTGAACAGAACCGTTTGGAGCCTGGATTTAAACAGCGTCAAAGTCAAGTCTGTCTCACATGTTCAGGAAGACTGTTCCAGGTTTTAGGTGATTATTTACCACTGACACGTGTATTGTAAGTGTGTTTGTAGTGTTGTCCGGTGCGTTCAGAGCCGCACAGATGGAGGTCACCAGTGTACAGCAGCTTAGCATGATTTACCCAGGCCGGGGGCAGTGAGTCTGCACCCCGACACGGACACTCTTTCATGGGTTAGAATCTCTCGCCTGCCCCAGCTGAGCTCCGTCACCTCCAGGGGCCCGTCCTCCTCCCAGCTCCCCCCAGGAAACCCCTCTGAGGCCCGGGCACGATTTGCATGAACCCTGGTGTGTGATTAAAGCTGCAGACACCTCCAGCCTCACCGTGATGAAGTTGTTCAGTGTGTAAAGTGCGCACCGCTCTCTGTATCTGTGTCCACGCGGTCGATAAGCTATTAAGGGCCCCAAACACAGGAAATTAACCAAGGGCCCCTCCTGCAGACTCGGCATTATGGGTAATCTTATCTAGAGAGATGGGAGACACAGAGGATGCAAAGGCCAAACTATCTGCATCTGATTAACATGAGATTTACAAAGAGAAGATGTTAGAATAGAATAAGATGTGTTCATGTAACGTTATAATTTTGGATTTTTTTTTTTTTTTTTGCATTTGTAGTTCTATAGTTTAAGATGCATGCACCAGATTTTTTTGTATATTTGAGAACAGTGTGTCTTGGCCCAGTACAGCTGTATTGTATTAAGCAGCTCTTGAGGTCCACTTTGTTCTTTCTGTTTCTAATTATAAAGCATCTGATAACCAGGAAGTGTGCAGTTAGTATGCTAGATGTTGCTAGTTTTATCATGACACAAAAACACATTCTGGTCTGGATTTGTCTATATCTTTCAAAATGTGTTAAGGCCGCCACACACTACAGGAGAATTTGCCCGATTTAGGCTCCGATTTGTGATTTGCTTCTCCTGGAGAAATGTGACCCGACTTTGTGTCTTTGTGTGCGATTATGAAGCCGCTGCGCTCCTCAGTGTGACTCTGAGCTGCTCTGTCAGATCGTAACCACTAAACATCAGCAATGCGACGGTAACAGCCGATAAAACAGAGAGTCAGGGGCAGAGGAGTGATGAACACAGAGACGCAAAATACAAACTCAGGAAACAGCAAAAATAATCATTCCTCACCTCTTGTAAAGTGGTAAATTTAAAGTGCAGCATCTCCTCCACAATATCCATACAATTTGTCCTTTGACATCCAGTCCACAAAACGGCGCTGTGAATCCAATTTGCAGCGTTCTTTAAAAGTAAAAAGGCAGGAGTAGTTCCTCATGTGTGTCTGTTTACATCCACACAGCACACGGATCGAGGTGAAGCTGCAGATTAGTGACAGTGACTCTACTTCCTGTGAACATTATCTCCAGTCTTTTATCTTTTAAAAATCCTGTATCTGACATTTTGCACCACATTTCACAAATAATAATAACAAAATTTTAACTTGGACTTAAATTACAAGTGCAGAGTCTGATCTTTGAACACTTAGGAGTCTTAGAGCGACTGGTTTTACTGGAGACAGGAAACAGCTGACATGATCGCACTCACAACTTTATATCCTGTTGTCTGCAGACAGATCCCGCTGCAGTCTTTGAGATCGGAGATTTAAAATCTCTTAAGATTTTCCTCATGTCTGCAGTGTGCACTTTTTGTTTCACATTTAAAAAATCAATTAAAGACCAAAAAATCTTGTAGTGTGTTGTGCCCTTTAGATGGTGGATATTTGACAATTACACTACAAATTTACTTTACAACGCTTCAAGATTTGGATTAAGATTTTTTTATTTTTTTTTCCCAAATTTTTATCATGACCCGAGTTCTTAATGGTTCTTCTTACACAAAATGAACTCTTGTGAGCTTTAAGTCTTATGAAAATGTTGTTACCTCCTCAAAAACAGACCTGGAGTTGTGTTTTGTTTCTGTCTACATCTCCAAAGCTCTAAATGCTCTGTTCCACCTTGTGATGTCATGAAGTTGTAGTTAAAGTGAACATCTCCCTTTACCTTTAGTTCAGTAACGATTGGAAATTCCAGGCTGAAATGATCCAAATGATTCTAGTGAAGGTGGATGAGTTTTAGTTTTAGTTAGTATCAGTTCTTCTTTGTGACAGGATGAACACATAAACATTCCTTGCGTCAGTGACCCCATCAGTCCTCACGTAAACCCGCCTAATCCCAACGAGAGGAGAGCGAGGACACAGAGGAGGGCAGGGTAAACAGAGGCGAGACCGTTAACCTTGCACCCTTTGTACAAACACACTGTCATTGACCTGAAGGCTGCATCTCTTATCTGGCAACGCACAGCCATCCCCCAAACTCTCTTCTACATTCTAACAGCAACAACGTCACATACTTTGGGGGTTCTCGATGTATTTTTGTCTATTTTTGATTCAATTACGTCACAATTATGTTCTTAACTCTTTAGACTCCAAATTCTAATCATGAGTATATTTGCTCTTGTATTTGTTTTTATCTTGGTAGATTATTTATTTATTTATTTATTTATTTATTTATTTAATTTATTTATTTTTACTTTGGTAGATTTTTTATTTTATTTTTTTTTTTTTTAGCTTCAATTCAATCCACTTTATTTCTATAGCAGATTTTATAAGCATGGCCTTTTCCAAAGTGCTGCACAGGCAAGTTAATACAAAAGGGTTAAAATGTATAAAGATAAAATAAAAAAATTAATTAATTAATTAATTAATTAATAATAATAATAATAATAATAATAATAATAATAATAATAATAATAATAATAACAATAACAATAACAATAATAATAATAAAATCTAATGAAACATTTTATTAAAAATGTCCTCCTGGTTTTAAGAGTCGTCTTAGACCTCCAGAGCTGGAGCTGGACCTCAGACCTCAGCGCACGCGAGGGAGTAAATGTGGTCTGAGACGTACTGTGAGGCCAGTCCAGTCAAATCTTTAAAAAACAAACAATAAAATCTTAAAATCAACTTTAAATCAAACATGAAGCCAGTGTAAAGACCCAAGGATTGGCGTAATATGTCCTCGTTTTTTGGTTCATGCTGCGGAGTTCTGGACTAACTGCAGACGGGAAAAAAAGAAATGTCTATTGTAGATTTGAGAATGTCGACTGGCAACTGCCTATCGTAACATGGTGCCAACAGATACAGGTGTTTTATTAAAAGTTTCTGTATGTAACTTTCAGGATGTGGCATGTCACCTGCACAGAAAGATAAAACCATACTTCAGACCATTTTTCATCAAGGTTACAGTTATATTTTATACCATACTGCAACACTATAGCCTGAGGAACAGCATTTCCATTAGAGTCAGGTTTGTGGAGATGCGAGCTCACAGTAAGAACACATGATTTTCTGTGTTTTTCGGTGCAATAAACAATCCCAAAAGATAAACACGCTTTAGTCTTGTGTTTTTGCTTTAAAGTTACATACTGAGGCTTTAAAGCACTTTTTACTTGTTGATAATTCAGTCATGTGTATAAATGTATAGAGACTTTATAAAAACACTTCCTTTTTCAACATTTATAGATGCAAAAGAGAAGAGAACTTCACAAAATGTCTGCGTTTAAAGTGAAGTGAAAGAAAGAGAAAAGGAGTACAGGTATGTTTTTGAGACGCACAGATTCAAATGAGCCGCAAAGATCCAAAAGGCCGATTTTGCATCATAATCTGTCAACTTTAAGATCAAGAGAGATCCTTGATGTTCACAGCACAAAAGCGGCACATCAGACGCACAGATGGAGAGATAGAAAGAGGAGAGAACAAAGCGAGGGATGACTGTGAAGACGCGAGTTTGGGCGGAGGAGGAGGAGGAGGAGGAGGGGGAGGGGACAGGTGGTGTGGTAGTCCTCTCAGATCTGCGACAGCTGGCAGCGCCGTGGCTATAAGCAGCAGAATGTACGTGCACGTCAGGGGCGTGCACGAGGAGAGCGTGCACGAGGAGAAGGCATGTGGGCGGAGGAGTGCTGTAAAAACTGAAGAGCTACAATAGGCACTGGAATTTATCATATATTTCTGTCTTTCTTTTTCAGTTTAATTAGTTTTAGTTTATTTATTTTTATTATTATAGTTTTGTTTTGTTTTTTTTCTTAGTTATTTTGGTAGATTTTTTTTTTTCTTTTTTTCTTTTTTTAATTTTTCTTTTTTTTTCTTTACTTAGGTAGATTTTTTTTTTTTTTTTTTTTTTTACTTTAGTAGATGTTTTTTTCTTGATTTATTTTCTTTATTTTTTCAAACTTAGATATTTTTTTTCTTTTCTTTTTTCTTTTTTTTTTACTTCAGTAGATTTTTGTTTTATTTTATTTATTTATTTTATTTTTTACGTTCATTTTTTTCTTTCTTTTTTATTAGATTTTTTTTTTCTTCTTTGGTAGATTTTTTTTCTTGTTTTTTTTTTTTTTTTTTTTACTTTGGTTAATTTATTTTATTTATTTTTTTTGTTATTCTTGATTTTTTTTTTTCCCTTTCCTTTCCTTTTTATTTTTTTATTTTTATTTTTTTCTTCTTTGGTCGATTTCTTTGACTGGTTTCAATAGATTTTGTCTACAGTAATTTTAAGATAAGAAATTAACTTAAAGTCTGCCCAAGGACCCATGATAAATGTAATCAAATTAAATTACATAATATTTAATAGTGGAGTCTGAAGCGTGGGCTGTTATAATAAATAATAAATTCAGAATAACATTGAGAATTCAGCGTTTCCATGGCAGTGAAATCGAGTTTGGGATTTTGTTATGAATTATTAACTGTACGGAGGCCAAAGAAATCAATCTATATCTCCTCAAATCAGCACCGATGTATGAACTCACGCGGGTGTTCGGTTTTTGCGGCGCACGAGCAGAAGAACATGTGTGTGCGTGCGTGCGGAGGGGCGTGCACGTGTGGAGGAGCGTGCACGTCGGTGGCATGCGTGAGCCCGTCCGCAGATCTGCATGTTTATTGGTCTGGGGCCGTTTGAAGCGTTGCCAAGACTCTGAGATCCAAGTATCTGGCAACGAGAGTCCTGACAAGAGTGAGTGTGTGAGGACATGACAGAGGAGCGCCTGTCAGCACCGACACTTTTAATCATTTTTGTCTTTCTCTCATGTTCTCTTCTGTCGGGGGAAAGGACGGCATTAGAAAGAAGAGAAAGAAGGGAAAAGAGGACATTAGTAATCTTCTGGTTCTGTTTTATTTGCGGGTTGCACATAAGACTCTGGGCCGGTCCGTTTTAGTGTCACTGTGCTCCCGAGTGTGAAGATTAGCTCGTTATAATCTGTGTTATCCATTTTCCCACATCTGCAGTATTGTGTGAAAGTGTGTACAAATGTATTTCATTGTCTGTGTGTGTACGTGACAAGTATTTAAAGGTCCTGTATTACACAAAACGGACTCTGGTGAGCTTTAAGTCATGTTAGAATGTGTTTACGTCATCTGCGTTTTCACACCAAAAAGTGGAGTGTTAAAACTGACTCTTACCGAATTAATTTTAACATTTTCTCAAAGTTCCAATCTGTTTTAGAGTTAATTTAACATTTTTGGAAATGTTAATGTAGTAACACTGGACCAAAGTTCCTGTTTTAACTCTGAAATAAAGAGTTATATTAAGATATTGAGAGTAAACGGATAACACTTTGTAGGATTATTCTGATTAAACTAAACAACACACAGAGGTGTTTTATTTTTACACTTTATTTGAGTTAATTTAAGATGAAATTATGAACAAAACTGGTTCAGACTGGTTTTCTCTCGCAGGAGTTTGAAGTGGTGGGTGGGAGGAGCCAAGTTAACACTAAGGGAAGTTGAATAAACACTAAGGGAAGTTCAATTATTATCCAGGAAGTTGAATTAACACTTGGGGAAGTTGAATTAACACTAGAGGAAGTCTTATGGACACTTGGTGAAGCTGAATTCACTTCAACCATATTAACTCTGGCAAATAACCTCAACTCCAACCTCTATTTAACTATCAAATAGTTAAAATAACACTTTTTTTTGTGTTAAACGCAACTCTGAAATATTTTACCCTGAAATTTTATCCCTCCAGTTCTTGCTGTTGTGTCAGTCACACATGTTTGAATAATCCTTTATTATCTGTCTGTTATTAGTCTGCATCTCCAAAGCTCAAAATGCTCTGTTCCACCTTGTGATGTCATGTAGTGGTAGTTTTCAAGTGGACAGCTCCTTTTACCTTTAGTTCAGTAAAGATTGGAAATTCCATGATTGAAATTGTCCAAATGATTCTAGTGAAGGTGTGTGGAGTTTAAAAACACAGTGGAGCACTTCTCTATTACCACATGACATCACAAGGTGGAACAGAAGAAGAACTCTGAATGTGCAGGGTTTGTGTGTTAAACATGTCACTGAAACAAACACAGCTCCAGGAAACTACAGAAACAGAGATCAGACAAAAGTGTAATATGGGTCCAGTGTGTAACTTTTTACCTCAAAACTGTTGTTTTATTGCACTGAAATACAGAAACGTGCATGTTGACTGTGACAGGGCTCGCGTCTCCACAAACCTGACTCTTATTTGGCGTCTTCCTGCTTGTTTCTGTGGAAATGTGGTTCTTGTTCCTCCACAGTGTGACATAAAACATAATTATGTATCTGAATGTTCCGGAGTATGGTTTTAACTTTCTACTTCTATGCAATCCTGCAGACGTGCACCTCCGGAAAGTTACACAGAGCAGCTTTAAAAAGAGTACATGCATTTCTCAGTAAGTCTCTTGTAAAATGTAGTCTTCTGAATGAGCCAGAGTTCTATAGACCAACTGTATTTGCACATTCTACTTTATATCTGCTGCCACCTGCTCTGGTCTTTGTCCAACCTCCAGCTCACTCTTCAAAGTCTCTCTGTATAAAAGATACACTCTGAAGTATAAAAGATTGACTCTGAAGTATAAAAGATTGACTCTGAAGTATAAAAGATTGACTCTGAAGTATAAAGGATAGACTCTGAACTATTTGAACTTCTTGTATTCATCCTACACCTTATTCACCGTGTTGTCTTTCAAACTCTCCTGTTGGATCACATTATCTCAGTAACAGTCCAATAAAAGAGCAGAGTTTCCCTTATTGCCGGCGTGTCTGCTTGTATGCACAGCGCCCGGGCCCCGCTCTGTTGGCTTTGGGTGGGTTCCATGTCTCTGCTGTTTGATGGAGCTCGGGCTGGGTGTCTCCGGAGACGGGGGAGGGGGGGCTTGTGGTCTGGATGCCCGGCTCTGTGTGCTCAGACTGGGGGAGCGGGACTGGCGGTGCGTGGACCTGTGGTGGGTGTTTGCTCTGGGTAAACATGCACTGTCCTTGGTGGTGGGTGGTGTCAGTGTGTGTGTGTGTGTGTGTGTGTGTGTGTGTGTGTGGTGCATGTGTGGACACTTGGTTTAAACGGGTGGTGGCTGCTGCAGAGGCTGAGGCAGAGGAAGAGGCTGGTGCAGAGGCTGCTGGAGTCAGATGATCAGGCTGATGGAGGATAGGCACAAATAGATGATGTGATGAGAGAAGCCATTTCCTGAGTTGTATCGATCCAAGCGTCCGCTCGAGGTGCTCTGTTTCACTGTGCTGTTTACAGCTGTGCAGAGTGCTCCATTTTCATCAGAATCACCATGTTTTACACTTGTCCTGTGGACTACAGGCTCCACAAAGCCTCTCACAGAGCTGCACTCTACTCACTGTTCACTCCACACTCAGCGGTGCTGAGGTTCTATGAGCCACACCTGCCCTGGGGCAGACTGAAGGAAGTGAGGCTGCCAAACTGCACCATCGGCCCCTGCCAGCCCCTACACTCACTCACACACTGCAGTGGGCTTGCTTCTCCACATTAGTTTAAAGCCACACTGTGAGTCTTTATGGGGATGGCAGATCTACCAGAAGGTTACATCTGCAGTTTATCTTTTGGAAAGTAAACAAGTTTTAAGACTAGAAATTCACAAATTGTAATTCTGACGGCCTATACTAAAAGCAGAAGAGTGCTCTTAAAGAGACACGACTTTCTTCTTCTTCCCTCTGATCTGCTCCATAATGAGTTGGATCTTTGATGATACCATTTGAAACAGTTAGCACAACTGGAGCTTTTCAAGTAGCTGGGTCACCTTGGCACACTTTTACATCTTCACCCATGAATGAAGAGATGAAAAGACTCTCCCTCCTCTCCCTCCTCTTCCTCCTGTGTCCCTCCTCTCCCTGCACACAGAGCACACAGGGCCTGTGCTGAGTGAATGGAGACTGGGCTGTCCTGATCTAATCACACTTTAAGAGCTCCATAATGAGTGTGAATGGAGCGTCCAAACCAATAAAGCCTCACACCTCCACTTTAATGGCACCGCATATTTCTTCATTTCCTTCTATGGACCTGGAGTGGATTATCATGTGCAATTGGTTTGTGTTGAGACACCGTCATTTTAGATCTGATGTTATTGATTACTGTGCTGGACATCTAGAATGAAATGGATTACATTTTATTACTTTATGAGACTTTATTTCTTTTCTAATGGTTTATTTAGATCAATACTGCAATTTGAAATGTCCAAAATATCCTACACTGTATTATCACAACACAATCAGCACACATCACACACAGCAGCTTTGACTAGTCGTAGTTTATTGTTTTGTGTTATGTTTTTTGTATATTTATGGATAATTGTTGTGTAGGAGCTTGGGTGATGTAGTCTTGTGGGCGGAGACTAACAGTTTGGAGAGTTTCAATAGGGCCTAGGAGAGATCACTAGATTACTCAAACATATAATATCTTAAACTCTTCAGTGACAAAAGCACAATAGGTGTTCTTTAAAACTTCTTTAAAACTTTTCATATTTCTAACACAAACATGAGTGAAATCTTTTCATTAGTCTCCTCCCTCTGGACTCATTCACACTCTTATAATTGTCTGTTTGATTTTCTCATCAGAGGCTCATTCAGGTGGCACCTCTGCTAATTCATAATTATTGACTCGTTTGTGCACAACAGATCAGTCTGTGTGTGTGTGTGTGTGTCTGGCTCAGTCTGTAAACTTTGTCTAACTTGTACAAAATGTATAAAGAAGAACCTACAGAAGATGAGAGGATCATATATACAATAGAGATTTTATTTTAGCTTTATACCGTGTTATAATGTAATAATATCCAGTATATTGTACAGTAACCGATCGATACCGTTATTGATATATCACCATGGATACACAGTATTTAGGGTAATTTCACAAATCTAACCTGTGGCAGCACTACAGCTGTGTTGCTTATTTGGAAACAGTGGTTATTTAGTTGGGTTGCTGGGTTTCAAATGACATCACAGTGTGCTAAAGGCCAGTATTAATTATACAGATGAGGGCAAATAAAATTAAAATGGTTAAAATGCAAAATGATGTTATAATACAATGCGCTCTTGAGTTTAGTCAATAATTGAAAATACCAAGTTCCACATTTGTGAGTTTACCCTTTAAAGTAAAGTAAAGTACAACATGATCAGTAGGAAAATCTGACCCTTGCTCTGACTGTGACATCATCACATTCTAGAATCTGAGAAGCACCAGTCCAATGAACATATTCACTGTTTTCTGAACAGCGTGTGTACGAATAGAGATTTACCAAAGAAATATTGTAAAAATGGTTGTTTATTTTAAAATTGTGACATTGCAAAATTCCATATAGTGTAGCAAGATTTTAGAAAGTTTTAACGTGTTCCTCAGCAGTCGTTAAAACAGCCCCAAGTACTTGAACCTCCTAGGACCTGAACTCTTGCATGGCTTTATTGATTTCTCCAAAATGTGTTGGACATATATGTGCACATATGTGGACACTAGGTCCTAGGAGGATACTGCTCTGTTACCACGGCTACAAACTGACAACTCTCACCTGTACATGAGAGCCGCCTGTTCCCCGTCTGTAAATGTGTCAGTGCCTGTGTGTTCTGCAGTATTACCACACAGCAGTCGGCCATTAGAAGTGTCAGAGAGTGTGATATAAATGACAGTCATGTAGAGTGGATTAATCAAGAAGGGAGGGGACAAGACTTAGATTGCAGTGAAGTATGTCTGGCTTTTAAAAATGACACTTATCTGATTTTGCAAATACAGTTGTTCACTTGTAACATGTATGTAGACTTTCCACAGTTTCACATGGTACTTTCCCCAATCACACTACAAAGCTTCTAAGCCAATATAAAACATCACACCAGGCGTTATTGGGACCAGACAGCTTTCCAAAATGCACTAATCAGGAAATGCTTACAAAGTGGACATCAAAGTAGCCACACTGACCACTGTAAACAAACCCAGAACAGGCCTCCATTCCTGCGAGGGGGGGAAGGAGCTCAGCCTGTAGTCTCCAAAGCTCCATCATCCAGCCTAACGCTATAGATCAGGGGAGTGTGTGGGTGGGTTTGTCCAGGATCAGGGGCTCAGGAGCGGGGTGTGAAAGCAGAAGTGTCCCTGGATGGATGATCTGAGAGAGGGGAGATAAGGTGACCTTAATACCCACAAAAGAAGATAGAAAACCAGGCTCTGAGCAGATGGAAAAAAGAGGTTTATGTAGTAGAAACCACCAGCAATACCTTTGGGTGCTCATTAAAAGTGTCTTTGTCATTAAAGCAGACCTATTCTGCAAATGGACTTTTCAGAGCTTTTAACCATGTTAAAGTAGTTTCCTTCTCTCGGACCCTCTGAAGTTGGATTGAGTGATTCATGCATGTTTGACTCATCTTTATTGCTGCTTTATTTAAGACGTCATTTGTCCAATCTATCCCGATTTTCACTGCCAATGGTAAACTCCCACAGTGACAAAGATTTTAGTGATCTGCAAAGATTCAGCAGCATAACAACGGCACAAATGAAGAAAAAAAAAAGCTTGATGTGCAGGTATACATAGGAGGGGCCCACAGCATACAGTGCTTTGTTGTGATGACGTTTACGCCGTCATTTGCTCCCATCGGACACCACGGTATGTAACTTTTTAAAGAGAATTTAAGAGAAGTTCAGTATTGCACTTTATGAACATTTCTAGGCAAAGTAAAATAATGAAGTTACAGCTTTAAATTGGCAGAATGAATAATGAATGAAGTTATATGGACTTTAAAAACACAGAGGTGGAACAGAACAGTGTTTAGAGTGTTTGGGGAGTGATACAGACAAATGATCATAGCTGCAGAATTTGAATCATTTCATTTGTCAGTTCAAATGAGAAGTGAAACATCTTGAACTCAAAGCTCGTCCATATGGAGCATGAAGGACCACCTCAGAACGCTGCGCTCCTCCATAACTCGTCGTGTGCATGTGGCTGTGAGCTTCAGCTGTTAAGCACGGGCCTTCTCCTCTCTCGGCTTTGAAGTCCACTTTAAAAGAGTGAGCTCCGCCTCCGCCGACGAGCTAAGCTAAACACATGCTAGCTCCAGACTTTTTCAACACCGCTGCCCGATGATCACAAGAGAGTTTGGGGGAACAAAGTGAGACAGATGAGACCCATGGGTGAAGCTGTCAGCAAAGGGAGAGGGGATATGGGAGTGTGCACGAGGAGTGTGCACGAGGAGTGTGCATGAGGAGCGGGCACGTGGGCATTGACCAGAGTGAGGGCTGAGAATAAAACAGTGTACAGGACACTTTTGGGGTTTTCTTAAATACACATTTTTATTATGAACAGTATGAACAATTCTGAACAACTGGAGTCGGTTAGTGTGTGTGTTAGTTGTGTTACATATGTGTTACATAAAAATGAACCAGTGTTTTCACACTTCAGTGCAGCAGTAGCTGTAGTAAAAGTCTAGAGTCCTGTCAGAGTGTGTGATGTAGCGGCCTCACTGTGGGCAGAAGCTGTGGAGCAGTAGCAGCTGTAGTTTTGTAGACCAACTCTGGTCATGGACATGGAGAAGAATCAAAGTGCTGCACTAAAACAGCTGAGTTGGTAGAAACCAACACAAACATCAGTCACGCTGCCATCTCGCTTGACTTGGCTTGAATGTTTTGTTTGGTATTTCCTCTGGAAGGTCTTTCACCACCTTTGGTGTCAAAAGTCTGTAGTATCTCAGAGGTACAGAGCTAGTTTCTTTTGCGGTCTCCATGGATACAGGAAAAACAAGCAGTCCATTTTCCACAGTCCAATAGTCTCTTACTGGTGTCCTCTGACCTGCACATGCTGCACTTCTGAGTTGGTTAAAATCCCATGATATGATGTTAAAACTGAGCTCAAAAACCTGCTCAGTGTGTGAGTCAGGTAGCCACAAGAGCAGCCAACCACTGTGTTGCCAAGGGAGCCAGTTGCTGTATATATTTTTTATCACGTTCAGCCATGAGAATTAAAATATTTTTGAAAATGTTTAAAGACGTCATGCCCCAGTACGTAACTTTTTTGCCAAATGACAAATGAGTAGGGCCTCTGGTTGTTCATTTACCTATAACTCTTGACTGTATGACATAAAACCTATATCTTAACCTCCAGAAAGTGACACAGTATGACTTAAAGTGATCTTTGACCGTGCAAATGCTGCGGTGGCCTGCAGGGATCGTGTCTGTATGTGAGGTCTCTGGGCTCTGGACTTGGGGCTCTGGACTCTGGGCTCTGGACTTGGGGCTCTGGACTTGGGGCTCTGAGCTCTGGGCATGGCTCTGCTCTGATGACAGCTTCAAACTCTATTAATGTCTCACAGTTGAACATGTGCAGACAGGACAGATACCGGCTGGGACTGTGCTGGGGGGCAGGGGGGCATGTGGAGGGCAGTGGGGGGTATGAGGGGGTATGGAGGGTATGTTGAGGGGGTTATCAGGGGGGTAAGGAGATGACAGGACTGGGACACTTGGATTACCGTGTTTCGTCCAACTCATGTGATAGAAATGTCACTATTAGTATTAGTAGCTGTAGTAGTTGTGTAGTAGTTGTGTAGTAGTTGTGGTTGTTGGAGTCGCATCAGTATCAGAGCGTTTGAATAAACTGCATGACTATCTGCCAACTGCTAGATCACTAAATTACTCAACTTACTGTTTTCGGTGCGTGAACAACGTTGTAACATGGTAGAAAGGGATTTGGCATAATTTCCCTCTTTAATAAATGAAACACATTAACATCCAGATTGTGACGTTTGTGAAAAGTCTCTTCTTTCCTTTGACATGGGGCTGATTTAGCGAGCGCTCTGAAGCAGCTCACCTGTGGAGTGTGGACAGCTGGATATTATTAGCTTAATATCATAAAATGGACCTCATGTAGCGATTCAATAAAGCACTTAGAGCCACGGCCGCTACAACTTTATAACAAGCTCCCATAATGCACCGCTACACCAACTCTATCGACCCGCGGAAGAAAGAACGTGGACACTGTAATTAATGAGATGTAATAATAGCATCTAAGAGTAAGTGTATTAACATTAACATATCCTGAATGTTAATATAAAAAGACCATGGGGCGGTGGTTGAGAGGCAAGCACTCTCGCCGCACAGCAACAAGGTTTTGGGTTTGACTCCCACAATGCCTGAGATGGTCTTTTTACATGTTCTCCCTGTGTCTGGGATTTGCTCCATCAACTCAAAACATGCACAATAGGTCAAACGCTGCAGCTAAAATAGTCCTGACCAAGACTAGCTCCAGATCTGAAGATGAATAGACACCAAAAAATGGGTCAAATGCAGAAGACAGATTTCCTGGACAAATGTGGACAATAAAGAGCAGGTATGAAGTTTGAACATATAGACTGTATAAAGAAGTGGGCTAAGGAAGTGTGACATCACCATAGTTTTTGGCTCCAGTCAAATGAGGCTCATCGAGGCTGGAGTTAAAGGAGCAAATTTGGAGTCAAGTCCAATTTTAGAACTAGAATTTCTAAACCGACAAAAAAGTGAAATAAAAGCACCAGGAGAGCAAGTTAATACGAACATTTAAGACCCAAATGACGAAGCTCACAGTGTGTAAAACCAATGTAAATTCATTTGGAGCTCATTACATTCCAGAATCTGAAAACCACAAATAAATAAATAAATAAAAATAAAAAAAAAAATGATCACATTTACTTGATTTATGTCTAGCCTTTTAGTTAAATTTCTTTTTGCAATCCAAAAAAAATAAAAAAAATGCATGAATGACTCTAGTGTCATTGACGCTGATAGAAGTGTAATTTCTTATTGCACTGGAAAAAAAAAAAAAAAAAAAAAAAAAGTTAAAATTACTTAAATTAAGAACATCTGAGTCGATTCAACTTGACAAGTAAAATGATCTACTCGTGAAATAAGTGTGTTTTTTCTTAATTCAAGCAATATTCAGTTTAGTTTCATATTTTAAGTGCAAAACATTTTCTTATCTTAAGTGCAGCAAGATGTATTCTCATATTTTAAGTACAAAAAGTCTTGTTTCCCTGGCAGATTAGTTTACTTGCCAAGTGAATTTGACTCAAATCGTGATAAAACTTTCTCAATTCAAGCGATCTTAACTTGACTAGAGTTTGTTTTTGCAGTGTGGTTTTATGCTATAAAGGTGCACTATGTAATTTTTTGGTTGGGGGTCCATCACCTGCTTGTTTCTATGGATACATCATTTCTCTGCCTGGAATGTTCCACAGTGTGACATTAAAACAGCTCTACGTTACATTTATTCAATTACAGATGGTTTTATAGCTCAAAAAAACAGGTATTCTGACTGCGAGTGGGGTCTCCTCTTCAGAGATCTGACCTGTAACTTGTTCTGGTTTGGTTTCTGTGAAGATAAATTCATTTGGAGCTCACTTCCTGTTTAAAACACAGCGGCCAGAGGGTTAGTTATGTCCATTTCTATACAGTACGTCGAGTGTGTGGGTATGAGGAAGTTCACATGTTGCAGTATTTTGTGAAGGATTCCTCTGGCCGCTGCGACTGCCGAGATGACAGAGTGTGATGTTATGCAGAGATGGAAAGGGGAGGGTGTACGGAGGGTTATGAAGGGCTCTTGAGTGCGCATGTTCAGGCCCCTGTTTGATGTAGTGTCCCCTAAGTGCTCTTAAGCCCCCGATTCATGGCTCCGCTCGGGGGCCCAGCTGCTATCATTTATAAGAGTACAGTCCGAGCCTAACTACCATTTATGTGATGATACTGTATGTATGTATGTATGTATGTATGTATGTATGTATGTCCATGTGCTCCTCCGCTCCACCACCAAACTGCGAAGGAGTGAAGATGCAGACGAGACCAAATTTACAGTGACACGTTTGATGATTCTCTAATTCTGACTTGATTTGGTGTGATAAAACCTCTTGTAAAAATAAATTATAGTTTTGCACAAATCAAGAAGTAATTGGCATAGAAAAGTGGAAAAATATGTTATTACAGAAAGTAGAGCAGGTGTCTCCAAACTTTTTCCTCAAAAATGCCAGAAAGCTTCTCATTTTAGTTTTGGTCACAAGAAATTGAGTAAATATAATGTACTTATGTTCCCTTCAGACTGATTTTTTTGCAAAGTCATTCACATTTCCAGTTAAATGTGACTTGTATGTGATCTCCAGTGTGAACTTTAAATGCCCCAAAAGTGTCCCACATGTGCACTGGAGGACGCAACAATGTCACATACAGGGAACGTGCTCAGTGTTTATCGGAAGTCGCCTAAACACTGGGCTTGTCTCCCAAAATATGGTCCAGTTGTTGGTAAAATGTTCAGGTTACACGTCCACGGCTGCTTCGTTTGCTTCGAGTGTTTATCCTCCTTGTATTTGACTCGCAGGCTCTTTATTTTTAATTGACATTGGAGCCAGGACACCTGTAGCTGCGCTCGGACATTTCTTTGGCAATCATTTCAAAAACTGTCCGGTTCTGATAAGACCCCTCCAATTTGTCCTGAATACAGCAATCCATCCAAATATGAATAAACTCTCTAACCTCACTTTCCTTCCACTGACGAGACTCTCTGAGTCTGACGTGTAGGTGGATGAATGTGACCTGACCGTTCAGACTGAAGTCACATGTCAAAAGATCAGATATGTATTGGTTTCAGGAGCACATATCCAAGTGTCCTGGGTCACATTTGAAAAAAAAAGATCTGTGTGGTTCAGACTGTCATTAAAAGATCAGATACAGGAACATAGGGACCAAAAAAATCAGATTTGGGTCACTTCAGGCTGCAGTCTGAACTTAACCTTAGATGGGGTTCATTTTGATGCCCATAAAACATTTACACAGATATTATCCATGTATTAGTGCACAAAGATAGGCATCAAAATGATGCATTTACAATCATAATAGGCATTTTTTTGAATCAAATTTGAGTTATTCAGGTTGGAGGACCCTGATGTAGAGTTCTTGGAAAATTCAGTTCAAAAGTTCATCAGAATTGACACCAGAAACACATTTTTTCTGAGACTTTAAACATGATTTAAACTTTGACTTTCTTATATTTGTATTTGTCATATTATTGTGTATGTTAGAGGTGTTTGTTTGGCTCAGTATGTTTGCTTGGTAACGTTTATGGAATTCGTAGTAAGTGATATCACGAACTGAGATTTTTTGTAAAATAAGAAGTCGAATCTGTCACAGGCATTTCAACACAATTTTAAATTTGCCTACATTGACTCCCAAAATACTTTACATTGAAGTGCATGTATGGTTTTAAAATACTCTTAGAAAAATACGTCAGTGCTTTGCTAACCCTTGTGTTTGTGTATACTTTCCACAGGCAGTGCTGGGAGAGAGGGCACTTCCTATTTAGGGTCCGTCGGGAGGGCCACTTAAAAGTAGTGTACACAAGCCGGCTCTGTGCTCAGTCCCGCTCGAGTCCTGGTTTAGTCCGGGCCTGAGCCTGGGTCTGGTCTGGTTTCCGTCGTCCCCGGGGCCGAGGAGAGTGCTGGAGGAAAGAGGAGGCCGGAGCAGATGGATGAGGTGCGGGGGTGAAGGGTTACAAAAGCACCGACCTGTGGACATGTCTCAGATGTATTGCAGCGCTCCAGGCATGATGGTCGGAACAACTGGGGCTAAAATCAAAACTAGGACTGGTCGGGACTGAACCGAGACCAAAGCAAGTCTACCATCAGGACTAAAACTGGGCAAAAACCATGGACCAAACCAGAACCATGTTAAAAAATCTCCTACATTTTGAACAGGGCAACAGTAATAAAGAACACTTGTTGAACTGGAGACATGCAGACATTTCAAATGACCATGGGTTAAGGTTGTTCAAATGCAGATTTGTGTTGTAATACAGTGAGTTCTTGGCTCTAGTCACTCACAGAAATGATCAGGTTTTTCTTTTTGGAGATTTCATGATAAAGTACATTGTCCCCATCTGAGAGTATGACATAATCACATTCCAGAAAAAAGCTTATTGTTATATTTTATATTATATATTTCTACTCTTTTAGTTAAATTTCTGCATGATGAATGACTCCAGTGTTCTAATTGTGCCAATAGAAGTGTAACTCAGTATTGGAGCATACTATAAAAGTGCACTATGTAACTTTTCTATTAGGGGTTTGTCTCCTGCTTGTTTCTATGGAGATGTGACTGTTGTGCCTGGAATGTTCCACAGGGTGACAATAAACAGCTCTACCTTACATTGATTACAGGTGGTTTTATAGCTCAAAAATACCTTGAAAAACAGGATTCAGATTGTGAGCGGGTCGCCTCTCCACAGATCTGACCTGTAACTTGGTCTGGTTTGGTCTCCTTGAAGATAGAAAGGTTTAAAGCCATACTGTGAAACATTCCAGACAAAGCAATAACATCTCCATAGAGAAAAGCATTTGATGGATCCTCCACCAGAAAAGTTACACAATGCACCTTTACGTTTTAACCCTATATTTGATTCATCTCTACTCCCCTGCCCTGCATTCGACCCATTCTCTGCTTGTCCATTGTCCTCCATAACGTCTTTTTACCCCACGGGACATCCGAACATCCACTCTGAAGACGTGCGCTCCCACTTAGCCCCTCCCACTCCCCGCGTTGTGTCGTAGTGTGATGAAAGGCGGCTCTGTGCTGTGTTGATTCCCGATGTGTCTCCTAAACAGAGTGTGCATGTTTTTCACCGACTTTAAACACGTCTGACACAAGAGTTTAGTCCTCTTTACACGCCCGGCCCTGTCAGGCCTAAGCAGCGGCTTACATGAGAACTGAGCATATGTAATTAAATATTATCCAAATCCCTGACGGAGATCTGACCCAGAAACCCACACACGGAATGGACGAGGAACCCTGCAGGCTGCTCACTCCTGCTCTTCTGCTACCACTGGGTGAAAATTAATTGAAAATATGAACTTAAATACTTCCATTTCTCCATTTCTGTATTTGTAATCTCTGTTCTTTAAATTAGCATGTGGCGATAAATGGAATGTAGAAAAGTTGTCAAATAAAAAATAATGTACAAAGTATTCTAAAACTACGTAAACTACGAAGACCCTCAAAGAGACTTACTCCAGACAAAGCCATAACATCTCCATGGAGACAAGCTGGAATACTTAAAGCCAGGGAGTAGTAGATATTTAGTTTGTTTTTATCGATAATAAGTAATATTATGGTATCGTAATATTACAAAATCGAACCGATACCCATGAGTTTTGTATTAAAATGAAATTAACTCAACACTCAGTTCTCAACATGAACTGATCAAAAAATTTAATATATGTGCATTAAACAAAAAAACAAAAAAAAAAAAAAAAAAAAATCTGAAATAAGTTTTTGGGAACATTTTTCAATATATTTTTTATACGAAAATAGATGTGTGAAAAATCCCTACTGTCCAGGTAGAATCCACGGCAAAGGAGAAATTAAATTTGTCACCTGGACAAAAGTTTATTTGGTCCAAAAGTTTTCCATCTAACAAAAACTGTAAACAAGTGTGTGTGTGTTAGTTTCAGGGTAGTTTCAATGTAGTTAGCTCCTCCCTGCAGACAGATATAAGGACGTGTCCACCAGTATTTTGACCAGAACTGAAGAAGCAGCTTGGATGAGCTGCGAAACATTTTCGACCAAATAAACGTTTGTCCAGTTGACAAATTAAATTTCTCCTTTGCCTCAAAAATAGATGATCACATTTTTATACGTTTTTCTACTTTCAAGGCATTCAAAGCACTTTACAACTAGGAACCACTCACCCACTCACAAACAAACTGGGCCGGGGTAGGTGAGTGGTTCCTAGTTGTGTCTTGCCGAAGGACACAACAACAGTATTTATCTGTGGGAGCTGGAATCACACCAGTCAACCTGTGCGTTAGTGGATCTGACCGCACACCAATAATGTTTATGTTGAGAGCAGGATTCAACCTGCCAACCTTTGAATCAGTGACAAACTCTCTACCAACTGAGCTACTGTCGCCCAGATACTTTTCCATTCCTCGTTCAGTATTGATAGATTCATATTTGATAATGATTCGCCTAGGGGTGGGCAATATCTCGATATCTTAAATATATCGAGATATTTTTAAAACTTGATATGGATTCTGACATATCGTATACATCGATATAATGCTTATATTCAGTTCTGATTTCTCTCTGTGCGCCCCTGCCTCTCTGATTTGCTTGCTCATGTCTCATTCACTCTTCACTCCTCGCCGTGAACGTCAAAAGTTGGTGCCAGTGAAAAGCTTCTAGCACCACGAAACTTTTCCATCATTTACGGCCAAGACCATCAGCAGCACATCCCACATCCACATCGCCCAGCCCTCGATTCGCCCACCACTAACAGGGAGAACATGCAAACTCCACATAGTCCTGGTACGATAATTACTATAAAATATCTCTCTAATTACTGTTCAATAAAAGTACATGGAACAATAATTTTGGGGTCAGTATTTATCACAAGTACTTTTTATTTATATCTGTGAAGAAGATTTTTTTATTTTTCACTTCTTTGAATAGATTTCAGCAGTACATAGTGAAATATAAAACTTCTGTGACTCATTACTACCTCCTAAAGTGTTCCATCCTGCCATTTATTGTGGGAATTGAACCGTCGACCCGTAAAAGCAATGAGGCGGAGGTGATTATAATTTCCACTATAATCATTTAAGTGTGACTAAAAAGCTGCATTTGGGAGGCAGCTTTTGCATTGACATTTTCCATACAACGTCACTTCATATAAATTGCTTTTAGAACGTACAGGTCCATCGGCGTGTGGCTCATTCTGACGAGCGCGCGCTAATTAAAGCCCCTCTGCCGCTCTTTGTTCTGTCGGCCTTATCCGTCTCGGGGGAGGCAGATAAACGCAATCATTTAAGCGCTCTTTTTTTTTTTTTTTCGTCATTACCGATATTTGGGGGTGGAGAGTCGACGCTTTGTTCGTGTTGAGTGAAAGGTGCATAGGTTTTAAAAGGCAATACGTTTGTGTCTTAATGGAAATATACCAAGGACAAAATGGAGTTGGAGGCGTTTTACCTGATTGTTATTGTCTTAAAAAAGGTGAAAAACAGAATAAGTTCATTTGAAACAGTTTGCGATGGTCCAAAGTTATTCCTCACTTACCTTATGCATTCAGAATATCCTAATTACTCATGACGATGAGTTTTAAAAGTGCTGTTCATGACTCTCAAACACCAGAGCTATAACTATAATCAGCATGCTAACAGTGCACTTCCTGTTCAACGCAGCACACAGCGGACTTATTTTGATCTCAAGAGCTGCTTCTACAATACACCACACATATTTCGCTCAAACAGGGGGAATAAAATCGGATTCAGGGCCTTTAAGGTTGATCCTGGTTTGAGCCCATGTTAGTCCTGATGTAGACCTGGTCCAGTCCTGATAAAGTCCGGGTTTAGTTTTAGTCTAATCCAGATTTAGTTCCAGTTTAGTCCAATCTTTGACTTTCTGGTGTATGTGCAAGAGTGAATGCACCATGGAGAAGTTATCACACTGCTTGGAATGTTCCACAGTACGGCATTTAAACTATTGTGGTATCGTATCATCACAGGTTCCAAAATAATACCGTGGACCATCAAAATATATTGAATTACAAGTCTCTTCGCTTAAATGAATAGTTAAGATGCAGCAATAGCAACATAAAAACATAAGGAACTACAAAGACCATGATCCTTTGCTCCATTTCAATGCAGAACACAAGAAGAATTAACAGTTCTAACACTTTTAAGTCTTAGATCTTTGGGTCTTGTCAAGACATTTTAAACAAGAAAAAGTAGGGTATTTATCGTGAAAATATTGTATTGAGAGATTTGGATATCGTTACATTTCTAGCCTAATGTAAATCCACCAGATTGCAGGTCAGATCTGTGGAGAGGCGACTGTAATGCAATGTTTTTAAGGTACTTTTGAGCACCAGAACCAACTGTAATTCAGTTAGATAACTATAACTGAAGAACTTGTCTGGGAAAATGTGTCTTGCCTAAGGACACAAAAAAGTATGTGCGTGCTCAGTGTTTTAACTTGCCTCCAGAGAGATATTATTGCATTGCCTGGAATGTCCCACAGTACAACATTTTAAATGATTTACCTGGCATTTGTTCAATTTCAGGTGTTTGTACTAGGGATGGGCATGATTAGTCGATTAATCGATAATTGATCATTAAGAATTTCATCGATTACGTTCATTTTAATCGACAAACCGAATGTAGGTTGCTGTGTGTATCGTGACCAAACAGGTGTGTACATGTGTCTCTGCATCAGAAGGAGCGAGACACAAACAGTGGGTCAGTCTGTAACGAACCGAAGCACAAATGTGGATTTAACGATGATTTGTACAAGAAATTCCACACTTTCTGTTGCGTTCGGGACAAGTGTGAGTCCATGTGCACAGTGTATAAAGCAGCACATATGTTTCTGTGTCCAGTGAGAAAAAGTTTTACCAGGTGAGAGTCGCACAATGTGGATGACGAGGCCCCGCCTCCCTCCCCCCGTACGCTGTCCTGGTTTTGACAAACACAAATCTGGTCACACTGACCTGTATTCACCTGAGTCATGTCTTTTAATCTGACAGAAGTTGAACCACATCAGCGACACTAGAGCTGTAGTTTTATCTTTGCTTAGTTTATGCAAATTAGTGATGCCGTTTTAAGTTTTGTTTCTGTGAGAGTTGCACAAAACTGAATTAAACACATTATAATGTCAAACAGCTGATGTGGATCTAGAGTCGTTACGGTTTATATGTCGTAAAGTTGAATTTATTTATGCAGATTAGTGCAGATAGTAATAATAATGATGATCATTTCAATATAAATATATTAATGATTAATCGATAATCGATCGTTAATTCCTCCGACGATCGATTAAGAAAATTTCATCAAATGCCCATCCCTAGTTTGTACTGATCAGAAGTACATTGTTAAACATGAACTGGCCTGGGACGCCTCTTCACAGATCTGACTGACACTTGACCTGATGGTATGAGCAGCTTGTTTCCATGGTGACTGATAAGTTTAATACCATAATACTGAACAAGCATCAAATCAAACAGCAGAATAGTTGTAGCACATTGGCAGGTCTTGTAGTCTTTTGGCTGCGTGGCAGAGTGGTTAGCCCGTTCTTTAAGTCCCATACACTTCCCCTTGTGTCTGTGTAGTACGAAAACACTGACCACATAAACAGAGTTTGTATGGAATCGCTGGTGACTCAAGTCTTAGGCCAAAAGGATTAACCTTGATGCCCCGCCATTGTAACGTTCATTTGAATAATCCCATACGGAACAATGCTTTTCCTATAGACACTAGCACACAGGGAGCGCTAGGCTAACGCTATAAGCTATTCACGTCACTGCTCTCAATTACCTGCAGCTGAAATAAGGCAATTTAGGCGCACCAGAATGACCTTGTGTAATTCCAACAGGAGCCGTGGACAGAATATATTTGAATTATAATGGGATTCATTGTAAATATGCACCTCCAGAGTTTGTGTGAACAGCACCGAGCTTCTGACTTGCAGTTTTTGGAGTAGAAACTGGGTCAATATTGAAGTATTTTTGATGAGCGACTAAAAATTTGTAGAAGAAAAAAGTCAGTTTGTTAAGGACAGGTATAGAGTGTAACATTTACAAGTCTTTGGGAAAAGTCTATGGGAAAACATAATGGCACATTTCAACAGTGGGTTCCCTGGGCTCAAGACTACACACTTCTTTAAAACGTTACGAAGATGTGAGTCTGGTCACCTGGACGGGAGCAGTGTTGGGGAGTAACAGATTACATGTACTGGCGTTACGCAATCAGAGTACAAATTATGAGTAACTCTATTCAGTTACAGTTACTGTTTCAGTGAGTGGTAATTGGATTACAGTTACTTTGTTGAAATAAATGGATTACATGGAGGTATTTTCCTGTTTTCACATTTTGGGCTAAACCAGGTCTAAACCAGGTCTAAACCAGGACTAAACCAGGACTAAACAATATGACACTAACAGTAGAATGGACATATTTTAAGGCAGCAGTGATCTCATGTAAAAATAATTTCTCTATCAATAATATTTTTAATCCGGTTAAGTAAAATCTGGGCTTTTTATTAAGCAGACTTATCTTATGTTAAGATTCTAGTCTTCACTTCTCTACAGTAAAACAAAAGTCTGTTCCTGGAGATTTGGGCTCAACAGACAATTTGAAGAGAACAGACATGAATTTTCAGGATGTGGTTGTTACATTCATGTAGTTTTAAAAAGTGTGACAATATCAAGTAATCCAAAGTATTCAGATTACATTACTCACTTTAAGTAATTTAATGTATTATGTTACAAACTACATTTTAGGATATGTAATCTGTAATGTGTAGGGGAATACATTTTAAAAGTAAACTTCCCAACACTGGATGGGACTGACTGGCAGGCGGATTAGCCAATCAGGGACACACATGGTCCAAACGTATCCAAACAATTATGAGGAAATATGCTTTATGAGGAAAAAAGAAAGTAAAAATATCACAAGGGACTGACAAAACGTGGCAGTTTTTTTGCAGAATCAATGCGTGTAGCTCTAAACTCTTCATCTGAGGTGAAGGAAATGCAGTTTTGTTTTAAAATGATGGTGACCAATGAGCTCCTTTGTTTCACATGCGTCACTGAAATAAACAGTTGGTTCTAGCTCGACGATGTGTGGACAAATCTGATATTCATCTGTATAAAAAACACAGTGAGATATCAGTCTGGATTTACCACGCTGCAAAAATGGCGTCACTGTTTAGCTCTATTCACTTTCTTTACTTTTTTTTTTTTTTTTTCAAATGTCTACTTTGAAAAATAAACCAAAGACTAAAAAGATCCATATTAGATAGATTGTTTTTCATGAGAATATCTGTTCCAGCTCGTTCTGTTCCATCGTCTTAATCACTGACCTATTTCATAACTCTATTTCTACGTCCTTTTCATTTCAAGTTCGTTGTACATCACTGTTAAACTCCCTTTTCTATACCCTCAGAACTAGGACACCAGGTCTCGCTCGGAGCTGTTACATCTGAAGCCGTTCTCATTAATTACCTCCGCGGCGGCGCTCTTCCTTATCGCTCATTGTTCCTTCTCGTGTTTTCGCTGCGAGGCTCTTGTAACTTTGTGTTCTTATACCGTGCCTCTGAGCTAAAAGTGTCCGGGGATTCTCCAGAAAGAGGCAGGAGGGTGTGTGTGTGTGTGTGTGTGTGTGTGTGTGTGTGGGGTGAGGGTGAGGGGGGTGCAGCCTGGTGTACACATGTGCGGAACTTTTGGTTTGGTGAGCTGCAGAATACAAGGAAATAAAAAGGGGAGAACATGTGTTAGCGCTGTAATCATGTCAACCAGAGCCGTTTTTGGGATGTCATTTTGTAAACCACTGGTATCGTGTTTTGATGTTTTTTTTTTGTTTTTTTTTTACACCAGATGCTGGAACCACACTGTAACTAGAGTAGGCAATTCATATGAAGTGTAGTGCTCAGTGGCACAATAATAAAGGGTACTATGTTGTGTAGTTTATGTTCCTTGATATATGATCTGTGCTTATGTCAAAACTCCACAAATTTGACCTGAGTGCTTGTGTAACTCTGTGCTGTGTAATACTCTAGGTAAATCACATCTCCATGGAGACAAACTGATGGCAGGAAAAGTCATCTCTAGTTATTACAATTTTAAAGAAGTTCAGATGAAACATATTTTACTTCTATGGGGTATTAACACCTAACACGTAACATATTTAGATAACCATGTTACCTTTTTCTGTTTTCGGAAACTACTCCACATCGTACCAGGTTTGTGAAGTTATTGTGTAGAATTTGTATCATGTTTTTGTGTATTTATGAAGAATTGTCGTGTGGGAGCATGGGTGATGTAGGTGTGTGTGCGTGGGCTTGGACAGAAGCTTACATCTTTAGACTTTTTAGACTTTAGACTTTTATTGACTTCTAGGGGAAATTAATTTTCATGCACACAGAGCTCGTTTGGCACATACAGCACCAACACAACACAACACACGGACACATTACAGTCGATATTACAGTACCTTGGTGTTCAGAATTGGCTGAGGACAGTGAATGGCAATGTGAAGGCCATTTTATAGTTTTACGTTGCAGTCGCCTTGTCGCCGTCATTTTTTATTTATAAATTTACGTCGAGGTCTATGCACCTCGAAGTAATTCACGACCACAACACTAGGAGGCGATGATTTAAAAACAGCTTTCGTGTTTACAAAATGAAGCGAGAAAGCGGAATATCGGGACTGTCTGTAGGGCGGATGCAGAGTGGACCAATCACAGACCGTATTGTCTGCGTCGATTCAACGCGTAGTTACAAAATTTTGAAGGTAGAGTAGGGGGACTATATTTCCATTTGTGAAAACCAGGACACAGTACCGGGGAGCGGCGGGTGGAGCCTCCTCATCGACATTGAGCTACTCTCACCTGGCAAACACCAAAACATATGTGCCTGCTATGTACACTGTGCACATGGTCTCACGGAAAGCAGGGAATTTGTTGCGCAAGTCATCCTTAAATGCGCATTTGTGCTTCAGCATGTTGCAGACTGACCAACTGTTTGTGTCTGCTCGCTCCTTCTGAGTTACAGAGAGTTACAAGAGACGTGCAATTTAATAATGGCTCAATGAAAGGTAATGAAAACCCAGACATTTACATCACTTTATATATGAAAAAAAAACAACAACAAAAAACGGACGGCCAGGACAGGACGTGAAAAACAGACATGTCCAGGGAAAATGGACGTTTGGTCACTGTACTGTAGAGGTGGATTCAAGGCACAATCATAAATTGGCCTTAACTGTAAGGAAGGTTCAAATAGACATGTAAAACCTCCTTCAGGTATGTTTTTGATGATAGAACGCTAACAAAAGAAAGCTTTTGCCTAATACCCCCTCTTTAAAGGTACACACATGTTTAACTTTGTCTGGCATGTTCCGCAGTACGGCATTGAACACACGTCCATGATTCAGTTCATTCAACAAACCTGTATAATCAACTTCATGAAACGTAATTTCATCATATTACACCAAGTTTCCAAATACAGCGCTGTTGCTTTCCTCATACCGTGCAGCCCTAGAACCGTGAGAGTTTCAAAGAATGTCACAAAAGCGCACACACGTGGTCCTGATGCCCCGCCCGGCCCGTGTTGACGCGGGGCTAAATGATCCATGGAGCTGTGGAGGGCCTGGCGTCACACTCACTTGCCTTTAATTCAATCTTTTCAAAATGTTGACTCATCGCCTGCAAATGCAACGGATATTTGTGTGCGTTTGGGTGAATGTGTATGTGTGTGCGTCAGTGCTGCTTGATTAAGAGGCATGGTGTCGTATCTTTCTGTGTGTGGAGTTCGTGTGGTCTCCCTGTGTCTGGGTGTGTTGCCTGTGGGCGCTCCATTTTCCCCCGTCAATCTTAAAGTTCCTGCATTACACAAAACTGACTCTTGTGAGCTGCACGCCATCTTTTAATGATGTTACCTCATCCAAAACAGACCTGAAGTTGTGTTTTGTTTCATTCACACATTTGAGTAAGCCTGGTTTATGAGTCTGTTTACATCCCCAAAGCTCAAAATGCTCCGTTCCAGCTTGTGATGTCATGAAGCGGTAGTTTTTCAAATTTGACAGCTCATTTTACCTTTAGTTCAGTAGAGATTTGCAATTCCAGGGCTGAAATCATCCAAATGATTCAAGTGAAGTTGGATGGAGTTTAAAAACACACTTGAAGCACTTTATGTATTACCACATGACATCACAAGGTGGAACTTAGGCTACGTTTACACTGAAATGGTAACACTTTACAATAACTACACCTTATTTAGCCTTAATAAAGCATGAACAAAGACGTAATTAATAATGATTCACGCTTAGTAACTACTTAATTACTACCTTAATTAGCACTTGCACTTAATTTGCCTGTGCTGTAAATAGTTACTCATAATTATTTCATACTTAATTACTCATGAACTAACCATTTGAGCATTTATTAATCATTAGTAAGCTATGAGAGAATGATTTACTAATAATGTAATGCAATGATCATTCACTCAGCTGTTAAGTCCTTTTGAGAGCTTTTCTAAAGTGAAGACAAATTATGCTTTATTAAGCATTTACTAAGCGTGAATCGTTATTAATTAAATCTTTGTTCATTATTAATTAAGTCTTTGTTCATTATTAATTAAGTCTTTGTTCATGCTTTATTTTATTTTATTTTATTTCATTGCAAATCTGCAACATCCCAGAACTCACTGGATGTGAAGGTCTCTCAAAAAAAAAGTCAGGATTGTATATTACTACCCCATATGGTCATTTCCCCCAAATATCAGATTTTTCCTGTTACTAAAACTTAATTTGAGCCTGAAAGGAATAACATAGATTTGAAAACAGCATAATATGGATCTTTCAACATTCACAATAGTCTAATCTTGAAGAAACCTGGTTAAGATCTGGAAATAGTTGTGCAGGTGCTGTAGTTTCACGGGTACAATAAAGTACACCTTAAAATACATTTGCGTGCTCTTATTACAAAAGCACATACAGAATAGGGGCCTCTAATTAATATTTCATAGATTGAAAATAAAACAGCGTCGTCAGCAGAGCACTGCGAGATGCTTTGACATTACACTCAAACATATTTTGCACTTTTCAAAGTAGAAGAGAATTTATGTCACTCAAATGTCCCTTTTCCTTCCCTTTAAATGTCAAAATATATGACTTTGTTTTCTTTTTTTAAGCAATTGGCTTTGTCTTTAGGCGTTATTAGTCAGCCCAAAAGAATCAGAATTTGTGGGACTTTTGGTGTTGGCAAGAAAAACAAAAAAAGGTCCCATATGACGCTATTTTCTGATTTATGATGTTAAGTTGTTTCCTCATCACAAACAGACCTGGAGTTGTGTTTTGTTTCATTCACACATGTTTAACACACAAAACCCTTCTCTCAAACAGAAAACACTCTATTCCAACTTGTGATGTCATGTGGAAGTGCTCCGCTGTGTTTTTCAACTCCGTACACCTACACTAGAATCATTTAAATCATTTCAGTCATCGTTTCACTGAAGGTAAAAGGAGCTGTTAACATGGAAACTACCACTACATGACATCACAAAGTGGAACAGAACATTTTGAGCTTTGGAGTTGGACAGACTAATAATAAAGAGTTACTCAAAAATGTGTGAAAAAAACAAACAAAACAACAACACAACTCTACATCTGTATAATTTGACTTAAACTCACAGGAGTCAATTTTGTGTAATATAGGACCTTGTAAAAAATATATAATTACATTTTTTCTCTCAGAACAATCGTAAAATCTTATGTAAAAGTGGATGAGACTAAAAATAACTGTCAGATCCTCCGTAGTTCCATTGTGCACCATGTCCTGCGTCCTACTTTAGCTTGTGTTTGTACAACCTTGTATACTGGGACTGTGAATCCTCAGCTGCTGTCCTTTAAAGAGCCGTGAGAGCCACTGACCTACGGAGTGGCCCCTACCCCCCCAGGCATCCACCACCAGGGGCCCGGGCCCTTAAACCCCAAATGGTTTACACTGTAGAGCTAATAATCTAAAAGTGTAGTGACATGCACATGAGTCACGCACAGGGCCGTGCAGGGGCCCCATACAAGGATGGAGAGAGTGTGTGTGTGTGTGTTTGTGTGTATGAGTTTGTGTGTGTGTGTGTGTGTGTGTTTATGTGGAGAAGGACCCAAAGTCAACATGGACTTTGTTGTATGGACTGAAATGATGGTTGTCATAGCAGCATTATATTAGCTTGAACTCGCCCACCAACTGGAAGGTCACCTGTTTCTTTAGCCAAGTGTAACTCATATTATTAATGTTTTATTGATCGCTTCACCCAACTATGGCAAATACAGTGATCTTTTCTTAGACCATATGTTGAAGGTTGAGCCTGTGTGGCCTTGTAATAACTTGAGATGAGATTATTTGTTGGTGGATGTTCACCCAGAAAGAGGTATACACTTCTAAATGGAATGTATGTAGCCTGCACTTTTACTAAATACAATCACGACTGACCCTGTGTCTTCACCTGCACATTCATCCGATTCTGTCTCATTCTCAGTTTATGAACATGTCTCATGTGAAGGTCAGAACCTCCAGAATTCTCTCCCTGAGCTGCAGAGGCTGCACTAGCACTGACTCATGACTGGTGCAGGTGCTGGGGTTTAGGGAGAGACTGTTCAGATCAGAGAGACATTTTAGGTTTAAACACTGTATTTCCCCAATTCATCACATAAACAGCCTGTCCATCATGTCCAGTGTTTTGAATCCGACCACATGTAAGGACACGTCATGTTTATGTTATTTAAAGCTACAGAATGTAACTTTCTGGAGATAGTACGTCACCTGTATGGTTCCCTGGAAATAGAAAGTTAAAGCCATACTAAGGAACATTCTCCATGGAGATATATACTGTATATGTTTCATGTCATACTGTGGAATATTGTAGCCAAAGGAACAACATGTGCATGGAAACAGAGTCAGGTTTGTGAAGATACTAGCCCATTTATAGTAAGAACACATGTGAAAAAAACACATTAAAATGGCTAAAATGTTTCATAATCTGGTTTTAAAATCTAAATCTTACACATGGTAAAAAAAATCTATTAATCAATCAATCAATCAATAAAAATATAATATGAATGAAGAAGAAGAATGGAAAATAGATGGTCAAAACAACATTGAATTGAGAAATTATATTAATACTGCATACTATTTTTTACTAAGAAAATCAGCTGAAGTGTAAGTCAATATTAAATAAAATATGTGTCTTTTGAATAGTTAGATCAGGAGTGTTCAACTCAAATTCACAGAGGCCAAAATTAAAAACTGGGAATAAGTCATGGACCAAACTAAATATTGATTGAAAAATTTCAACAACGTCTGCATGATTTCTTTTCTTTCAAGATATGTAATATTACATTTTTAAAATTTAAATACATGTTTAATAATAGTTTTGCTTGAACATTGAATCCAGAACAAGCAGAATATAAAATAATAACAAAACTGTAAATAAATCATGTCTCTATAATCTATCTGTAGCCAGCGGGCAGCTCTAGTACATATTTGATATGATCTCATGTGCCAAATATAATTATATTGCAGGTCAAATTTGGCCCCTGGGCCTGAGTTTGACATGTGTGAGTTAGATTGTCCAAACAGGTGCTTGTATTTACTTTCACATTTCCATGTTTCATAATCTGTGGTTTTGCCTCATCATAGTCTGCACCTGTATCTGACTCTGCCGCGTTCACCTGTAGTATTTATCTCCGTGGAAACTATATGAACTTTAATGCCATTCTTTGGAACATTCCTCCGTGCAGTCCTGAATCCGCCCTGTTTTCCAGCACTGCTCCTGCTCCTCTGGTAGCATCACCATAACAGATGGGTAACCCTGCTCACCCCGCTCAAACCTCCTACATACCATGTGGATCTGTTCATGGCACGAGGCCGCGGAGATGTGATGTGACGAAAACAAAAGACAGCTGCAGCAGACGAGTGCTGCACGGGGGAATTCCACCGCGTTTGAAAACCATTAGCTCACTAACACTTTAGTTTAGCGTTAGCCCGACTGCGACGTTCCTCCTGCTCGCCTCAATCCCCGTCTTATGGCTTGTTAGGTGAGATTTGCAAGTCATAAATCAACATTAGCTGCAGGAGGGACAGGAGACAGTGGTGGGACAGGTGGACGTGTCAGTGAAGGAGGACACTCGGTGAAGGGACATTCTAAAGAGACCTGGGGCTCCACACTGGCTCCTGTCTCATTAGTGGAATCCTCCTGGGTGCAGTGAGTGACAGAGGGGAGATAAGAACCAACCAGTCCAACGGCGCTGACAGACTTTGGTGCTCTGGGGTGGTCCAAGGGGCACCGGGTCTTCACTGTAAAGAGGGGCTATTTTACTTCGATGAGGTATTAACTGTGCTCCTGTTTGACGAGGAAATTTGGATCAACTTCATATCAGTGACCCGTCTCCCCCTGCCTCTGTCTGTGCAGTTTACTATAGGTCTGTCTGCGCAGGTGACCCGGAATTTACAGCAGGAGAATCAGCAGCATGTAACATAGGCAGAGCTGCAGACATGTGTACTTTTAAAAGCTTCAATTCACACCAGTTTAAACACTAAACCTTTTACATGTCTATGTATTCACAGTTATGTTTTAAATCACAAAACAAAAGCAGCTGTATCTGTGGTGCTGCATTAATGAAGCTACTCACCTTGTCACTTTGGTCATTTGCTCCACACATATTTTCCTTCAGAAGTTGTTCTTGTAAAGTTTCTGTCTGATGTTGTAAAGTGTTTTATATTTATCCTCAGCTAAACTTTCTGTAGTCCATCACAAGTCGTTCCCCGAGCTCCTGATGCGACACACATTCTTTACACCACCGTAGTGGCTTTAGAGAACGTATTTTGAAAGGGCACCGGGAGTTTATTTTGACACTGTGTGCCCATTTCCTGTTTTTCCCCTGATAAAAACCTCAGTTGATGCTGCAAAATTAGAGCTCCAACTTATTTTGAGCAGCTCGTAACATCATGACGGCTGTTGGTCACATGTATGACACTGCTGGTGTAAATTCTCTGACTGGTTATAATGGAAAACCATAGATGTGTGTGTGTGTGTGTGTGCTGCTGCGCTTATGCACTGTTACACTTTGGTGTAAATCTGGGGTCACTCTGTGTCTGTCTGCACAGGTGACTCTGGGTCTGTGTGCGCAGGCGACTCTGGGTCTGTGTGCGCAGGCGATCTGGGTCTGTGTGTACGTCATTCAGCTTTGTCTGTGTTGTCGTCAGTGCACACAGTCGTATACTGTAAACACAAGTAAATCTAGTGCTCACTGAGGTCAGTCCACAGTGAATGAATAACTGTGCAGAGCTTTGAGGCCTGCGCACTACAACAAACCATCATTAGACCATTATGGTTCACCTTAAAGAACCTCATTTATACTTTATGAAACATGAGAAACAACTAGTTCATTTAAAACAGTTTGCAGTGATCCAAAGTTCTCCCTCACTTATCACATGTAATGTATTCTGAGCATCCTAATTAGTCACTAGACTTTTCACAACTTTCACAGACCAGTGTGGAGTTTAACTGTGTGAAAATACATAAAACGCTTCATAATCAGATGCAGACAGTACACCACAAACTTATACTGACCTCAAGAGCTGATTATACAATATATCTGTACGGGGACAAGACACATTTTGCTCAAATTCATGGGAAATACTGAGTACAGAACCTTTAAAGTTTATGGAATGGCCTTATGTAACATGCTACTGCAATTGAAAACTTGTACCTGTACACTTCAAGAAGGACATTTTTTGACAATTCACAGGTTTTCATTGTTGGGTCTATCAGTTTGCCCCACAATCATAAGGTCACCAGTTCAAATCCCACTTTACATCTCTGTATAACACACTTCAGACCTTTCCCAGTGCACTTAGAATGGGATGAATAAGCCTGTGTAAAGTGTTAGTCAGACCGACACACACACACACACACACACATATACGCACACACACACACACACACACACTCGACCTGTGCCCACACTGACCCGATCAATACAGAGCCACTCTTATAGGAGCGCTAAAGGACTGGAAACAAAAGGAGCGCAGGGAGAGGCCACCGCAGCCAGGCCCACAAGGTCAACACCACCACAGATAACACCAACACGACAGATAAGAGGAGGAGGAGGAGGAGGAGGAGAGGAGGGAGAGGAGGGAGAGGAGGGAGAGGAGGGAGAGAGGAGGGAGAGGAGGGAGAGGAGGGTCAGAGGAAGAGGACAGTTCGAGCGCTCGGGGACTTTCCAGAGCGGGTGATTCACAGCAGACAGAGGAGCGACTCTGAGTGTTGGCTAATAGTTTGTGCTGAATCATGCAGGAGATAAAGTGTAAATAGAAATATAAAAGGATTCAAACAGAGCGGATGATCATCCTGTGAAAGGAACGAGGGCAAGAGCAGACTTTACACTTCTGAAGGAGGGTACGACACTCTGTAGTCGCCATGGAGATGAAACTGTGTAATCTACAGTATCGTCATGTGTAATCGGTGTATTTTTTATGTATTGAGTTACAGGTTTTTTTAGAGTACTGCATTCTAACTGTGAGCAGGGCAGCCTCTCCACAGATCTCACCTGTTGCTTGGTTTTGTGGCATCACCAGGTTGTCTCCATGTAAGTTTAATGCCATACTGTGGAACATTCTAAACAAAGCAGAAAACACTTAAGTCCCGTTTTGAAAAAGTGACTTTGTGTAGTGATGTATTTGGAAAATCTGAATGTGTTTTACTGAAGGATTTTATTTTATTTTTTTTATTGATCATCACAGTTGGTAACAAAAAATACTAATCTAATCTTTTTTCACTCAAGTCAATTCAAATTTTAATTATGGCCCAAATTAAGTTTTTTGGCAATTTATTTATTTATTTTTAATTTTTTTCTTCTTCGTAGCGAGTGCACCTCTTAGTGTTTGCCCCTCTTGAGCCCAATTCATGGTCGTGCGTCAGGTCATCGTGTGGTGAACCCTCTCCACAGAGCGTCTCCACCAAAGTGCACCTCCCAAATTTTGTAGCTACTCGTCAAACCAACGCAGACAATAAGAGCTGTGATTAGTCGTCTCTACATCCGCTCCACACACATTTCCAGTACTTTGCTTTCCTGCTTCATTTTGTAAACATAAACACCAGGTTTAAATCCTCGCCTCCTAGTGTCGTGGTGGTGCATGACTTCGCGGCGCATAGACCTCGATGCAGATACATGGTTTCGATGCAGAAACGATGGAGACAAGGCAACAGTGGCAGAGTGTGATGAGTCCACATAGAATTATAGAACGTTTTTTGGCTAGCATCCCTTAGCATTGACTTCTCTTAGCGTCTCTGCCTCTTAACTCGCGTCCCTTAGTGTTGGTGTCTCTTAGTTCTTGTCCTTTAGTGTTGGTGTCTCTTAGTTCGCGTCCCTTAGTGTTGGTGTCTCTTAGTTCCCGTCCCTTAGTGTTGGTCTCTTAGTGTCTTAGTGTTGTGTCTTTAGTTCGCGTCCCTTAGTGTTGGTGTCTCTTAGTTCGTCCCTTAGTGTTGGTGTCTCTTAGCTCGTGTCCCTTAGTGTTGGTGTCTCTTAGCTCGCGTCCTTAGTGTTGGTGTCTCTTAGCTCACGTCCCTTAGTGTTGGTGTCTTTAGGTTCTTGTCCTTTAGTGTTGGTGTCTCTTAGCTCGTGTCCCTTAGTGTTGGTGTCTCTTAGTTCGCGTCCCTTAGTGTTGGTGTCTCTTAGCCCGTGTCCCTTAGTGTTGGTGTCTCTTAGTTCGCGTCCCTTAGTGTTGGTGTCTCTTAGTTCTCGTCCCTTAGTGTTGGTGTCTCTTAGCTCACGTCCCTTAGTGTTGGTGTCTCTTAGTTCGCGTCCCTTAGTGTTGGTGTCTCTTAGCTCGCGTCCCTTAGTGTTGGTGTCTTTTAATTCTTGTACTTTAGTGTTGGTGTCTCTTAGCTCGTGTCCCTTAGTGTTGGTGTCTCTTAGTTCGCGTCCCTTAGTGTTGGTGTCTCTTAGTTCGCGTCCCTTAGTGTCGGTGCCTCTTAGTTTGCATCCCTTAGCATTGGTGTGTCTTAGTTCGCGTCTCTTAGTGTTGACTCCTCTTAGTTCATGTCCCTTAGCGTTAGTGCCTCTTTGCTCGCATCCCTTAGTGTTGGTGCCTCTTTGCTCGCGTCCCTTTGCGCTGGCAGCTAACCTCATCCATCCTCGCCGTTGTCAGCGCTCCCCTCTGGACGCGGGGGCCGTATTTGAGGAAAGGGCAGCTGTCATGGCGGGGGTCCGGCCTAAGTGCAGCGATGATAGACTGATGAAGGAGGAGAGGAGGGAGAGAGGGAGGTCAGGGAGAGCAGGAGAGCCAGGGCACTCAGGGGCCCGGCTAACCTGCGCGTCAACACCACGGGGCCCCGCGCAGATCTGTCCCCTGGCCTCGGGTTTGACGGAGCTACAACAAACAGAGCAGCAGTTAACATACTTAAGAGGAAATGGAATGGAGATGGATGGGGGTTTGGGGAAAACACTCAGACGCTCTCGAAGACAAAGTTAAGAGACAAAGACCTTATATTATTGAACATCTGGTTTTTGAAAGTTCCACGCTGCTATTCCGACATGCCACTATTTAAAAATGTATGTTTTTTTTTGCAGTACTTTATTATTTTTCAAACATCCTGCTTTTCCGACATGAACAATATGAATGTGATGGCCTGTTATACTTTGCACTCACATATATCATAAGATGGTTGGGCAAAGCTCTTGATCAGAGAAAAGTTGAGCCACAGAAAATATCAGACAGTGGGAAAATGTCCTCACTGATCGCCGTGGGAAACAGTTCTGCATTTTCAAAACGAGCACAGGCCAGTCTTTGTGAAATATCTCATCTAAAACGGAGGTTGCCTGGGCCTTTTTCTTTCATTCATTTCATCGTGTAGGCCAGACATGTCAAACTCAGGCCTGGGGTCCAAATTTGGCCCGCGATATAATTATATTTGGCCCACAAGATCATATCAAACATGTATTAGAGCTGCCTGCTGGCTACAGATAGACTATAGAGACATGATTTATTTAAAATGTTCTTATTATTTTATATGTGGGCCCGGTCAAGCAGAAGTAAACAACAAGGCCAAAAATTCAAGTTAATGCATCTGATATAAAAATGTATTGAACAGATACATATGTACTCTAGTTTATGAAACTGTTGACCTTTTTTCTGTACCATTTTTGGTTCTAAAGTTCCATATGTTTTAAACAGACCATGTATGAAACATGGAACAAAAATTATTTCCCAAATTTCAAAGATCTGCAAATCATGTAAATAAATGGATGTATTTCATCATATCTTGTGTTATTCCATCTTTGAACTGTTGATGAAGGTACATGATTTAAAAAAAAAAAAAAATTTTAAAATTATACAAATTTGCTTGGAAGGACTGACATATTTTATAGAAATAGTTTCCTTTCATTTTGAAGTAATATTAAAGTATTCGGAAGAAAAAAGTTGACAAATGATGTAAAATCCTGCACCTTCTACTTGTTTGCACAATTTTCCCTCCGTTACTTTTCCCTCCGTTACCATGACCTTTCTTAATAAAAAATGTCATGAGTCAAAAAGTAAGAGGTTTTTCAACCTAATCTTGTACCATATGGTAGAAAACTATATGAAGCAAATATTCAAACCAGTTTGTTAAGGATATGTAAGTGAGAACCAAGAGTTATCACTGTTTGTATTTATTGCCCAAAAAGTGCTGCATATTTCATTCCCTCTGTTACCGACATGAGTTTTTTAATTTTTTGTCAACAACTTGAAAGAATATCACAGGTTTAACTTGACCCTGTTGGAGTGTAACTCTTTCCTACATTCTGATACTTTACTTATTTCAATAGTCCCTCTAGTTTCTGAATAAGAGACATTTGAATGTCAAAAATCTGACCCTGTTTCCCTCCGTTACCACTTGACCAGACCCATGATGTTTGTTCTAGATTCAATGTTTAAGCAAAACTATTATTAAACATTTATTTGAATAAGAAAAGGTTTAACATTACATATATTGAAAGAAGAGAAAACATGCAGATGTTGTTGTCAATAAATATTTAGTTTGGCCCACGACTTAGTCCCAGTTTTTAATTTTGGCGTCTGTGAACCTGAGTTTGACATAGATCTGATGTAGGTGATCTGTGGAAAACAACAAACAGCCTAAATAAATAACCAATCAAGTTCATTGCACCAGTTTAATGACATGACACTCACAGGCCAAAACATATGACGTGTCGGAATAGCGAGACAAAAAAGTGTTGGAAAACCAGCACGTGTAAATAGAAGCATGTCATAATGAAAGTATGTCGGAATAGGAAGCGGACCCCGCTTTGAATATTACTGTAACAACTACGCATCTCTATTATTTTAAAGGTATTCATGGGTAATACCATGCTTGTATCGGAATATTTATTCAATATCTTGTTTTTTTGAATAACTGCATAGAAAGTCCAACAATACGACACCTTGAGATGTCACCGGGTGGTAATCCAGGAAGTGTTCTTTTGCATTCAAAATCCACACACTCATTCTAATAAAACCACCTCTACTCAGCTGCAGATCTACTTCGATGACAGTCCCAGTTTTGAGCCCCATGTCTCCTGTCCCAGCAGATTTATACAAAACCACTGAATTGTCCCAGTTTTATACAAGAAATGTTCCAGGTGTCTCTGTTTTAACCAATCTGATCCCTGCCAACAGTAAAGAGAGGCATAAACTGTCATTTGTTGAGGTAAAATACAGAAAAGCTGCTTAAAAATGACCAAAACACAAAGAAAATGGGACGATACTGACTCACATGTTAGTCATAAATGGTCTCTGCGCAACAGTTTTCCTAACTCTTTTCACAATGTTATTATTACCAACCTCCACAAAAACAGGGATGTCCCAGTTTATTATTTTGAAAATCTGGTCACCCTACACAGCGAACCTCTTTTAAACTGTTTTTGCCTCTCTGAGAAATGATTCTGATCGACGTTTTTCAGCTGAATCTGTGCTTGTAGTTTCCAGGGACAGTGCGCAGGCAAAACTCAAACTCGAAACGTTCTAAATACCAGTAAGATGCTTAAACCACTACATCACTGCACCACCGGCGTAACATTCAGGAAGCAACTAATCTGCGTTTCTCAGCACGAGTCTTCCTCACATGTTGAACTGTGCTCGTCCTGCCAGAATCTTCTCTCCTCAACCTCAGAGCTCCACACCGTAAACATGCATATGCTCCCAGACACTTTCCTGGAACACAATCCTGGGAACGTATGTCCTTTTCCATATTTCTGCATTTCCAGCCGTCATATCAAGCTACCCGTGCGTTACTCGACTGCTCACGACTTAAAGACGGTCTACATGATTTGTCCTGTCTTTAATAAAACGAGAAAAACAGAAGGAGCTCATTTTCAAAGTTCAAAGTTTCAACGTTTTTCCTCATTTACCTTCTGATTATTCACTGAAATTAGTTTTTAAGGACTTTTTTAGGACTTTCAGGGGCCAGAGCAGAGTTTTGTCTTAATTCTAACAACAACTAGTATGTTAACAATGCACCTTCTGATTCTCTGTTTTATGATTAGATACAGACAACACACAAGGGACATGATTTGACCTCAAGAGCTGCTTATACAATATTTCTGTTGGGACAAGACACATTTTGCTCAAATGCATGAAAAAAAAAAAAGCTTTACAGTTTAAAAAATACCAGGACATGTCGAACAAGTCAAAACTCTGGAACCCAAACCGCGTCAGTAGCAAGAAAAACACTAAACTAGTATGTGCAGTATCGGTTTAGCGGAGCAGCAATCAAGTCGTTTCAACTTTTTTCCCCTCGTCAACCGAAGTCCTGAGCTCAAACAATAGGGCTGATTTGTGCGGCTGCGTGCTGACATCTGTCTGTCAGAGCACACGGGACGGTTAAAGAGGAAAAACAGCTGGCCTGAGGGACAATGGGAGGCTTTGTGGAATTTTAACAGATGCTCAGCAAACAAAATGTAAATGTTTGAACAATGAAATAGAATCCATGTTGAGTGGAGAGCAAGGCCCGACCTGCCTCATGTTTGAATGGAGCGCAGACTCTGGAGCTGAGGGTTTTTATTGAGCGTGTTTGGTTTAGATTATTAACGTAAGATCCTGATGTTCTGTATAAGGACACACGTATGTAAATATGATGGAACATCAAAGCAAAAGCAACTGAAGAGCTTAAGCCGTAACTCAAGTCTCAGTGCAGTTCCACAGGTGGAGTCCTCAGGTTCAGTGTCAGGACAGTGTGAGGAGAGGAACAGCCCTCAGGACAAAAGTGTCCCTCCTCTGTGTCCGGCAGCATCACAGCAGCCTGCAGGGGGAGCAGGTGAACTCTGCACACACAGCAGGATATCCTCTTCTAAGCTTCTCTCTTCGCTCTGTTATTTTAAACGTGCACTATGGAACTTTTCTGTGGAGGGTACACTATCAGCTCCCTGGAGATGTTACTGCTGTGTCTGGAATGTTCCACAGTGTTACGTGCCACGGGTGTCTAGGGGGTGGCACGGTAACCAAAAAAGATGTTAAAATAAACTGGGTGTGGAACAAAAACTGGAAGCACGGCGAAGTGAGAAAGGAAGGACATTTATTACAAAAAAAGTGCTAAAAAAGGTGTACAAAAATCTGATAAAGATAACACAAACAAAACACACAAACAACTAAAGTAGCTGCAGCAGTGGACCCACTGGTCACTCTTCTGGTGGCTGCTCCGGGCCTTTATACCCCCACAGATAAAGCGGGCCAGGTGAGGCTGATCAGACGGGCAGATCTGAGGTGGGCAGAGGCAAGACCAAACAAAACTCGGACATCGTCCGTCACACACAGTACGGCATTAAACATATTTATCTTGCATTTATCCAATTACAATTGCCTGTGATAAAGAATTCACACTTCTTCACACACTTTATGAAGATGTGAGTCTGGTCACCAGTGAATCCTCAGTTTTCAGATGGAAGAGACTGACAGATGGATTAGTCAGTCAGGGACATGCATGGTCTGTATCTAAAAAAGTAAAGGAAAAAACATCACAGGAGACTGAAAAGACATGATGAATTTCTGTAGAATAAATAAGTGCAAAGCACTAATCTCTGTTCTTCTGAGATGAGGGAAATGTGAAACACAAATCTGATTGGATGAAAGACACCAGTCTAGATGTGCCAGGCAACAATTACACATGTTTTTATACTGGAAAAAAAAAAAAAAGAAAAATAAAATCACCTTGAAAACATGCATTGCTTTATCTGCATTGTGGAGTCACCTCTCCATAGATCTGACCTGTAACATGGCATCACTTCTTGTCTCATGAAGATAGATACATTTAATGCCATGAAAAGTGTCATAGTGCAGCTTTAACTGCGTCAGAGTGAAACCCTCTCAGCCTTGAATCCCAAACTGTTCTCTCTGACTGGAGGAACACACAGGCAGAGGAATGCAGCAGGCATCTCCAGTATGTTCACACAGACCATTGTTTTTAGCCCAGATGCCCTCCCCCTCCTCTCTCAGGGCAGGACAGGTGCTTTCTCCCGTGTGTTTGGACAGCGTCTTTAGCCCAGATGCCCTCCCCCCTCCTGTGTTTGACTGCGGGTTCGGGGTCACTGGCTTGTTTGGGGTCCTGCTATCCGCCTGTCAACACGTACAGTAGTGATCCATCAGCGCGCCGCCTCACTCACAAAGGGAGCGCTTGTTTCGCTGCCAGGGACGCTCCACTGAGGCCCAACGCTTATGGAAATATTTGTCTAATTGTAATGTGTTCTTTTTTATCTGTCAAATATTGTTTTTTTGTTTTTTTCTCTCCATGGAGATGTTTTTGCTTTACTTGGAATGTTTCACTGTTTGACTTAAAATCCACTTGTTGGCATTTCTTCATTTATGAGTGTTATTATTGGTACACTATGTCATTTTTCTGCTTGTCTCCATGGAGATATTATAGAGCTGGGGATCATTAAGAAATCGCCGATACGATACATACATTGATATATAGGGCACGATAAGATACATATTTCCTAACCCTGTTTACATATGTACAATAATTACAAAAAATATATGATTGATTGTATTAATGAACCATTTACCCTGAGCTGACTGAAAAAAAAGATTCCAATTCACAGCACCAGTAGCTCTGGGTATCATTAAGAAGCTGCCAATACGATACATACCTCGATACATAGGCCATGATCCGATACATATCTCGATACAGTGCACTTTTGATTCAATATGATATATTTCAAATGGATTCGATATGGTTCAATAAAAAATAAAGGCTGTGATACTAAAAGTCTTTGTAAAACCACTTCTGTTGCAAAGTTCATCTGAAACACAAACATTTAAATCATCAAAACAGTGAAAATGTCAAATGAGTTACAACAAAACTGTAGCTGTAACAAAATAATTTCATAAAATATACCAAAAAATACTCTTGATGATACATCAATACAGCAGCCCACAATATCGATACTGTATCATCACATTAAACGTTACAATATATCAATTTTTTGATATTTTTGCACACCCCTACTATGTATTTGCATTTCTTCAATTATGAGTTGTTATTAATGCTCAAAAATCCGTGAACAAGCTCGCCTCTCCACAGATTTGATATAGTCGTAGCTGCATCACCTGCTCTTTTCCATAGGCAAGTATAATGTACGGAAACCGAGAGGGGTCACAACAAACGCAAACGCCACAACACAAACGCAAAAGCCACAACAAACCAAAAAAAGCCACAACGGAAATGACCGCGGGACTCTATTTTAATGCAAACACCACAACAAATACAAACGCCACAACACATTTAAAAAGCCACAACACATTTAAAAAGCCACAACACATTTAAAAAGCCACAACGCATTAAAAAGCCACAACGGAAGTGACCACGGGACTCTATTTTACATTGTAGTTCTTTCTCTTCACTTGCCGCTTAATCGGTCCGTCGGAAAATAGAGTCCCTTGGAAATTTCCGTTGTGGCTTTTTGATGTGTTGTCGCATTTGTATTTGTTGCGGCGTTTGCGTTTGTCGTGACCCTTCTCGGCTTCCGTAATAATGCCATACTGTGGATCATTCCAGGCAAAGACAACAAAACATCACCACAGAGACAAGCAGTTGGCGAACTTTCCATTAGAAAAGTTACACCTTTACATTGATCAAATCTGAACCATTAAAGGGCCCATATTAGGCTGTTTTCTGATCTCTGCTGTAGTTTCCTCGTCCCAAACAGACCTGGACTTGTGTTTTGTTTCATTCGCACATGTTTAACACACAAACCCTGAATATTTAGACTGAGTTCTAAACAGGAAACCCTCCACTGTGTGTTTAAACTCCACACACCTTCATTAGAATCATTTGGATCATTTCAGACTTGGATTTGCCAATCTCTACTGAAGTAATAAGGTGGAACAGAGCATTTTGAGATGGAAATGTAGACAGACTAATAAACAAGGATTACTCAAACATGTCCATGATTCAACTTCTAGATTGCGTTTTGTCAGTCGTGACCTTTCAAATATTTTTAAAACCTCAATCCATCATTCAGAGCTTGATGTTAGCTTGAAGAATTCCCCTGAAGTACACTGTGCCTCCTCTGCTGTCAAATCAATCTGTAGTCTAACATCTGATGAGGTCCGGGTTTGGACAGGGCCGGCTGGAGAAAGAGCAGGAGATCTTGAGCTTCCCGAGGGACAGTGCCAGGACGCTGACGTATAAACTGAGCTCTGAGAAAGTCCAGGTTGTTTAAGAGAAGTTTAGGTAGAGACGTAAATTACATGTGACACGGCTCGGAGGAGACGCTGAGCAGACCTGAAGAGAGGAAGGAGGCAGAAGAGAGGAGGAGATGAAAGAGGAACCGAGAGAAACCAGGATGAACCCAGAGCTGGCAAAGGAAAGTCAAGCAGTTCTTCCTGAGCAGACAGTAAAGCTCTAAATGGATAGCATCTATTTTAGAAGAGGTCCAAAAGTTTTCTAACTACATAAGCCATTTATATTTACTTTTTGACAAATGGTACTGTCCAGATTGGATAATTTGAAGTGAGGATTGTTAAGCGCGATGTCACTTCAGGTCCAATTTGCATCAGATGATAGAAAACAATGTTTAAAATGTCTTCTGTTTTCTTTTCTTCACAACACGTCTTACATTACAAATGGGACTGCAGTTGTGTGGCGCTAACAGGGTTCTAAGTTTGGCAGAAAGTCCATGAAGCTGAGGTATGAAGTGTCAACAGAGACCAGCACTAATCCAATGTACTATTGTGTAATTATGAGATTATATTTGGTCATAAGGTCATTGTTTCTTCATGAACAACAAAGATCAATATGAGCTGTAAAGTTGCCGGTAATGCCCTGGAAGTGACATCATTATTTGACAATCCCATATTGACAAAAAGAGATTTCCGGATATTTGATACGATAATCTGGTCATATATTAATAAGGTGTATTATGTAACTTTCATCCATTGCATTAGTTCTAATAAAAGATGACAGTTTGATTGAGGCAATAGTCAGTGTTGTCCAAGCGTCAGGAGTTGATATATTTAGAAATATAAAGACAAGTGGAACATGCAAACTCTACACTGGAAAACAGGTACAGTCGAAGCATTAAACTGTCGTGCTGTGAGGCAGAAGTACTAACCATAGCACCATCAGATCCCCTTGTGCAAGAATAAGTCCTGCTCCTGTTTACAGACTCAGCTCGGAGAAGTCCAGCACTGTTCACTAAATGTTTGGGAGCAGAAATAGAAGGAGCCAAATGGTGCCCCAGTGTCCTGAGAGGCATGTGCCCTCTGCAAACGGCCCGCGGGCAGCAGCTGTCAGCGGGACGGCCCCAGACCCAATCTCCCCTCAGCCCCGCAGGTCCAGGAGTCATACATGACGTCTCATCTGACCCGAGTCAAGACGGAGATTTTATAGACTCATCAGAAATTTAGACTGAATGTATATCAGAATGGTCAAAATGTTCAGGGTGAGGATTTCATTGATCAGTGACAGGAGCTTAAAAATACAACTACTCAAATTCAAATTGGAGAGTTTAAGTTGGTGGTGGAATTTTGTAAGAATTTGAACTTTTACTGAATCACTAAGGGAATTATTTGATTTGGCAGAATAAAGTAGCAAAATCTCAAATTTGTGAGAAAGACAGAATGTTTTTTAAATGGTCTTAAAACACTTTTTGCAAGTTATTTGAATGTCAAACAGATTTTGTTCAACCGCTCCTTCCTTTTCCTTCCCACAAAGAAATCTACACTCTGAAGCACTGCTGAGGTGGTGATTGTAACTCGCTCAGAGAAAATGTGTAAACCATTTATGTCGAATGTATTCAATAGATTAGACGTCACTACTAGAGATGTGCAAAAATATTGAAATATCAATATATCATATAATTTAATGTGATGATACAGTAATGATATTGTGGGCTGCTGTGCTGCATCGATATATCGCCAAGAGTATTTTTTGGTATATTTTACTCATTTATTTTGTTACAGCTACAGTTTGATTATCCAGGCTGGCGCCACCTAGTGCCTCCACTCAATTTTATTTCTCTCCAGCGACTAGATCAGGATAGACAGTTTGCAAAAACCTCGGAAGTGCAAGTTCGGGCACCAGCCAATCAGTGAAGAGACATATATTCAGTGTTGTCAAAGATTCACGAGGTTGAGGATTTAAAGTCGGAATAAAGAGAATGTTTGGTGAATTTTATCAAGGGGAAAGACGTTATTGTCCTTCTTCTAAGAGATTTGGGAAAAGCTTAATATACCAGTTAACCCCTTTAGCAGCGCATTGCATACGTCACGACCAAAGAACAGAGATTGGTTAAATGATAAAAAGTACCTGCCTACCATCGAGCGAATGAATCCTCACTGTGAGGTCAGACGGATTCTACGAAGTGAAACCGGCTGATGAATCAGGCTACAGTTCCGTTATTTGTTTAGTGGAAAGAAACTTGTTTATGCGACACATTTGACATTTTCACGTTCGTTTTGATGATTAAAATGTTTGTGTTTCATATGAACTTTGCACAAGAAGTGGTTTAACACAGCCATGATTTAGCCTTTATTTTTTATTGAACTGTATCGAATCCATTTGAAATATATGGTATCTAATCAAAAGTGCACTGTATAGAGGTATGTATTGGCAACTTCTTAATGATACCAGCTCTAGTAACAACATGGCCAAATCTCCTTTATGTCTTTTAACTTTAGGTGAAAACAGGTCAGAATCCTCAGGTGGAGTCAGACTGAACATTGGAGTCATCAACATTCCTTGGGGTTGTGCTGCTAACTGGAGCACTACTCTGTCTGAAGCGATGTTGCTGTCGCTCTTGAAAATATGCTGCTTAAATCCGTTTATTGTTTTTCCCTGAATTTGATCGACAAGCTAAAAATGTATTTGGCAGTGTTTGTGAATGTGTGCACTGTGTCCCCATGGTAACTGCTGAACATCCCGCCATATTTAAAATAGGTTAAAAATAGCAAATTTGTCTTTTTTTAGCTCCGTACTTTGTCCAGGCTAGACGTCAGGTTCACTTTGTCGGTAAAAAAAAAACAAAAAACAATAAACTTCCAATAGAACATGAACTACTGTGAGTATTTATGCAGTAGTCTGAGGAGCGAGTGGAAAGCGGACTTAGGTTTTGGTAAACAGGAGTTATATTTAACCGTGTAGTACCAGCCCACACTCTTTACTGACATGCACACTCTCAAACTGTTCTGGTGTCTGCACTTCGTCACGCCAACACGTCCCATTCACTCACATTTTCCTTTACAAGATTGTTTTTTTTTTTTTTTTTCATGAGTTGGCAGTTTCAGTTCTGGCCAAGTATTTCATTGAAGCAATTTAGGACTTAACATCATTGCAAAATTATGCTAATGTTAAAATCCATACAGGGGGTGTTCTACATGTATCTGTATCTGATGGAATGGCAAAAGGAGAAATTCAATCTGTCAACTGGACAAAAGTTTAATTGGTCGAACCGTTTCTCAGCTCATCCAAGCTGCTTCTTCAGTTGTGGTCAGACGCTGGTGGACACTTCTTTATATCTGTCTGAAGGGAAGAGCTAACTACACTGAGTCCCCAAGTCTTCTCTATCCACACAGTTTTGAGCATATTTGTTAACATTTTACAGAAACAAAACTTAAAACCACATGGCCAATTTTCATAAACTAAGCGCTCAAAAAACAGCTCGCTATTGTGCGCTGATGCATGATTCTGGAATATGAGTGTTCTTTCTGTGACAGAGGGGTGTTCTGCTGATGGTGAGTCTGTTCTGTGTTTCTGTCATGTTGGAGATGGTTCATTTTCAGAGATTATACGTCTGCAGGTTATACACATAGACCATATATATGAATTGAATGGACATATATTCTAGCCTCTTAGTGTTTTGTGGTGAATTACTTTGCGGTGCATAAAACTACATCAGTGTATCAGCATTTTCAGGCGTCCACACAGTGTCAGATCAGATGTATGCTCAGATGAATTCCTGGGAGCTGGAGGCACCAAATCGTTCCGTCTCTGGAGTCGTTTTCCATCGGATCAGTGAGGACAAACACTGCAAAAATGACTCGAATGCGTGCTAGTGTGGACGGGGCCTGGAACTACTCTGAAACGAACACTCTACTTGTTTACAGTTCTATCTGATGAGATGTTCAGTAGTTACCAAGAGGACGTGATGAATGCAGAAACAAACAGTGTTAACGGTGTCAAAAAAGTTTTAAGATCTGTTTGAAAATTGAAGAAAAACTACAAAATAGATTTACACAGCACATTTTCAGGACCCTGTGATGAGTCTGAGCGTTCATGGTCGTGTTTAGTAATTTAATTTTCAACAAAATCGTGAGAGTGACTCTGCTAACTTGTGACTGTATCTTAAAAGCACGAATCATCTCCCCTATTGTAGATTGAGCTTTGTGGTTAGATTGTGTTAAAATAAAGATCGGATTGAGTCAGACTTGAGTAACAGCGCCTCAGACAGAGTAATACCTTCAGTTAGCTTCACACCCCCAGCTGCAAAGTATCAACAGTTTGAAGTATGTTTTTTTAGGAGTACTTTTTACGTGACTTCTCTGTAATTCACATTTCGTTCTTCGAGTACTAATGCTGCTACTTTTGGACACTGCATCTTTGACCTTCATCGCCTCTCACATATTCACACGCCGCACTCATGCATACAACAGGCGAGGCGGGCGAAGTGTTATGCCAAAGGATGCAACGGCAATTCACACACATTTGATACGCCTATCATATTAAGATCACTCTGTTTAGACGACATTGTGTAATTTTCAATGCAGCTTAAAATCATCGCGCCAAACCGTGGTAAAACTGTTCTCGAAAAACCCCGTAATGTCCTTTTGTATTATTCTGATTCTATTTATCGATTCAAATATTAGTATCAAGGTATAAATCTTTGAACAAACCCAGTTCCATAAATTAATGGTCAATAAGATAAAGCAGAAATCACAAACCTCCACATTAGACTTGAGTGACAGCTGAACCGGCCAATCACAATGCGTCTTTATTAAGCAGACAGGGGCCAGACAGCATCCTGGTACTAGACAGGGTATAAAACGTGCACGTGCGTCCTCCCACTTGCACTCACACACACACATACATACACACGTACTAGTACTGTAGTAGTCTGGGCACACACACATCCATTTATTACAGTAATGAGGGGGGGTCTCGTGCTGACAGCGGTGCACTGGGGAGGGCGGAATCTGCAGTGCCACCCTTCCACCTGCGCCCTGCACTGGGGGAGGCTCTGGGGGGCAGTGGGGGGGGGCACTGGGGGGGAGCTAATGAGAGGATTAAAGACTCCCCCTGCCCCAGGACAAGACCCCAGCCCAGGGAGAGACAGGAGACCCCGTCACACATACGCTTTAATATGGACATGATATGAGCAGAGCAGAGGAGGCCTGCGGGGGGTTTGAGCACAGTGGCAGTGAGGGCAGAGTAAGTGTTTTGTTTCGAGAGTAATTAAATTATTATCCCACTTGTTATTTTTCCTCAACGGGTAAAGAATTCCCTTTACAATTAATTGTCCAAATAGCACGAAGAAATAGAAATAGAGGCATCCTTAAAAGAGTAATTTAGAAAAGATATCATTTGATCATTTTGTTTTGAAAGACAAAGACAAAATAGAGACTAAAATATCCATTTTATTCTGCCCGAAACTGTTGTCTCTAAATGCTCCTAAATCACACTTTTCCAGCTCCACAGGGATCACATTCATGTCAGTGGAGACTTTGGGAAAGGTTTTGCATCTTAAATGTGCACCAACACGTCACACTGCACCGATTCTGTGGAGGCTTTATAGTCCAGACTGAACTTATTTACTGTCAAGATCGGCCCCATATGAAATAATACAACCCCAATGATGATGGCGGCGCCCGCGGCAGCTTCAGGAATAAGGTGGATAGAATTTTTCATTCTGGTTGTATTGAAAAACGAAGGAAACCATGCCTGCTCCTTACCTTGAGTGAGCTGACATCTCCCCACACCTGACTTTTATTTGGCCTGGGGGAGGGTCTCCTTCTGCTTGTTTCCATGGAAATGTTGTTTCCTAACCCTGTTTACGTATGTACAATAATTACAAAAATATATGATTGATTGTGTTAATGAATCATTTGCCCTGAGTTGAAAAAAGGATTCCAATTGGCAGCACCAGTAGCGCTGGGTATCATTAAGAAGTTGACGATGCGATACATAAATCGATACATATGCCACGATATCAATCAATCAAACTTTATTTAAAGCGCTTTTCACACAAAAATGAGGAAAAAGTGCTTTACAGTGATTAAAAAGAAGCCCACATTTCCTTTCACCCACCTACCAACCCAACCCCCACAGCTGCCCAACCCCACACAACCAAACACCTCAGACACACACACACACACACAGCACAAACACACATGCACGCACACTAACATGCTAAAATACATAAAACTACCCATAGTAAAATGTGAGGCTGAATACAGGTGAACCAGTTGAGAAAGCAGCATCAGAGGAGCTTCTACACCAGAGAGTCGTCCACCACCACCAGGAACCACCACAGGGCCCAAACACCAACCCCTCCACCAGGAGCCCACATGACAGACCAGGCAGCTACAGCCAACCTCAGAGGAAACACAGGACTGAAAATAAACAGACAAAATCTGTACAATAGAAACAAGTAAAAGTTTAAAATTTTAGTCAAAAGCTGAGCTAAAAAGGTGGGTCTTGAGCCTACTCTTTAAAACATGAACGTTCTCTGCAGCCCTGAGCTCCTCCGGCAGACAGTTCCATAGACGAGGGCCATACGATACATATCTTGATACAGTGCACTTTTGGTTCAGTACAATATATTTCAAATCAATTTGATTTGGTTTAACAAAAAAAATGTCCTTCTTGTACAAAGTTCATCTGAAACACGAATATTTTAATCATCAAAACCGTGAAAATGTCAAATGTGTCGCATAAATGAGTTTGCTTCCTCTGAACAAACAACAAAACTGTAGCTGGAAGTAAATAATTTAGTAAAACACACCAAAAAAAATACTCTTGGTGATATATCGATACAACAGGCCACGATATCGATACTGAATCATCACATTAAACAATACGATAATCGATTCTCTTACAAATTACATTCATATGAGCAGTTGTAGTAAACTGAAATATCTTGCCCAAGGACACAGCAACTCTATGAACTGTCTAGAACCTGGATCTGAACCATCAACCTTCCTGTTACAAACTGCTCCCACCTTTATCTTCTATCTGCTCTTTTTCGCCGTGGCCACAGTAGGCCTGTAACGATAATCAATAAATCAATTAATCGTACGATAACTTTTAACGAGCTCAATAACTTTTCCAGACACGATAAATTCTATTTGCAGCTTGTTTGTTTTCCTCGCTCTCTCATGCTCTTTCTCCCTTTCAAAGAGATGAAATGTTAGAAGCTTCTCTCACTCTCTGACTCCTCTCATTTAACAAGTGTAATGTCGCTTGCACCAATGTGCGCTGTGTTTATCAGCACAGCGGATGTGTGCGCAGCCTGAGTGCAGAAACACAAGCTAGCGCCGCTGTCTGTGCGGTGCGCTAGCAGCACAAGCTAGTGCCGCTGTCAGAACCAAAACAGTTCATCACGGAGTGACAAAACAAGTCACGATGCCGAATCAACACGAGTGAACGTGAAACGTCTCAACAGTCACATGCATCAAATGCAGCGAGCGCACAAACGACGAGAAGAAACCCCAACAGCCGACATAAACCCAAACCTGAGCGACACAACTAGTCTAGCACCTGGGAGAATCCGAAATCCCAAAACCGACCCGACATGACACCAGACAGGACAGAGTCTCCCTCATAGACAAATAACATCCTGTGTCGCAGGTTAATACGAACACTTCAAGACCAAAATGACGTGGTTCACAGCAGCAGCCGCAGAGAGAGTGACCACTGTATTCCAATGTAAGTCAATCACTAAAATCACTTTTAAGGACAATTTTCTTACAGAGATTTAATAATCCATTTTATTTATTGTTTTGGTTGTGTTTGGTTCAACAATGGTTTATTCAAGTGTATTTTTGTCAACAAGTCCTCACTGTGAGACAGACACATTAGACTAGTCCTGTATGAACAAGTCTCTTTTATTTAGGCCTGTTGTTTTTGGTTGTGTTACAGTTCCTGTGTTAAATGTTTTTTAGAAAGTAAAGTTTATTGATCTTTGAAAGGGTGTATTTGCATTTTTATTCCATGGTCATTATATTAGTTGAAATTGGTCTCAAAATGTCAATATTATCGTTTATTGCAATAAATTCTTGGTCAGTTAATCATCCTGCAAAATTTGTTATCATTACAGGCCTAGGCCACAGTCACTGCTAACCTCCACAGTAAACAACACAACTAGCATGTTAGCGCTTAAGCTGTGGTCTGATTCTATCTCACCTCAGCGTCTCAGGAGACCCCCCCGCCCCCCCCCCCCCGGCCCCGAGAAACCAGCGGTGGTCTACACGGCCCAGCTCAGACCTTCACGTGTCGCCGCGCTTTAGCATTAGCGCACAATAGCCGCAGTGTGGGGCGCGGAGGTCGCTCGCCGCAAAGTCAAACAGCACAATTAGCCGATTACAAACTACATTAGCAAATTAATAAATAAACTTAGCAACCTTGGGTAAAAATTAGCGCTTAATTACGGCGCCCTGGGAGATCTTTTGGTTAAACATGGATAAAAACGGCACAAGGGAGCAGAGCTAAGAACATATCTGGCAGCTAGTGTCGCATAATTAGGTGTGAGAATTTGTTCCAGTCCAGGCATGAAAATACAGGATAATCATGGAGCGAAAACCACAAAAAAGTGTTATTTTTTTTTTGATGCTTTGGGGAAATAATGGAATGTGAAATCTGTAAAATGGCGGCTAAATGTTCACTGTTGAAATGCATTAGGGCAGCGGCGGCAGTGGGTGATTTTTCAGTCCGTATGTTCGCGTGCCCAGAGGTGCTCACAGCGGAACAGTCTAAGAAGAATTTCATTGAGAAAATTTACATCAATAAAAAGTAATTTCACTTTTTTTTCCCCATTGTTGAGTTGATTTTGAGAATTTTAATTTAAGTATAAAAACAAAACAAAGTAAACTAAAATAAAATGGCTCTGCTGTGACTCAGAGTGTTTGTCCACCAACCTGAGGGTCTGTGGTTCAGTTCCAAGTCCGACAGATGCATGTTGTTGTGTCCTTGGGCAAGACACTTCACTCACTTTGTCCTATATGTATGAATATGGTGTGAGAATTAGAGTGTTGTTTATAAGTGGTAAGCAATACTAAATAAATAATATAAAATACTCAAGGCTGCTGGTTCAATCCCAGGTCTGACTGGTGTTTATATTGTTGTTTCCTTGAGCAAGATGCTTCACTCACCTTGCCTATGTGACTGAAATATAAATGGTAAACAACTCTAAATAAATATGTAAATACTCAAGGTTGCTGGTTCAATCCCAGGTTCGACAGCTTCCCAAACTGAACAAATATTGTTTCCTTGAGCAAGACACTTCTATTACGTTGATTATATGTATGAAAGTGGTGTGAGAATTAGAGACTGGATTATACATGGTAAACAATTCTAAATAAATAAGTAAATACTCAAGTTTGCTGGTTCGATCCCATGTTTCACTGGTGTGTGTATTTAAGTTTCCTTGAGCAAGACACTTCACTCTCGTTGCCTATATGTATGAATGTGCAGTTGGGATTTTGAAATGTTAACTGTACAAATAAATAAATTAGAGACAAGAATATAAGTTTGTGGAGGAAATTTGCAGTATTTAAAGGTGCACTGTGTAACCTTTCTGGTGGAGGGCATGCCATCTGCTTGTCTCCATGGAGATGTTGTTGCTTGCTCTGGAATGTCCCAGTATGGCATTAAACATATCCATCCTGCATTTATTCAAGAACAATAACAATACTCAATAACATGGGTTTTTTATTGACTTAAAAACTTGCATTGTTACTTTGAGTGGGGCCTGTGGCATCAACTACTGTCTCCATAGAGATACATTAGTGTAATGCAATACAGTGGAACATTCCCTCATACAGAAAAGTTACACAATGCATCTTCAAATCTGAAAAAAAGGTTTGCCAACAATGTCAAGACGCACCAAGCCTGATTTTCTACTTCCCATCTCGTGCCTAGTCCTACCTAGGAGCTGCTGCGGGAGCGTTTCCCCAGCAGTCTAAAACAGGAGTCTGGTACAAAATTGGCCTGTGTTTTTGTACTTGGTGGTGACTACTGCTACTGCAAGTATTTTTCGGGCTCTGGAAACTATTACAGAACAGCCCTGGCTCTTTGAAAACGTCGCCCGGCACAGACAGTGGAAGTAATGGGCCATAGGATGAAGCGCTAATGCAGAGGCTAGCGGAGGACACTGGCTCCACGCTGTCTGGGGCCACGCTGACGCCCGCTAACTGCTAATGCGCTAACACTTTTACACGCTAAACTATGGCTAAATTTAGTCTGGTTAGATTTAAAGAGACAGTAGACATCGTAATCCTATTTTTTATTCTTTAATAGTTATATAATATCCAATGTTTTGGGTTTGTTTCCAATTTGAAATTTCCAACCAACGTTTAATTTTATTTTTTGTCATACACAAAACAGCTTGTATCCATGGAGTTATTATTTTTGCCTGAAATGTTCCACAGTATGGCATTAAACATATGTATATATCTAAGGAAACAGACAGCCTAACACCACCAAGTTATGTTTTCTAAATCAAAGTAAGTACAAGTAAGTAAGCTATCCAAAATCAAGTAAGATTTCCAAATCAAAAATGCGATCCAAGTTGAATTTTTGTTTTATTCGTAGACATGTTACAGCTTGTTTCCATGGAGATATGGCATGAAACATATGTATATATAAGAAAATGTGCAGCTAACCCCACCCAGTTACAAGTAAATTCACTGAAGAGGCAAGCGAATTAAGAGTTAGAATGAATGTTTTTGGCGGAATTTTAGGACAAAATTAAAACACAGATACATTTAATGTCATAGTGTGAAACATTCCAATGGAACTAACATTATTATAGTCATGTTTCATATAAATATTTGTTAAATTAGCAAGTGATTGATTGATTGGCACTACATGTATAACTATTTTAAATGCAACTTTTTCACCATGGTTTATATGTCTGGTCACCACACAGCAAAAACTAGAGGGTAAAATATTTCACAGTTGTTTTTTAACACAAAAAGTGTTATTTTTGACTATTTGAAAGTTAAATGGGGGTTGGAGTTGGGGTTATTTGCCAGGGTTGATATGACTGAAGTTAATTTATCTTCCCAAAGTGTTAATTTGGGACAGATAATACTCCCTACAACTGTACAGAAACTCACCCACTCTGCACCAGCCAACAGAGGGACAGATAATTTGGCACCTCCACCCATCCACCCACCACTTCAAACTCCTGTGTAAGAAGACCAGTTTGAACCAGTTTTGTTCATAATTTCATTTAAAATTAACTCAAATAAAGTGTAAATATTAAACACCTCTGTGTGTTGTTTTGCTAAATCAGGATAACCCTACAAAGTGTTATCCGTTTACTCTCAAAACATTAATATAACTCTTGATTTTGCGGTTAAACAGGAACTTTGGTTCAGTGTTACTTAATTAACATTTCCAAAAATGTTAAATTTAAAAAAAAATGTAAATTAACACTAGACCAAATGTTAAATTAACTCTAGACTGGACTCAAATAAACCCTGAAACATATATAATTTCTTCACAAGCAGTTTGATCATTTTCAACACTTCAGACTCACAAAAAACAGTTCTATCATTTTCTACACACCCTAGTTCACAACAAGCAGTTATCATTTTTAGTACACCTGAGTTCGCAACAAGCAGATATATCATTTTTAGCACATCATAGTTCGCAACCAGCAGTTACTAGTATTTCATCTCCCACACACCTTAGTTCACAACAAACACTTCTATCATTTTCAACACACCCTAGTTCATAGCGAACAGAAGCCATCACCTCTAAATGGCTCGTTTGGCTCCTGCTCCTCCACGGTGGCTGATCAAGGCAGCTCTTTGTTTACCCGGTCGTCGCTGTTAGCCAATTAGCACGTTTATCTGCGCGGCCACCCCCCTCGCGCGCACAGACTCCGGGGGCTTTTTCTACCTGGTTAGCCAATGCACTATTTATAGCCCCCATCCGTTCATTCAGCGCCCCAACTGCCGGCACAAGGACGCACTGTTACTTACCACTATAAACATCCACAAAGATAATAAAGTGCTGGCAGACTAGCGGAAGTGTGGACGTTGGGTGGAGTGTATTGCCCAAGGACACAATGGCAGTACACAAACGTCAGCCTCCAGATTAGTGGGCAAACACTGCTTACGACTCAGCCAGTGTCACTTCTTCTGGCAGGAAGAAAGGAATTGTATGTAAGATTTTAAATAGAAAGAAGCTCGAGGTCGGGAGTTAAAAGGACACATTTGGAGTTCCATATTTGAAATTTCAGATCATCACGAGTGTCATTGCATCCAAAGAGCCAATCAGGAGTGAGGTTGTTGAAGGCAAAGCCCCATCCGCCTGCACAACGCTGTCAATCAAACCTAATTCCAATATTAGCGACCTCAGGGAAAGAAGGTGCCAGATTGGTTTGTTATTCACATTCAAATCATGATTTCAGGACAAAATAGTGAAATAAAAACACTAGGATTATGTCGAGTGGGTTAATGCGAACATTTAAGATCAGAATGAAGAGACAGCAGCAGTTACAAAGAGATTGGTCACAGGAGTTTGAGTTTTTAGACTGTACATAGTTGCTACATTTCAAATAGGAAGTACTCCAGGCGGCTTTTCCGGCTCCTACTGACCCTGGCTCCAATTGACTTACTTTGGGATCTTGTGGCCCCTCGCTCTGTACCTGCTGCTGTGAGCCTTATCGTTTTGGTTGTAAATATTCGTATTGACTCACTCTGCATGGGCAGAATAAGAATCAGAATTTATTTGTCATTTCAGTTATATACACAGAAACGAAACACCGCACTCAGGTCCAGGTCAACAGCAGCGTAAATAATAACAGGAATAAATTGTTTAAATCAGTGGTGTCAAACTCATTTTGGTCCGGGGGCCGTATCCAACCTACTTTGATCCCAAAGGTCTGGATCAGAAAAGTCATGTCATATAAACCCCAAAAATAACAATAAGTTCAAATATTTGTGCAGAGAAACACAAATATATTACAGAAATCTTTTTTAATTGATGAACTCTTTCTTTTACAAAATATTATAATATTATGAACAACCTGAAACTTTAAGAAAAATGCAATTTCAACACAATGTTTTAACATGAACTTCTCATGTTGGACATTTTTCTGATGAGGGTGTCACGGTCGACAGTCAAAACGATCGTCCTTTAAGAGCGTTTGGAAAGAGGCAAGTCTTCATTTGTGCTGCTCTGGTGGGAGGGGCCACGTACAGAGACGCTGGAGACGCTGCTGTGCTAAGCACTGCACAAAATTAACAATATTTTAATAGAAACTATGATTAAAATATTTTAGTAGAAAATCAGCCGAGGGCCATGTTAAAGGTCTTGGAGGGCCAGATCTGGCCCCCGGGCCTTATGTTTGACACCCCTGAGTTAAACTATTGTATGTCAAATACAATCTTTAAAAACAGGCCTGACCTACCCCCCATTTTCTAAAGCGCTTTCCAAGTCAGTTCTATTTTGTAAGGTGCATTAGTGTCCGAGCTTTCTGACAGAACTGATCTACCTAACGGTATCAGGGTAAAAGATGTTCTGAAGTCTGGTGGTCCTGGCCTGTAGGTGGCGCAGTCTTCTGCCTGATGGGAGAGCTGTAAAAAGTCCATGTGCTGGATGGGTGCAGTCCTCCATGATGCTGTGGGCTTTTGTCCTGCACCCGTTGATGTAAATGTGTTCAGTGGAGGGCAGATACAGCCGCAGATGTGCTCAGCAGCTCTTCCTCCTCTGCAGAGCTTTCCTCTCTGTCACGGTGCTGCTGAACCTCACAGTCATGTCAGAAGTGAGGACACACCTGAAAAAGACCGTCAGGACAGAAGGGCCCAGACCTTCTGATCCTGAATTTTTAATGTTGTTATTTTATCCGTAAATCAAGATATGAACATAAATAACAGTACAATCAGACGCTTTCATTCCCCGAGGTCGCCCCTGTGAGCATTAGCAACAGGTTTGATTGACAGCTAGAATGTTTCGTTGCCAAGTAAGCCCCTTTCCTGCTTTCCGGTGAGAAGTGCTTGCGCATTTAACCAGCTCAATCATGACTGGAACCCATGTGCACTTTCTATTTGGAACGAGTTGGTTAGGTTAGTCATGTCGATTTGCAGTCTATGGCCATTCTGACAATGAGGAAAACTTAAAATTAAAAGCTTACACACTGTTACTTTATAATTTGGCAAAAGGATCAGTAAGTGAGCAGACTTGTTCAACTGTCCAGAATATCAGTCGGCCTTTGCCCTTCATACAGACCTCACTCTTAAAAGTCGTCTCCGTGTCCGTGTCCGTCCTCACAGACAGCCTGATCTAATACCAACTGTGTTTAAAAGACAATAAAGCCACAGCACGGGCTCTTGTTCTTCTCTACGAGTCATCACGGCCTCATAAAGTCAAGCAGGACCAGGCACCGTGAATGGCACCACTTTTCAGAACCCCCGACGAAAAAAGCGATCGAACCCTGGCAAGACTCGCGGAACATTGTCCAGCTGTAGTGTTTTTATTGGCCTTGTATTTTTGTTAACGCGTCTGGGTCGTTAAGCAGCGAGAGAGGCCCAACAGAGGAGCTCTTGTCCAGTGCAGGAGCTGGCAGAAGTCCACTGTCCCCCTCCAGCCACCACTTTAACACACACTTTTGGTATGAAGAGAAGAGCTGTTAAAGGGGACGCTTTATGTCAAATCCACTTGTATGAGGTTTTAAAGGAACTGTGTAAGAGTTTGGTTTTAAATTCCATAAAAAATGTCCTAATTGTGTCCCCAGATTTTTATTCTTAATTACAAAAGCATGACGGTCGAGTTGTTTAAGTTATAATTAGTGTTTTGTTTTGCAAGATGATTATCCAGTTAGAAAGCAGAATGAGCCTCACATGAGTCTCTCATTTGAGTTTCCAGTTTGAGCACTGAAATCCAGTTGGTTCAAACCTAAAATGTCTCTCTCTGATCTGAATGGTCACTCCTTAAACCCCACTATCTGCACCAGTCATGAGTCAGTGCTAGTGCAACCTCTGCAGCTCAGAGAGGGAATTGTGGAGGTTCTGAGCTTTCACATGAGGCTTAGCCTGTCCATATTCTGACAAACTGTGTCCTCTGTCTGCAGGGTAAGACTCTGGAGACACAGGTTCAGTTGCGATTACATTAACAGATCACATAGCCATTTTCAACAATGAAAATTTACTGCTACTGACACACTGCGAATAAGTTTGGCCAAAATTTAAGATATAAACACTTAAATGTATTAGAAAATAACTTAAAAGTAGTTGACAAGTTCTCTTAAAAGAAACGACCTCTAGCCCAGAATGAATCAGTCTCAGAACTAGTAAACAGATAATAAATATAAAAACAAAACAAATAACCTGATATAAGTTTTAAAATCCTGGCCAGATCAGTGGAATTTGCCGTGCAGACAGAAGAGGTGAAAGAGGACTTGTTGGATGGGTTCGTTGTGGCCTCCCCCTGACCACTGACAGTAAAAACGTATGACCAGTTAAAACGTGTCATCACCAGCTGTGTTAAACCGGGAAGGTCAGGTTTGATGGTGGTTGAGTTTACGAGGCCACGGAGGGCCAGATAGTGATGCTTCTGTCAGATAATGGGTCACAGGAGATGGAGCGATATCAAACACAAACGACCGATGTCTGTTTCCGAGTGCCCAAAGGGAAGAGGGAAAGTATAAGATTAGCGATATATGTTTTAAAAGTAGAATTCTGTTCAGAGTGCACATTGTAAACAACTGCAGGGGCATGAACATCTGAGAGAAGACTGAAATCTGAACTGCTAAGCTAAAACAAGAATCCCATGCATTTGAGAACATGTCTGGAGTGGGGGACGGCGTGGCTCGACGGTTAGAGCATGCATGTACTGCCATTATATCCTTTAGCCAGACACTTCGCACTATGTAATAAACATACACTTACAACTTTTTTTTTTTTTTTTGAGCACTTTTTTTTTTGTCTCCATGGAGATGTTTTGATCTGGAATGATTCGCAGTACAATTTACAGGTCACATCTGTGGAGAGGCAAGCTTACCGATAGAGAGCATGGATGATTCTGGTTGTGATTCATATGAGCAACGTCGGTTCTTGATCCCCAGAGTTCAAGACACTCCAAAAAATATATGTGTTTCTTTACAGAACACGATTTATTTTTCAACTCGTTCTTTATGTCCTGGCCTCCTCCCCCTCTCCAAACCAAAGACCATTTAGTGTCTAAGCTCTTTCCGGACCCTTCAATGGCTCCCTCTTTTCCTCCTCTGCCCACTCCTCATCCCCCCTGGGCCCAATCCCTCCTCCTCACCCACTCTGAATCAGTCCCCATGCATCATACTCCTCTGTCTCAGTCCCCACGTCTCACTCACTCTGCTGTGGTCTCCACTCCTTACCCTGTCCTGGTCACCACTCCTTACCCACCCTGAACCAGTCCCCACACTTATACCCCCTTTCCCGGTCCCCACTCCTCACCTACCATGCCCCAGTCCCCACTTCTCACCCAGTCCCTACTCCTCACCCACCCCGAACCAGTCTAACCAGTCTCCATGTCTCATACCCCCGTTCCAGTCCTCACTTTTCACCCTGTCCGGTCACCACTCCTTACCCACCCTGCCCCCTGTGCCCACTCCCCATCCAGCCCCAGTCCCCACTTCTCACCCATCCCTGAACCAGTCTCCACGTCTCATACCTCCCACCTCAGTCCTCACTTCTCACCCTGTCCCAGTAACCACTCCTTACCCACCCTGCCCCTGTGCCCACTCCTCGCCCTGCCCTGGTCCCCACTCCTCACCCTGATCTAGTCCAGTCCCCACTCCTTACGCACCGTGCTCCGGTCCCCACACCTCACTCACCCTGCCCCAGTTCCCACTCCTCACCCTGCCCCGGTCCCCCACTCCTCACCCCTCACTGGTCCCCACTCCTCACCCTGCCTGAATAAATCTGAAAACAAGATGCATAATCTGATATAAGTTTTAAAATCTTGGTCCCCACTCCTCACCCTGTCCCCGCTCCTCACTCACCCTGCCCCGGTCCCCGCTCCTCACTCACCCTGCCCCGGTCCCCAGTCTTAAATTAAGGCTTTTCGGTTTGACACATGTGGCCCGCAAGCTGACAGCGGCTTTGTGGAGGGAGGTGCGGGGGGGGGGGGTTGAATGGGGCCGAGGGGAGAGCATGTGGTGTGTGTGTGTGTGTGTGGTGTGTGGGGGGGGAGGTACCTGGGGGGAGTGAAGGACGAGGGGGGGGGCTTGGGACACTTGACCAGTGACAGACAGGCTGAAGGGGCCCCTCGAGGAGGCCAAGGAGCACAACAAATCCCCAAACAAGGGACGCAGTCATCGGGGCCGAGCGAGGCTGCCCAGACCGGGGGAGCGGGGAGGGGGGAGGGGCGGGGGAGGGGCTAAGTGACAGCGGGCGAGGGGGGGTGGGGGGGGGGCAATTGTGAGAGTGACAGAAAGCAGCAAGGTAGAGAAAAAGACAGTCATGACAAGTTAAAACCACGGCCTGTCACTTTCTGGAGGAGGCCATGTCACCTGCATAATTCCAGACATAGAAAGTTTAAACCATCCAGGGCTAATGAGTCAGGTTTGCGGAGATGCGAGCCGACTCACAGCAAGAATGTATGTTTTTCTTTCAACACCAAATCCATCTCAAATCAGCAGTAGTCGCAGTGTTCATATTCGTAGTAGTTTCATACTCAGAGTGAACTTCAAGTCTCAAGTTTCTGACCACACATTTGGTTTTCTTATTTCACTTTTATGCTACACTTGTTCAAACCTCTCGCCTCCGTCCCCTTGTCCCCACCTGAAGAGAAAGTGCCTTCAGAGCCATTGTAATTCAGGCCGTCACACCGCGGCTTCATTCACTCCAAACTCATTGTGAAAAGTCACCAAAGTTTGTCTGAGAAAAGCGCAAGTTTGATTGGTTCTTTGTGCTCTCGCCGTGTCGTCTGTGCGCGCTAGATTGAAAGGCCGTGGAGCATTGCATTCTGGGAGAGCGGGGAAAGAGGAGCCTCGGTGTGTATCGCCGTGCGGGGAAGGACACGCTCGGATTCCTTATTGATTCCTTGTCTCCTCGGCCCCGCCCCTTTATCTGTTCTTCTGATGAGATCCAGACTGAAGCTGGAATTTTGTTGGAGATGTGTGATGTGAGAAGAGTGAAAAAAATTGATGAGGAGGTAGATATTTTAAATGTTTGGATTATTATTTTAAAACCCATATGTTCACTGGAGTTTGTTTTCTGTGCATCTGTTAGTCTCACAAGAAAAAGCAGAAGCAATGGCCTCCTGGTGTCTTATTCTGTTTTATTTTATTTACTTTTATTGACCTTCATTGATCTGGGACAGTCCTGCTGAGATTAAGTATCTCTTTTTCAGAAATTGTGTATGCTTTTAGCACAATTTCTCTACACTTACGTCACAAACCATGAAGACATTTGGAAACGTGATGACAACTTCCTCCGGGTTCTGTTCGCGGTAGTAAGTCTGACAATACCTAGGAAAATTGAGGAAATGGCCCAGTTTTCTTCATCTCCATGTAATTGTAGTGTTCTGTTATGTTCGGCGAATCAACAATTCCAACCATACCTCAGTTTTCATCATTTCCCCACTGACACACAACTCCGAGTGCACTGGGTACATGTGATTAGAACAGATGAGGGGGACAAATTCCAGATGATTCCAAACAGCACAAAAACATCTGCAGTCTTCATTTTACCGCTGATCACATTTACTTCACATTTACCTCGGCAAGTTGTCATCGCATGTTTCTAAAACGTCTTCCTGGTTTGTGACATAAGCGTGAATAGAACCTACACCTGGGGGAGAGCTATAGGTTCAGATTCCACAGAGAAAGGACCTGTGTCGCCCCAGAAGCCAACCCAGGACCTGCTCACCGAGGTCATAACGCTTACCACTGCCCCATCATGCCTGAACATTCTATTCATTTAAGTAGTATAGTGTTGTAGTCAAGACCGCACTAATCAAGACCAAGATCAGTCTGAGACCACAGGGTCCCGAGACCAGGACGAGGCCAAGACCTCTGAGGGTTGAGACCGAGACAAGACCAAGACTTTTAAAGGTCAAGACTGAGTCAAGACCAAGACCACAGCCTCTCGAGATCAATTTGAGACCATTTTTGTCATTTTCTATATTGATTTGTATTTTACAGTTATTTTGGCACATTTATATCAATGTTTTTATGAATCTATCCCCATTTGAGCTGATTAATGTTCACTGAGGCCCTAAAATAGGCCACGCAAACTGTACTACAACTGTACTGAGAACCACTTTTTTTTTTAGCCAACGTCCACTGGTACTTTACACAAAACTGAAGAAAGTGGGTAGGATTTTTAAACATATCTTTTCAAGACGAAGACTGGTCTTGTGTATTACAACATGAAGTAGCAGTAGTAGTAGTAGTAGTAGTAGTAGTAGTCATCGTCGTAGTTGTTGTTGTTGTAATGTTAGAAATGGTAGTAAATGTTGAAACTGTAACAGCTGTTTTTATTTTTGTATTTGCTAATGGACAAAAAGTATTAGTGGGGGTGGTAGTAGTACTTGGGTAATAGGAGTAGCAGTAACAGCAGGTATGAGTAGATTTATAGCAGAGAAGCAGTAGTGGTAGAAGCATGAGCTGTTATAATACTTAGCGCACCGCCTTCTAATACACTTTCAATTACATCCTGTATTACTCCAAATTGACTGTGAGCTTTAAGCCAGTTGTGAGTTGTGTTTCGTTTCATTCACACATGTCTAAGTGACCCCTTATTATTAGTCTGTCTACATCTCCAAAGCTCTAAATAGAGTGTTTGAGAGAAGTACTCATCCTAAATGTGCAGGGTTTGTGTGTTAAACATGTGTGAATGACACAAAACACAACTCCAGGTCTGTGTGTGATGAGGAGGAAACTGTGTTATACGGGCCCTTTGAATATTTCAGATCAAATCAAATGAAACTTTTGCGTAAGAATTGAAGATGAAACTCCCCATGCAGACTGCACTTCACGCTGGTCCATTTGTATGGCAGATTCCCCACGAGGCTTCAGGCACAAGTGGACTTGGGTTACAGCCAAAGACAAACGCACTGATACCAGAGAGCGCTGACATCAGATCTGTTTGAATGGCCCGCAGGCCTGCTCCTCTTCATTGCGCAGGATTGAGTGATCGGAATGCCTGGACTCACCTCAGCCTGACACTTTTATGGGCAGTCGGGGCGCGAGGGGCAGATAGAAAAGATGAGATTTTCAACGAGGACAGGCTGAGGAATTAAAGACTACAGCCCAGTCTCAGGTGTCCAATAGAGGCGAGGAGGATCCATTAGAAAGCAATCTGTACGAGAAGTTGGATCAGCCTCAAGAAGTCAGATTTTAATGGGACAATGGGTCAAAGAGAGAGGCATAGTCAAGTTGGATGGATTTATTTGAATTATGGCAGTGGATAGAAAAGAAGCACTGTGGAACATTTCTGGTGGATGGTTCTGTTTCCATGGAGATTTTTTTCTTGCCTGCATGTTGCACACTGTAAATCTAATAAACTGGAGGAAACAATTGCCTTGTAAATCGACTAAAGTGACTGTACTCTAAAGCAGAGTACAATCTTCTCAGACTAGTAAACAGTAATTCCTTTCATGTAATCAGTACAGCCGGGTGAACTTACTTTTCATTCATAGACTCATGTTGTGAAGCTGAGCCAACAAAGTCAGTTCCTCAAATCTGAAATATGTAGTAAACTTTTACTTTAAGAGAAATTTCATCTTACTTGGAAAAACAAACAAACATGGGAACTAAACCTCTTGAAGTGAGTAAATATTACTTCAATACACAAATTAGAGTAAAAACAGGTTCTATTCTCCAATAATGTCATTTAGATCTGCAGCAGGTACAAGGATCTGAATATTTATTAGTCTTCGAAAAAATCATAGCAAAACTTTTGTTGAGCTTAAGTTCAAACACATCATAACATGTGAAACAATAAAATAATAAAGCTCAGTCAATCCATGTCAACTCAACCAAGACCACCACACTTAGTGCCTGTTCTCCTGTTTTGTTTCTTCAGTATTTTTTGAGCTCTGAGTAATTCTCCTGTTTTGTTTCTTCCAGTATTTTTTGTTTCCTAAGTGTGGTGGTCTTGGTTGAGTTGACATGGATTGACTGAGCTTTATTCTTTTATTGTTTCACATGTTACAATGTTTTTTGAACTTAAGCTCAACAAAAGTTTTGCAATGTTTTTTTCAAAGACTAATAAATATTCAGATCCTTGTACCTGCTGCAGATCTAAATGACATTATTGTAGAACAGAAACTGATTTTACTCTAATTGGTGTATAGAAGTAACATTTGCTCAATTCAAGCCAGTCAGTTTCCACGGTTTTACCAAGTAAGATGAACTTCCTCTTAAAGTAAAAGTTACTATATAATTCAGATTGGAGGAACAGACTGATTCATTGGCTCAGCTTCACAACATGATTCTATGAATGAAAAGTGAAGTTCACTTCACTGGCTGTACTGAGTTACATGAAAGAGGAATTTACTGTTTACTAGTCTGAGGAATGACTTGTAGCTCAGCTTTAGAGTCACAGTCACTTTAGTCAGATTTTACAAGGCAATTGGTTTCCTACCAGTTTATTAGATTTTACAGTGTGCTAAACACTGCAGGCAAAGAAAAAAACATCTCCATGGAAACAGAACCATCCACCAGAAATGTTCCACAGTGCTTCTTTTCTATCCACTGCCATAATTCAAATAAATCCATCCAAACTTGACTATGCCTCTCTCTTTGACCCCATTGTCCCATTAAAATCTGACCTTCTTGAGGCTGATCCAACTTCTCGTACAGATTGCTTTCTAATGGATCCTCCTCGCCTCTATTGGACACCTGAGACTGGGCTGTAGTCTTTAATTCCTCAGCCTGTCCTCGTGAAAATCTCATCTTTTTCTATCTGCCCCTCGCGCCCCGACTGCCCCATAAAAGTGTCAGGCTGAGGGTGAGTCCAGGCATTCCGATCACTCAATCCTGCGCAATGAAAGAGGAGCAGGCCTGCGGGCCATTCAAACAGATCTGATGTCAGCGCTCTCTGGTATCAGTGCGTTTGTCTTTGGCTGTAACCCAAGTCCACTTGTGCCTGAAGCCTCGTGGGGAATCTGCCATACAAATGGACCAGCGTGAAGTGCAGTCTGCATGGGGGAGTTTCATCTTCAATTCTTACGCAAAAGTTCTCATTTGATTTGATCTGAAATATTCAAAGGGCCCGTATAACACAGTTTCCTCCTCATCACACACAGACCTGGAGTTGTGTTTTGTGTCATTCACACATGTTTAACACACAAACCCTGCACATTTAGGATGAGTACTTCTCTCAAACACTCTATTTAGAGCTTTGGAGATGTAGACAGACTAATAATAAGGGGTCACTTAGACATGTGTGAATGAAACGAAACACAACTCACAACTGGCTTAAAGCTCACAGTCAATTTGGAGTAATACAGGATGTAATTGAAAGTGTATTAGAAGGCGGTGCGCTAAGTATTATAACAGCTCATGCTTCTACCACTACTGCTTCTCTGCTATAAATCTACTCATACCTGCTGTTACTGCTACTCCTATTACCCAAGTACTACTACCACCCCCACTAATACTTTTTGTCCATTAGCAAATACAAAAATAAAAACAGCTGTTACAGTTTCAACATTTACTACCATTTCTAACATTACAACAACAACAACTACGACGATGACTGCTACTACTACTACTACTACTACTACTGCTACTTCATGTTGTGTAATACACAAGACCAGTCTTCGTCTTGAAAAGATATGTTTAAAAATCCTACCCACTTTCTTCAGTTTTGTGTAAAGTACCAGTGGACGTTGGCTAAAAAAAAAAAGTGGTTCTCAGTACAGTTGTAGTACAGTTTGCGTGGCCTATTTTAGGCCTCAGTGAACATTAATCAGCTCAAATGGGGATAGATTCATAAAAACATTGATATAAATGTGCCAAAATAACTGTAAAATACAAATCAATATAGAAAATGACAAAAATGGTCTCAAATTGATCTCGAGAGGCTGTGGTCTTGGTCTTGACTCAGTCTTGACCTTTAAAAGTCTTGGTCTTGTCTCGGTCTCAACCCTCAGAGGTCTTGGCCTCGTCCTGGTCTCGGGACCCTGTGGTCTCAGACTGATCTTGGTCTCGATTAGTGCGGTCTTGACTACAACACTATTACTACTTAAATGAATAGAATGTTCAGGCATGATGGGGCAGTGGTAAGCGTTATGACCTCGGTGAGCAGGTCCTGGGTTGGCTTCTGGGGCGACACAGGTCCTTTCTCTGTGGAATCTGAACCTATAGCTCTCCCCCAGGTGTAGGTTCTATTCACGCTTACGTCACAAACCAGGAAGACGTTTAGAAACATGCGATGACAACTTGCCGAGGTAAATGTGAAGTAAATGTGATCAGCGGTAAAATGAAGACTGCAGATGTTTGTGCTGTTTGGAATCATCTGGAATTTGTCCCCTCATCTGTTCTAATCACATGTACCCAGTGCACTCGGAGTTGTGTGTCAGTAGGGAAATGATGAAAACTGAGGTATGGTTGGAATTGTTGATTCGCCGAACATAACAGAACACTACAATTACATGGAGATGAAGAAAACTGGGCCATTTCCTCAATTTTCCTAGATATTGTCAGACTTACTACCGCGAACAGAACCCGGAGGAAGTTGTCATCACGTTTCCAAATGTCTTCATGGTTTGTGACGTAAGTGTGTATAGAGAAATTGTGCTAAAAGCATACACAATTTCTGAAAAAGAGATACTTCTGTCCCGGATCAATGAAGGTCAATAAAAGTAAATAAATAAAACAGAATAAGACACCAGGAGGCCATTGCTTCTGCTTTTTCTTGTGAGACTAACAGATGCACAGAAAACAAACTCCAGTGAACATATGGGTTTTAAAATAATAATCCAAACATTTAAAATATCTACCTCCTCATCAATTTTTTTCACTCTTCTCACATCACACATCTCCAACAAAATTCCAGCTTCAGCCTGGATCTCATCAGAAGAACAGATAAAGGGGCGGGGCCGAGGAGACAAGGAATCAATAAGGAATCCGAGCGTGTCCTTCCCCGCACGGCGATACACACCGAGGCTCCTCTTTCCCCGCTCTCCCAGAATGCAATGCTCCACGGCCTTTCAATCTAGTGCGCACAGACGACACGGCGAGAGCACAAAGAACCAATCAAACTTGCGCTTTTCTCAGACAAACTTTGGTGACTTTTCACAATGAGTTTGGAGTGAATGAAGCCGCGGTGTGACGGCCTGAATTACAATGGCTCTGAAGGCACTTTCTCTTCAGGTGGGGACAAGGGGACGGAGGCGAGAGGTTTGAACAAGTGTAGCATAAAAGTGAAATAAGAAAACCAAATGTGTGGTCAGAAACTTGAGACTTGAAGTTCACTCTGAGTATGAAACTACTACGAATATGAACACTGCGACTACTGCTGATTTGAGATGGATTTGGTGTTGAAAGAAAAAACATACATTCTTGCTGTGAGTCGGCTCGCATCTCCGCAAACCTGACTCATTAGCCCTGGATGGTTTAAACTTTCTATGTCTGGAATTATGCAGGTGACATGGCCTCCTCCAGAAAGTGACAGGCCGTGGTTTTAACTTGTCATGACTGTCTTTTCTCTACCTTGCTGCTTTCTGTCACTCTCACAATTGCCCCCCCACCCCCCTCGCCCGCTGTCACTTAGCCCCTCCCCGCCCCCTCCCCCCTCCCCGCTCCCCCGGTCTGGGCAGCCTCGCTCGGCCCCGATGACTGCGTCCCTTGTTTGGGGATTTGTTGTGCTCCTTGGCCTCCTCGAGGGGCCCCTTCAGCCTGTCTGTCACTGGTCAAGTGTCCCAAGCCCCCCCCCTCGTCCTTCACTCCCCCCAGGTACCTCCCCCCCCACACACCACACACACACACACACACCACATGCTCTCCCCTCGGCCCCATTCAACACCCCCCCCCCCCGCACCTCCGCCACAAAGCCGCTGTCAGCTTGCGGGCCACATGTGTCAAACCGAAAAGCCTTAATTTAAGACTGGGGACCGGGGCAGGGTGAGTGAGGAGCGGGGACCGGGGCAGGGTGAGTGAGGAGCGGGGACAGGGTGAGGAGTGGGGACCAAGATTTTAAAACTTATATCAGATTATTCATCTTGTTTTCAGATTTATTCAGGCAGGGTGAGGAGTGGGGACCAGTGAGGGGTGAGGAGTGGGGACCGGGGCAGGGTGAGGAGTGGGAACTGGGGCAGGGTGAGTGAGGTGTGGGGACCGGAGCACGGTGCGTAAGGAGTGGGGACTGGACTAGATCAGGGTGAGGAGTGGGGACCAGGGCAGGGCGAGGAGTGGGCACAGGGGCAGGGTGGGTAAGGAGTGGTTACTGGGACAGGGTGAGAAGTGAGGACTGAGGTGGGAGGTATGAGACGTGGAGACTGGTTCAGAATGGGTGAGAAGTGGGGACTGGGGCTGGATGGGGAGTGGGCACAGGGGCAGGGTGGGTAAGGAGTGGTGACCGGACAGGGTGAAAAGTGAGGACTGGAACGGGGGTATGAGACATGGAGACTGGTTAGACTGGTTCGGGGTGGGTGAGGAGTAGGGACTGGGTGAGAAGCGGGGACTGGGGCATGGTAGGTGAGGAGTGGGGACCGGGAAAGGGGGGATGAGTGTGGGGACTGGTTCAGGGTGGGTAAGGAGTGGTGACCGGGACAGGGTAACAAGTGGAGACCACAGCAGAGTGAGTGAGACGTGGGGACTGAGACAGAGGAGTATGATGCATGGGGACTGATTCAGAGTGGGTGAGGAGGAGGGATTGGGCCCAGGGGGGATGAGGAGTGGGCAGAGGAGGAAAAGAGGGAGCCATTGAAGGGTCCGGAAAGAGCTTAGACACTAAATGGTCTTTGGTTTGGAGAGGGGGAGGAGGCCAGGACATAAAGAACGAGTTGTAAAAATAAATCGTGTTCTGTAAAGAAACACATATATTTTTTTGGAGTGTCTTGAACTCTGGGGATCAAGAACCGACGTTGCTCATATGAATCACAACCAGAATCATCCATGCTCTCTATCGGTAAGCTTGCCTCTCCACAGATGTGACCTGTAAATTGTACTGCGAATCATTCCAGATCAAAACATCTCCATGGAGACAAAAAAAAAGTGCTCAAAAAAAAAAAAAAAAGTTGTAAGTGTGTATGTTTATTACATAGTGCGAAGTGTCTGGCTAAAGGATATAATGGCAGTACATGCATGCTCTAACCGTCGAGCCACGCCGTCCCCCACTCCAGACATGTTCTCAAATGCATGGGATTCTTGTTTTAGCTTAGCAGTTCAGATTTCAGTCTTCTCTCAGATGTTCATGCCCCTGCAGTTGTTTACAATGTGCACTCTGAACAGAATTCTACTTTTAAAACATATATCGCTAATCTTATACTTTCCCTCTTCCCTTTGCGCACTCGGAAACAGACATCGGTCGTTGTGTTTGATATCGCTCCATCTCTGTGACCCATTATCTGACAGAAGCATCACTATCTGGCCCTCCGTGGCCTCGTAAACTCAACCACCATCAAACCTGACCTTCCCGGTTTAACACAGCTGGTGATGACACGTTTAACTGGTCATACGTTTTACTGTCAGTGGTCAGGGGGAGGCCACAACGAACCCATCCAACAAGTCCTCTTTCACCTCTTCTGTCTGCACGGCAAATTCCACTGATCTGGCCAGGATTTTAAAACTTATATCAGGTTATTCGTTTTGTTTTTATATTTATTATCTGTTTACTAGTTCTGAGACTGATTCATTCTGGGCTAGAGGTCGTTTATTTTAAGAGAACTTGTCAACTACTTTTAAGTTATTTTCTAATAGATTTAAGTGTTTATATCTTAAATTGTGGCCAAACTTATTCGCAGTGTGTCAGTAGCAGTAAATTTTCATTGTTGAAAATGGCTATGTGATCTGTTAATGTAATCGCAACTGAACCTGTGTCTCCAGAGTCTTACCCTGCAGACAGAGGACACAGTTTGTCAGAATATGGACAGGCTAAGCCTCATGTGAAAGCTCAGAACCTCCACAATTCCCTCTCTGAGCTGCAGAGGTTGCACTAGCACTGACTCATGACTGGTGCAGATAGTGGGGTTTAAGGAGTGACCATTCAGATCAGAGAGAGACATTTTAGGTTTGAACCAACTGGATTTCAGTGCTCAAACTGGAAACTCAAATGAGAGACTCATGTGAGGCTCATTCTGCTTTCTAACTGGATAATCATCTTGCGAAACAAAACACTAATTATAACTTAAACAACTCGACCGTCATGTTTTTGTAATTAAGAATAAAAATCTGGGGACACAATTAGGACATTTTTATGGAATTTAAAACCAAAACTCTTACACAGTTCCTTTAAAACCTCATACAAGTGGATTTGACATAAAGCGTCCCCTTTAACAGCTCTTCTCTTCATACCAAAAGCGTGTGTTAAAGTGGTGGCTGGAGGGGGACAGTGGACTTCTGCCAGCTCCTGCACTGGACAAGAGCTCCTCTGTTGGGCCTCTCTCGCTGCTTAACGACCCAGACGCGTTAACAAAAATACAAGGCCAATAAAAACACTACAGCTGGACAATGTTCCGTGAGTCTTGCCAGGGTTCGATCGCTTTTTTCGTCGGGGGTTCTGAAAAGTGGTGCCATTCACGGTGCCTGGTCCTGCTTGACTTTATGAGGCCGTGATGACTCGTAGAGAAGAACAAGAGCCCGTGCTGTGGCTTTATTGTCTTTTAAACACAGTTGGTATTAGATCAGGCTGTCTGTGAGGACGGACACGGAGACGACTTTTAAGAGTGAGGTCTGTATGAAGGGCAAAGGCCGACTGATATTCTGGACAGTTGAACAAGTCTGCTCACTTACTGATCCTTTTGCCAAATTATAAAGTAACAGTGTGTAAGCTTTTAATTTTAAGTTTTCCTCATTGTCAGAATGGCCATAGACTGCAAATCGACATGACTAACCTAACCAACTCGTTCCAAATAGAAAGTGCACATGGGTTCCAGTCATGATTGAGCTGGTTAAATGCGCAAGCACTTCTCACCGGAAAGCAGGAAAGGGGCTTCTTGGCAACGAAACATTCTAGCTGTCAATCAAACCTGTTGCTAATGCTCACAGGGGCGACCTCGGGGAATGAAAGCGTCTGATTGTACTGTTATTTATGTTCATATCTTGATTTACGGATAAAATAACAACATTAAAAATTCAGGATCAGAAGGTCTGGGCCCTTCTGTCCTGACGGTCTTTTTCAGGTGTGTCCTCACTTCTGACATGACTGTGAGGTTCAGCAGCACCGTGACAGAGAGGAAAGCTCTGCAGAGGAGGAAGAGCTGCCTGAGCACATCTGCGGCTGTATCTGCCCTGCACTGAACACATTTACATCAACGGGTGCAGGACAAAAGCCCACAGCATCATGGAGGACTGCACCCATCCAGCACATGGACTTTTTACAGCTCTCCCATCAGGCAGAAGACTGCGCCACCTACAGGCCAGGACCACCAGACTTCAGAACATCTTTTACCCTGATACCGTTAGGTAGATCAGTTCTGTCAGAAAGCTCGGACACTAATGCACCTTACAAAATAGAACTGACTTGGAAAGCGCTTTAGAAAATGGGGGGTAGGTCAGGCCTGTTTTTAAAGATTGTATTTGACATACAATAGTTTAACTCAGGGGTGTCAAACATAAGGCCCGGGGGCCAGATCTGGCCCTCCAAGACCTTTAACGTGGCCCTCGGCTGATTTTCTACTAAAATATTTTAATCATAGTTTCTATTAAAATATTGTTAATTTTGTGCAGTGCTTAGCACAGCAGCGTCTCCAGCGTCCTGTACGTGGCCCCTCCCACCAGAGCAGCACAAATGAAGACTTGCCTCTTTCCAAACGCTCTTAAAGGACGATCGTTTTGACTGTCGACCGTGACACCCTCATCAGAAAAATGTCCAACATGAGAAGTTCATGTTAAAACATTGTGTTGAATTGCATTTTTCTTAAAGTTTCAGGTTTGTTCATAATATTATAATATTTTGTTAAAAAGAAAGAGTTCATCAATTAAAAAAAGATTTCTGTAATATATTTGTGTTTCTCTGCACAAATATTTGAACTTATTGTTATTTTTGGGTTTATATGACATGACTTTTCTGATCCAGACCTTGGGATCAAAGTAGGTTGGATACGGCCCCCGGACCAAAATGAGTTTGACACCACTGATTAAACAATTTATTCCTGTTATTATTTACGCTGCTTGTTGACCTGGACCTGAGTCGGTGTTTCGTTTCTGTGTATATAACTGAAATGACAAATAAATTCTGATTTTATTCTGCCCATGCAGAGTGAGTCAATACGAATATTACAACCAAAACGATAAGGCTCACAGCAGCAGGTACAGAGGCGAGGCCAAATCCCAAAGTAAGTCAATTGGA